>NC_059410.1:2350557-2951341 GCF_905220565.1 Melitaea cinxia
CTCAATCCCCTTTATGACACTCCTTTTGCCTCATATTTTCTCCAAATATTATTCTGAATCTTCCTATTGATATAGTTCCCCCTTTAGCCAACTCAATACAATTGTCAATAATCAATTTAGGAACTGGCTTCTTACTTACACTGACGCATCAAAACTATCAGACATTGGATGTCTCGGAGTAGCAGTCTGGATTCCGAGAGTTAATGTTATATTAAATTTTAAATTACCACCAGTGGCTTCCGTTTTTACTGGAGAAGTTTTGGCCATTTTCGAAGCACTAAGATTTATTGAATCACATCATCTTAATAAATCTATTATCTTTTCAGATTCTAGAAGCTTCTTGGAAGCCATCCAGTTTAACCAATTTAGGTCCAAATCCAAATTTTCTCTTATTTTCAAAATTAAATAATTTTTTTTTGCTTGTCATTCTAAGAATATTTAGGTTGCTATTGCTTGGATACCAAGCCATTATGGCATTACAGGAAATGAAAGTGTAGATTCCCTTGCTAAGGCGGCTACTGTGTCCGGAGGTCTTAGCTAATTTAGTGTTCACTGTCAGGACCTCATGCTACTAGCCAAGGCTCACTTAACATCAGAATGGAATAAGCTTTGGCTCCATTCTAGCAGAAACAAGGGCAAGCATTATGCAGATATACAGCGATTAGTACCTGACAAACCTTGGTTTTTCAAATATAGAAAAGCAAACAAACCAGTTTGTTCCACAATATGTCATCTCAAACTCGGCCGTTCTTGTACTCCTGTTTTCCTGTCTAAAATTAGAATGAAAGACAGTTCACTTTGTGAGTGTGGACTGGATTAAGGCTCTCCTGATCATATTTTCTTTACCTGTCCAAGGAATCTGTCCTACCTTTACGATTATCTCCCCTCTGATATACCGCACCCTATCGACCTTAAATCTGTTCTGTCATATGAACATACTCCATTTGTAGATATTTTATGTTCATTTATCTCAATAAATAACATTAGGCTGTAAAATTGTTTGTCTTATACTAACCCATATATGTTTGTATATATTTGTTTGTGTCTTGTTTTAGGTGGATCAACAGATTTTAAATTATTCTCTTTCTTTGACATAAATTTGTAATCTCACAAAACCAGCATATTTAGTAGACAATTTCAAAATAACAGAAAAAATTCAATTACTCGGATGTTGGCAAATCCTAGAGAAAGCTAGAATTTAAAAGAAGAAGAAGAAGAAGATCAAAGATCACTCAAAAAGTTGTAATCAGATCGCGATGAAATTTAAATGTGACCACGTGATAAATATCAGCTTTCGATTAAATTAAAAATCATCTAAATTGGTACATCCAATAAAAAGTTATGTGGTATAATACAACGTAGGTTGATGAAAGTGATGATAGTCAAGTAAAAACGCATTATTAGATATAACTCAAAAAGTAGTCGTTAGATCTGAAATAAATTTAAATTGGACCAAATGACACGCACCACCTTTCGATATTTATTTTTTTACGGAAATCGGTCCACCCAGTTAAAGTTCTGAAGTAACATATACATTAAAAAAAATACAATCGAACTGACAACCTCGTCCTTTTTTGGAAGTCGGTTAATAAGAATTAAAAGCAATCTATATCTGTTTCTTTGGGGCTGGCCCTAGAGGGTACAATAGGGAATTTACATTTTTGTTACAATTGGGTACAACATTAATAACAAATCTGATAAACAATACATAATGTGTTTGACTACTAATTGTGTTCCTTCAAATGAGGTGTAATAGTTCATATTCCACGTGAAAAAAAAATACCTAGCCCATTTTTTAATTTCACTGTTTAAATAGATGATGTACTTTGATAGACTCATCATAAGCACGTAAACATGGCCACAATGTACAGTAAAAACATTCTACGAGATAAAGAATTCTTTCTATATGCGGTTCTCTGGTAGTATACAGTAGTTAATATTAATATTTCACTTTGTCTACTTTTAGGGCTGAAAAAAATAGTACTGGACGGTTATGTAGAAGTACCTTGCCAGAGTAGCTCGTATATTAATTAATAATATTAATTATGTGGAACGTGAACACACACTACAGAACCCCCATTTGAATAATTGCAGCTAGGACGAGGAATAATTACTGACTTAAGAGAAAAATATAATTTTCATCATGTTTAAGAATTATTTTATTTTATCAGATCCTTCTCCTACATCGGGAAACAGAAGCTGAATCAAAATAAAAATTTCATGTTATTGTTTAACGATGTAAATTAGTTAATGTTATTGACAGTTTAAGTTAAGTGGTACCAATATCAACAATTTATCTATAAATATTTTTAAAATTATTTTTCTGTACAAAATATGCATTTATATAAAAGAATAAACAATAGCATGCTATTGTGAACATCTATTTATATAATAATATTCGAACGTTTCAGGAAACACATTAATGTTATTGTAATAACAAGATTAGAATAAGGAAAAAAAAAATATAATAACATTATTTAGCTGTTAAAGTTGCGAACTGAACATGCCACGATGACAATACGTGCGCCTTTCTGGTTGGAGCCAAGTGTCCAAAACCACAACATATAATATCGTATTTCGTATAAGATGAATTGATTTACTCACCTTTTGTTCCTTTAAATATTTTACAGAGCGTAAAGACCCAAAAAATATGGGTAAAATAGCCATTATCACTAAACTTAAATACGCGATTGCGACTCCTTCGATACTTGATGGAGGTTTATCAGTCACATTTTGTACTGCTTCTTTCAAACTTTCCTCTATGTTTACAGGGATTTCTGTTACGGACTCTGCCATGATTAATTAATACGTTGGAAAATATGGTGTGATTATCTCCTCCGTAGTTCAATAAGATTTGACAAGAAATTGACAAGTGTACAGTTACTATTAGCAAGTTGGCAGGACTTAAAATGAATTGATTGATCGTCGATCAGTGCAGACTTGGCAATGCTACCAATTTCCATTATAAAATGCCGGTAAATATCGTTTATTTTTTTTGCTATACCACTTATACCGTTAAATTTTTGTTAGTAATTAAGTAACAGAAACGTTTGATAACGTTGTTTTACTGAGAAATAGATTTATAACAACACCAATAACTTTAACTCTGACGTCACTAAATAACGATATCTTCACACCTCTTAATACCTCTTCGATGTTGCCACTCCGTGCAAAAATGGTTCAATTCAACGCGCGGGAATCCGCACACTGCGTTACGCCACACGAGAGATTGACAAGAGTGGCAACAGCGCATTATTTTAGCATTATGAGATCGAATGAACATATATAAAAATAGGAACGACTTTTAATGTACTTATTAAGCAGTTTCGCTTGGGTCTGTAATATCCACCACATGTAGGAGAAAGACCAGAGCTGAATCCAACACGCTGCTCTAATACTGGTTAGTGGATATATTCCCTACTATGAGTAACGACCGGGACCGACGTCATAACGTCCTTTCCGAGGCACAATGGGGAGACCTACAAGGATTGCACAAACACCGACACCTCGGCAAACATTTGTATAGCCAATACAAATATTTGTTATATGCGGGGATCGAAACCGCAACCGCCAGCGCAACAGCCAGTTACGCCGTTTACATACCCTTAATTTAAACATCAATACTACATCTAGTCATCTCTATACTTTCGTGACTAGTTCAATAGTCATTTTATCATGTTTTTTTTTTTTTTTTTTTTTTTTTTATTGTAAAATAATGCATACTCAATTATCATTTAAATTATCAGCACAATTCGTTTTTAAATTATTACGTAAAAAATATGACTAATGCGTCCCATATAGGCTGCAAGTCCTCCCTTGTGGACTTTTTTTTTTCTGAAAGAACTATATATTTTTTTACTAAGTATGAGTTCTGATATTTTTATTTTTTCTTAAAAACTAAAAAGTATTAATTGAGTCAAAAAAAAAACGTTTTACATGATTTAATAAGTAAGACAGTGTGACCCTATGGAAAAAATCTTATAAAACATGGACAAATGCAGACCAAATTCTCATACAGAGTTAAGAGAGTCTATGAGATCTGATAGATTCTTATAACTCGGTATGAGAATTTGGTTTGCATTTGTCCATGTTTTATGAGATTTTTTCCATAGGGGAGTATCATCAACCAGTATTTGGAAGATTTGGGACGTTTCTTTGACCTCAATATTATTGCATGATTATGAAAACAACCGGGTTCAACAGAACTTGACGTACTCTCGGAGTCACGATAGAGTGAGCATATATAATAGGAGCGAACCTTGACTTAGTATTTTCAAAGGAAGTTAATTATTAATTTACATTGTAAATACTACTTGAGAAATTTCTTATTCAGGATATTATATTTAGAAAAAAAGCTACCGAGTTATTTCTATAGTTTTTTTATTTATTTTACACATCACTTCACTCACTTCAGCCTATGGCAGTCCACTGCTGGACATAGGCCTCCCCAAGTTCGCGACAGACATCCCAGTTTTCCGCAATCCTCATCCAGCCTACACTGGCAATCTTACGTAGCTCGTCGGTCCAACGGGCTGGAGGACGTCCCACACTGCGTTTGCCAAGACGCGGTCTCCACTCCAGGACCCGTCTACTTCACGGCCATCGGTCCTGCGACACAAATGACCAGCCCACTGCCACTTCAACTTGCTAATTCTGTGGGCTATGTCAGTTACTTTCGTTCTCTCACGGATAGTCTCATTTCTAATCCTATCTTTGACTTCACCGGGGAGTCCCCGCACATCGTTGATTGTTTCATTTCGCGCGGCAAGCTAGGCTGAGTGCCTAGTGCGAGTTTTGTTTAATTCGCCTTACAGAAACGCGCTTATACGTGATGATTATTTTGTATGGGAATTTAAGCAGTGCAATCTAAACAATAAAGAATAGAATACGATACAGTCGATACAGAGTCATCTAATGGCAAACGCAAGAACTAGGTTGCGCTGTTTAAATTCCGAATTTCCCATACAAGATGAAATTAAAATTTATGCCCTTTTTTGCGAGGCGGATTAAACAAAACTCGCACTCAGCACTGTGAGTGCTTAGTGCTAGTTTTATTCACAGAAACATGACAGAAACGCGTTTATACGTGAAGATTATTTTGTATGGGAATTTAAACACTGTAGCCTAGACGATAAAGAATAGTATACAATACAATCGATACAGAGTCACCTTGCGGCAAACGCGAGAACTAGGTTGAAATCCCGAATTTCCCATACAAAATGAACTTAAAATTTACGCATGTTATTGCGAGACGGATTAAACAAAACTTGCACTAGGCACTCTGTTGCCAGCTCACCCACTCCCTCGACCACCGACCAATTCGAGTAACAAGTCAGTGTTTGTTATACGCAAGCTTTTTAAAATTTCAAAATTTATTGTTTAAATGGAGTACTCTCAAGCGCATTTAATTTTAATGTTTTGTCTCGGTCTAGTTAAAATATGTAGGGTAGATGCAATGATGCTAGATTAGTGCATGTGGAGACATGATTTCAGCGCGCCCCTCCTGATCGTCGCGTCCTAGGCTGCAGCCTAATTAGCCTAAGGGTTAATCAGACCCTGCTGTCCGTTTGTAATTTTGTACAGAGTAACAATGTTGTACAAGTATCGATAAATATATCATTAATCAGTGACATAAAAGGTAATGTTATCAGTATCGTTAAAATTTTGTTTAACGTTATTAAAAAACGTTTCCGTTACCGAATTACCGTTAACATTTTTAACGGTAAAAAAGGTCTCAGTTGAAATAACCGCTATTTTCCGGTATTTCATTATGGTTGTTGGTACGTTATAAGCCCTAAATGACAAGTACCTATGTCGATTTTTTTTTACAAATATTAAACTTGTATTAAACTGTGAACACGTAACGTCAAAACAGGCTGTTCGCAACAGAGTAGGTACTTTGGTGTATAGGTACAACGACTGATCACTTCACAAAGTATATATATGTATAATGAATTCACAGTTAAACAGGGTTTTTCCTAATTTATTGACCCTTTCAAAATAAACTCATAAAAATGGAAGTGACGAGCGGCGCCGAGGAGGGCTTTGTAAGAGAATGGACACCGTGCACACATATTTTGAACTTAATTCCGCCTAGAATTCAGACAGGATTATTTTCTAGCGAACTGTGTTTGACTTGTGTGGATGCAGTGACCGAATATATAGCCCTTGGTACTAATGTTGGTCTGGTGTACTGGTACGATAGGAAGAAGGGAAATATACAAAGACTACGCTGTGAGGTAAGCACTTCCCCATATGTTTACACGGCTTTCCTTCACCTTGTAACACTTTCGCTACATTTTTTTTGAGTTACACAATGTAACATTATCTACGTAACGTTATTCGGCGTTTTACAGCATCTTATGCAAATAAAAAAGTGAAACTGTTTTTTCTATAAACTGCTAAGGTAGTGACGTATTTAATTTTTATTATTATTCGTTACTGTTATCCTCAATACGACAGAGGATAACAGAAAAAATTGATGTACCTAATAATTAATTGTAAATATTATTTAATTTCAAGAATGTGTTGAATTGATTTACAACAAGATTTATTTTTCAATCAAATATATGTTCGTAATCTTAATAAGGAATGTACAATAGTACCAAACAAGCAGTTTAATGATAAAACCATCTTAAGTATGTAAACAGAAGATAAAGCATCTCTCAACAAATTACTGCCTTTAATTAATGCCCCCTTGGAATATTCTTCATGTTATCAATTTTGCTGTATCTTCCTTGAATAAAAACTACATGTTTATATGTTTATAAACTACATTTTAAAACATTGTTTCGTAGTGAAAACTAATTGAACATAGTTTATTTATGTGAATTACAATACTTTTTTCCTGTAAGACCTTTGATTACCTGCAAAATATATAAATACTTTTTTGTTTTGTTGTTTAATACAAGTTTAAATACAAGTACCAATGTAAAATAAAAATATATAAAAATATGAATATAAATTATTTCATCAATAACTAACACATTACAATTATTATTACACAAAGGTTGACTTCTTCTTTTGAGTGCAATAAGCTCACTAGTCACTCTTCCTTAACATACACATACTTTATTACAAAATTATAAGACATAAGCTTTACAAAAATATGAATAAAGAAAACAAAAAAATGTCTTTTTTTTTTCTTGTGAACTACACAGTAAGTCTATTCATGAGCTAGCATCACCCTAAAATATCTTTTAATTTCAAAAACAAAAACAGAAACAGAAAGAAATCTTGTAATATTTTTAATTTGTAAATTTTATACAGTACTAGCAGTATCCTGCACGCGTTGCTACGCTTTTTTTTTCTGTTTTGGTCATACCAACTCAGAAACCTTTGTGGGCTTATGCACAACACTTTGCTGAAGATCATGACATAATCAAATGCATAGTTTACGTTTCTATAAAGGACATACATATATATATATATATATAGTTTTTATCAATGTGATAGTTCTTAATAATTCTAATGTTATTTTAATTTATTCTATTCTTAATTATAACAATGGAAATTAAAACATATCTTACGTTTAACAACTTTTGTTAAAAAATTTAGTGCACAAACATTTAATATTAATATTTTATAAATATTTTTAGGCATCAACGACTCCGATAACATTTGTAAAAATAGTGAGTACTGTTGATTACATGGTGGGAGCTGGGAATGCAGCGGGACAAGTGACAGTTTTTCAGATTCCGAAGGAACATCCAGAAAATTTACCAGATACGTTAAAACCAAAAGTAGAACCAAAGGTGGAGAGGTAAGTTGTGCTAAAATTAATGCCGCCTACACATTAAATCAGGACTCAGTACCTATTAATAATTATTGACACGCAAACTTTATACTGTCATATTTTTGTTTTCATGAATATATTGATTTTTTAAGTAATAATTACGCATGCTTAACTTGGAGAGGAAGCTGGTGAATGCGTAACGAGAGTGTTACGAAAAGTGTGTTCTGGAGAAGCGAATGTAGTAAGAGAGAGGTGCGAGCACACATCGTTAAAAAAAGTCACAGTAGAAATTACTACTTTGTCACTTTATCTGCATATAGGCACAGGTCAGCCAATTAAATACATATAATCTTCACTAAATACCTTATACAAAATAACTTGGAAAACAATTCCTACTATAGGAATTATTTCAATTTGCATCTCGTAATTACCTAAACTAGAAGGGAAATTATTTTGTTTAAGATAATATTTCTATCATAAGTGATTTAAAATTGTAAGATTGTCACTTTTATCCACAATTTAAGAAATAAGTAACAATGCTTACTATTTAATAAGAAGATAAAAGAAGACAAAATATTACATCTAATACAAAAATAACTTAATAAATAAATCTTGTTTCTTGTAAACAACTGACTAATCACTGCATTTGTGGTGTGGAGAGCAGGCAAACTGTAAAATATAACTGACACAATAATTATATATACCTAAATATAATCTAAAAATACTGATGTGAGAAAAGGAATTATCCTTTTTTTACGTGGGGAAAATCCTTCATGGATACCCTCCAGCGCCGGGGCGCCAGAGGGTTATGTCAGACTCCTACTGACTAAAAAACCACCACGTGTGAGCAAGTCGTCCGCCTGGGCGGGGCGAGATAGGGTCGCGCTAGCATTCGCCACCTCGCCCCGGCGATAGGCCCGGACAAAGCCTCCGGGCCCCGGCACAATGATGGGGTGGCCTCGCTCACAACAAGGCCACCCCTCAGACGTGTGGGGTCGTGTCGTCCGGCCGGCCGATAGTCGGGGGACCCCACTACCGGAGAAATGTAACTCCTACAATAGCACTGTATCAATTATCTTATAAAATAATCATCATATATTTGGAAAATCGTACTTCACCTACTGATTTTATTTATATTCTTAAAGAAACTATTAAAAAGTACAGGGTACGGTAGGAAATATCTTGCTCATAATCTGGAGCAGCTTCACTAGGGAAGCGCCTCAACTTACAGCAGGAGACAGTAAATAATATGGCTCTCAAGCAGTGATCATTGTGTTCGTGTGATGTGTACTGTAGGGTTGGGATCGATATTGTATTTGTAACTATACTGTTAAAAATACACGAGTGTGTGTGCTTGTACCACACAACTGAAGTACAATATTTAGTGCATCATCATCTCTTTCGTTACGCTCTTGTCAGAGCGGTCGTGATCGTTAACAGTATGGCGCCGACTGAGCGGGTGGCATGGGTACTTCGATATCTTATTGTTGCTGTTCATGATGACTTTCATGGGAAAATAGTGAAGTGGTTTCCCCTTGCCTTCTGCGCCAGACATTTTAGATGTCATTTAAAACCCCAAGGCCGCTGAAGCCTTTTCCGCGAAGAGTTCCGATCGGGTGTATATGGTTATACCGCCATTGCTCGGTCGCCAAAGCCTCGTTAGTTCTCTCGCAGGGGGCACCACGATACCGTCGTCGGCTGTTCTTACGAACCACGCATGCAGGTGAGGTTGACAGTTGGGTCGGTTTCTGTGTTGTTCACCGTTCTCCCCTTAGTTGCCCTCATGCCTCTCATTGATCATTTTTGGTCACTATATTGTCGTGACAGGAAGTTATTTAAACTCTGATAACATTAATCTCGTTGTCATGCAGCATAGTTAACGATAAAAAGTAAATTCACAGTATTATTGTATTTCAACCTTACTAAACAATTATTATAGCCTAGTGTTTTTCTTTGGCTACCTTCCAAACAACTCATAGTCGTATAATTTATACAGATGTATGTATAATCATATCTTCATGGGTCAATTCTTTTACTACATTAAATAAGTTTGCATAACAATGCAATATCCAATTTTAATTTCACCAGTAACCAATAAATCTCAGATAGTGCTTGACATGTAATGATATCCAACAGATACCTAAAATTTCAAAACTTCACTGCACGTATTTCTATTTGTATTCTGTAAAACTAAATGCTGAATAATCAGCCACCAGTAAAATTAGCCAAACAATTGAACAGAATTTTCAATATGATGACCTCTGTTTTTGTGTGTGTGTGCACAATATTTTAAAATAACTGTATTTATGATAAAAATTATAATTAATAATATTAATAACAGTTAGTTCTTAAGCCTTAAAATATTACATAAACAGATTACTTTTTACACTAACACTTAAAGAAGCTATGCAAACTGAGAAGATTATGATTATTGTATTACACTAATGACAGAGAATATTAGAATCCATAATCCCTCTCAGTATTGTGGTGCTCTAAGTCTTTAATACCTTTTCCTTTTTGCTGAGCTATAATTGTTTGCTCGCAAACGAAAAAAAAACCGACTTCAATTACATCGAAGAGTAATACAACGTAGATCGACGAAAAAATAGTCAAGTAACTAAGCGTTATCAAAGATTACTCAAAAAGTAGTTATCAGATCTCAATAAAATTTATATGTGACCACATGACAAAGATCAGCTTTCGATTAAATTAAAAATTATTAACATCGGTACACCCAGTAAAAAGTTATTACGGATTTTCAAGAAGTTCCCTCGATTTCTCTGGGATCCCATCATCAGATTCTGGTTTCCTTACCATGGTACTAAACTAGGGATATCTCCTATCCAACAAAAAAAGAATTATCAAAATTGGTACACCCAGTAAAAAGTTATTGCAGATTTTCAAGAGTTTCCCTCGATTTCTCTGGGATCCCATCATCAGATCCTAGTTTCCTTATCATGGTACTAAACTAAGGATATCCCCTTTCTAACAAAAAAAGAATTATCAAAATCGGTACATCCAGTAAAAAGTTATGCGGTATAATAAAACGTAGGTCGACGAAAAAAGCGTCAAATAAAAACGCATTATTAGATATAACTCGAAAAGTAGTTGTTAGATCTCAAATAAATTTAAATGGGACCAATTGGCACACACCACCTTCCGATTAAAACAAAATTTGTCGAAATCGGTCTACCCGGTCAAAAGTTCTGATGTAACATACATAAAAAAAAATACAGTCGAATTGAGAACCTCCTCCTTTTTTGGAAGTCGGTTAAAAAGGTTTTATTTATTAAGTGGTTTTCATTGTTTTTTGTTATTTTCATTTGACTAGCCCGTTGGCGCGGTTTGTAGTGCCCTGCTTTCTGCTCCGGGGTTCGATCCCACCCCAAGTCTGGGTGTAATATATTATACAGGGTGTCCCAGGAAAGACTGTCAAGCGGAAGTCCAGAGCTAGAACATCCCTTGGGGATTCCAAATCACCCCTATGTATATGATCCGATTTTTTATAGTTTAGGAGATATGATTTTTTTTCTAATTTTTCAATGTTTTTCGACCTTAGCGCTATTTTTGATCATAACTTCGTAAATAATTGAGATAAATGCCTGATTTTTTTTTAATAATTTAGCTAAACCTTGGGTCCTAACTAATACATACACAAATAAACCCTAAAAGTAAAATCATGCACTTAAACATAATAGAAGTACTTAAAAAAAGAAAAGTGCAAAAAAAAACATAACTTCGAAGATTAAAAAAAAAATAATAGCAACAAAATAATTTATTTAAAAGAATCTTAAAAACTTCCTTAGTTTATCTAGTTTCTACCATAAAAAATTCACTAAGTTAATTTTATGGCATCATCCCCAAATTTTGGTTTAAATACGACAAGTCTGATATTTGAAAACTTAAGTTTAAAAAATTGTAATAAATTCGGTCGTGTTTACTGGGAGTATGGTTTTGAAAACAGATAAAAAACACTTCCTATCTGAATCTTTTGTATTCTAAGCAATAGTTAAACGGTATGATAGCCGCGCCAGTTGTTCGAAAAGTGACAAATATTCAAAAAAATTTAGAATTCCTAATGTGTGGGTAACACAAAAATAAAATCGTACATATTAAAAATAGCATGGTGTCGTCTCCTGTCAAAGATTTTCATTGTAATATGAAACTCTTTGACAGGAAACTTTTTTAATAGTTACGGGTCTCTGTAAAGAACTCACTATAGACGGCGCCACGGTTCGCTTAAACCGAAAATAAAAATCATCATATCAAAAATTTTGCTCTAGCGGGTACATCATTCCATAGCTTAATTGGCTAGAGCGCCGACACGGTCAGTCGGAGACGCGGGTTCGAACCCCGCTGGAGCGGTTAATTTTTGATATGATATTCAAAAATGTTTAGAATTCCGAATGTGTGGGTAACACAAAAATAAAATCGTACATATTATGAGGATTATCGACAGCCCAGGAATGGTAATTGTGAATGTTGAAAATCCCAGTTCGCTTAAAATGTGATTCGTCAGTCACTAAAATTGTTTTAAAAAAGTTTTCATTGACTGCTTGACGCCGCAACATTTCTTGGCAAAATCTAACCCGTCTGGGGTAATCTTCCGATTTCAATTGTTGGACTCTTTGAATGTGATATGGGTGATAGCCCTCACTCTGAAGTATGCGGTGTGTTACAGATTTTGTTATGGAGTGCGGAGTTCAATGGTTCTGACGCTTACACTGGGCTCTCTTTCTATTTCTTCAATAACTTCTTCTACCAATTCTGAGTCTCTTATTAGTGGCAGATGCCCTGTGATTGTTCCTGGTACTCTGCCTTCTCGATAGGCATCGCGAACTTGCAAGATAGTCCGATGATTAGGCCATCTTTCAGATGCACGATCACCTCTTCGTTCTACTTGTTCCTGAAACAACCTCGCAGCTTCCGCAGCATTCCCTCTTGCGTACCCGTAAAAGTAGTGCATTTGTTCATAGTTCTCACTTGTAAAATGGGCATTACAACGTCTTGTCATGATGAAGTAAACACCAGTTTTCACTTGCAACCAATAGATAAGTTTGCACTCAAAGTCCTTAGGGAAAGCCAATTCGTCGAGAGTTCCAACAATACGAGTCCAAATCGAAATGCAATCAAAGTCCGGTGTGAAAGCCAATTATTATAGCTTTAATGTGTAACTATCAGAGAAGAGGAATCGCTATCGTACTGTAAGCACAAGGGTAAGCAGACGACTAGCAGAGCAGTGTGACGTATTCAGTTCCTATCATCACCACTAGTCACGGATTGCCCCTATCCCACTCTAACATTAGTTCATTGACTCTATTTGTCACTTTCCAAACAAGTGGCGCGGCTATCATACCGTTTAACTATTGTTTTTTATCTGTTTTCAAAGCCATACTCCCAGTAAACACGACCAAATTTATTAAAAAATTTTAAACTTAAGTTTTCAAATATCAGACTTGTCGTATTTAAACCAAAATTTGGGGATGATGCCATAAAGTTAGTGTGTTGGCGTATTGGCACATTGGCGTGTTGGCGCATTGGCGTGTTGACGTGTTGGACTGTTGGCGTATTGGCACATTGGCGTGTTGGCATATTGGCGTGTTGGACTGTTGGCGTATTGGCACATTGGCGTGTTGGCGCATTGGCGTGTGGCGTGTTGGCGCATTGGCGTGTGGCGTGTTGGCGTATTGGCACATTGGCGTGTTGGTGTGTTGGCGCATTGGCGTGTTGGAGTGTTGGTGTGTTGGCGTATTGGCACATTGGCGTGTTGGCGCATTGGCGTGTTGACGTGTTGGACTGTTGGCGTGTTGGCGTATTGGCACATTGGCGTATTGGCGTGTTGGCATGTTGGCGTGTTGGACTGTTGTCGTATTGGCACATTGGCGTGTTGGCGCATTGGCGTGTTGGCGTTTTGACATGTTGGTGTGTTGGCGCATTGGCGTATTGGCGTGTTGGCGTATTGGCACATTGGCGTGTTGGCGCATTGACGTGTTGGCGTGTTGGCGTATTGGCGTGTTGGACTGTTGGCGTGTTGGCGTATTGGCACATTGGCGTGTTGGCGCATTGGCGTGTTGACGTGTTGGATTGTTGGCGTGTTGGCGTATTGGCACATTGGCGTGTTGGCGTATTGGCGTATTGGCACATTGGCGTGTTGGCGTATTGGCGTATTGGCGTGTTGGCGTGTTAGCGTATTAGCACATTGGCGTGTTGGCGCATTGGTGTATTGGCGTGTTAACCTGTTGGCGTGTTGGCGTATTGGCACATTGGCGTGTTGGGGTGTTGGCGCATTGGCGTATTGGCGTGTTGACCGTGTGTGTACTGTGTAGATATATTTATATTGTTCATTTGTCTAGGTATTAACTTGAACACAACTCTGTATTATAAGAAAAAAAACTCTAAGAATTTCTTTGAAATATTTCTAATGTAAACTACATTGATAATAAACAACGCGATTGTTTAAACATCCTAGAATTGGAAAAAATTGACATACTACTACTTTGAGTTAAATAGTTTGGAGTTTACTCTTTATGAAATGACATACGTGGCACGAGAGAGAAAAAAAACGAGTGTGCTTTATACCACACGACTGAAATAAAAATTCATTAGCAATAGGCCTCCACTATATGTATATACGAAACGTAACTGACTATGAGAAAAAGAGAAAATGTTTGCTCGCAACTCTCTCTCTTGCTTACTCCGTTCCCCTCACTCGATCACACTTTTCGTAACGCTCTCATCACGCATTCATCAGCGTACTCCCCAAGTCAAGCGTACGTAAAGAAGTTTCACTTCAAAAAACACAGGGAGTGAAATCGTGTGAAACAACTGACCTTGACGCCCAGTGACGCTGGCACATTAATGCTGAGCGTGACGTACACCAGCATTAACTGTACCAATATGATTAACAAGCGTCAAATTATATTTTATTTAACTTACATTAATTGTAATTTTATTAATTTAAATTAAAAAAAAATCAGAGTAAGGAGTTAACTCCTTAGACTTAAGATCTTAAGGAGTTGGTACTGAGGCACGCACTTTTTCATGTATATTTTTTTATGGTAAAAATGGCACTATACCGTACGAAAACATAACATACCCATTTTATTTTCAGGTACACAATAGGTGATCTGCATAAAAGTAAAATAACAGCTATAGAATGGTCGAAGAACGGAATGCGATTGTTCTCGGGCGACAAGGATGGTGTCATTATAATGACAGAAATCGACTTCTATATGGTAAGTGTGCACGAACTTAATTTTTGTTTAATACTTTTTAATGACACGTCAGGAAGCGCAATTCGCTTAAGTTAACGGTTCGATTTTCGCTCTGTGCAAATATTTGTATTTGGATAAATTAGTGCTCTTGGTGTATGTTCTTGTTTGTCTCCCACCGTGCCTCGGAAAGCACGTAAACCTTTCGATTAAGGCTATTATCATAGACACCTGGTGGCGATCGTTAATCGTTATGGAGATTTTATCCGCCAACCAGCAGTGGAACAGCCTGGTGGATGACAGCTCAGCAGTGGGATGTTAGGGCTTACTTTTAACTGGTCAATTTGAACGCGGCGTTCTAGTTTACTACGATTTAATTGGCCTGGATGAAGCACTATTTTCTTAACATAGCATTAGTTCTGATTTTTGAGCTAATTGGCTCAAGTTTATTTATGCTCAAGTTTAAATAATACAGTGTTATTACTTATATTTGGTATTTTTTTAATTGTGGACCACGAAGAATATATAACAAGGTATGACTATTACTACATATCATAGAACTCACTTCACTCACTTCAGCTTGTCGCAGTCCACTGCTGGACATAGGCCTCCACAAGTTCGCGCCAAAATGGCGTGCGTAATAAACGTAAAATTATTACTTAAAACACCAACAAATATATTACACAATATTTACAATAAAATATAATTGTACATATGACATGAAAAAAAAAAAAAACAAATATATATTACTAGCTGTGCCCGCGGCTTCGCCCGCGTTGAAATTAGTGTGTCACAAAGTTTTGCCGGCAAACTTCCAGTGAAACTCTCATCAAAATCGGCTTATTCGTTCCGTAAATCTTCCTCTTGCCGATGGTGGAGCCCTCTCTACAATGGTGAAACCGCATGAAAATCCGTTCAGCAAATTTTGAGCGAATCGATCACATACACTTTTGGGGACTTTGTTTATAATACACTAACTGTTGCCCGCAATTACGTCCTCGTGGTTATGAAAATATGTATTACTATTAAGATGTTTAATGCAAATTATTTTTTTATTTCAGTCACTTGAAATGCTTATCAAACTGAGTAACTTTTTAAAAGGCACAATTTAGTATAATTTAATAGTAATTTTTATAAAACCTCTCTATACACCACATTTTTGGTTTTATTTTCAGGCTGTATATGTTTCATACAAACTATCAACCCCCTTAGCGATGGAATATCGTAAAATCCGTTCTTAGCGGACGTCTGCTAACTATAATCTACATCCCTACCAAACTTTATCTTTGTCCAATCTGGATGAATAGACCATCCAGCGGCTTTTGAGTTCTTGTGATGAGGGAGTCAATGACCTTCCTCTTTTAAATATACAGATTACGATGCATTATTTGGACACCTCCTCACCATCTATAGAGCATATATTTTAAATTTCAAGTCTCTTACTTCAAAAACATAAGACTTTCATTCAAACTTCCGACCCCCGTTTTATCCCTTTTAGGGTCGAGTTTCATAAAATCAGTTCTTAGCGGATGTTTACGTCCCATAAGGAACCTACCTGCCAAATTTCAAGTTTGTAGGTGTTATAGTTTCGGAGATTTCGTGATCAGTGAGTCAACCTACCATCCCCCGTTTTAACCCCAAAAGGGGGTTGATTTCTTAAGATACATTATTTATACGCCTTCTTATCATCTATAGAGCATACATTTTAAATTTCAAGTCTCTTACTTCAAAAACACGGGACTTTCACGCAAACTTTCAACCCCCGTTTTACCCCTTTAGGGGTCGAATTTTGTAAAATTCGTTCTTAGCGAATGTCTACGCTTTATAAGGAGCCTTCTTGCCAAATTTCAAGTTTGTAGCTATTATAGTTTCGGAGATTTCGCGATAAGTGAGTCAGCGTACCATACCCCGTTTTAACCCCAAAAGGAAGTTGATTTCTAAAGATACATTATTTGGACACCTTATCGCCATCTATAGAGCATACATTTTAAATTTCAAGTATTTTACTTCAAAAATATAGAACTTTCATACAAAATTCCAAACCCCGTTTTACCCCCTTTGGGGTTGAATTTCGTAAAATCCGTTCTTACCGGATGTTTATGTCCTATAAAGAGCCTACCTGCCAAATTTCAAGTTTGTAGGTGTTATAGTTTCGGAGATTTCGCGATGAGTGAGTCAGCCTACCATCCCCCGTTTTAACCCCAAAAGGGAGTTAATTTCTAAAGATACATTATTTGGACACCTTTTCACCATCTATAGAGCTTACATTTTAAATTTCAAGTCTCTTACTTCAAAAACATAGGACTTTCATACAAACTTCCAACCCCCGTTTTACCCCCTTAGGGATCGAGTTTCGTAAAATCCGTTCTTAGCGGATGCCTACGTCTTATAAGGAACCTACCTGCCAAATTTCAAGTTTGTAGGTGTTATAGTTTCGGAGATTTCGTGATGAGTGAGTGACCTTTCGCTTTTATATATATTATTATTATTATAGATTATAGATTATAGATATAACTCGAACATTACTACAAACTCACATTGGAAATAATGAATATAATATTTGTTTATATAAATATATCAACAATTATTCAGCACAAATATATTACAAAACTCAGCAGAATAAATATAAAACAATAACTCATCAGGAAATATCCTGGGCCAAATCGGTAGCATCCCGTCTGGGGAAGTACCTCATAGAAGATCGAAGCTAAATAAAACCGCTCTAAAGAGGTGTAATGTCCATGTGGAGAGTAAGGTGACCAGAGCTCCTGGGGAGGGTCGAGGGTAGGCCCGGCAACGCGCTTGCCATGTTTCTATTGTTGCAGGTGGGCTGTACGCTTGTCTGTCGCCGTAATATTATATAAAAGACTAGCTGACCCCGCAAACGTTGCTTTGCCATATATGTTATTAACCCGCTTAATCCCCCCCCCCCCCCCCTTATAACTTAGAGGTATGAAAAATAATGTTGGCCGATTCTCAGGCCTACCCGATATGCCCACAAAATTTTATTAAAATCGGTCGAGCCGTTTCGGCACACACGACACGGAATTTTATATATTAGATATGTGGTGACTTTCGTTGAACGTCAACGCTTCTGGTACATATCAGTGCAGTTGAATAAACTTCGCGTCTCGGTTATCATATTTTTCCGCCTGTCATTAACGCTCGGTGTAAACAATTACACGCCGATTACGATAGCGCTATCGCGTCATGTAAAAATTATTTATATTTTGTATTTGAACTTGTTTTTTATCGTTTTATAATAAATTTGTAAACGGGCGACGTGTGTAATTTTTTTTTTTTTTTTATTAAAATTGAGACTACAATGAGGGTTTAATTGTAAAAAAAAGGTGGTTTGATGAGTATACAAAGTAAGATGAGAAGTATTTGGGTACGCTCCGGCAAAGGTAAAGAAGATAATTAGGGGTTTAATCATTGATGAGAAATTACGAGTAAAAGTATATAAAATAAAAGTTAGGATAGTCCCAGCTGGAGTCTTTTAATGAATTGGTGACTGTCTGGTGGGCGGGGTGGCCTGCGATTTGATACAGTTGGTCCCGCCCAACGTGTGTACATTTGAGATGGTTAGGAAAAATTAGCTATAAGGATCTTTGTGAGATCAAGACTAAGTAAACAAAAAAAAAAACGCATGCGCTTTAGATCAAACGACTAAAGTAAAATTTAGGAAACGTAACTCTCTCTCTTTCTATCTTCAATAACTTATATCTCCCTCTCAACTTCCGTTCGCCTCGCCCGATCACACTTTTTGTAACGCTCTCGTCACGCCAAAGTCGAGCACCCAAGTCGAGTGTGCGTAAAGGAGTTTTACTTCAAATGAAAAATAATTCTAAAATCATACCCGTAAGGGATTGTACCGTAAACGTAATTACGGTACAGTCCCTTAAACGATATTTATTTTTGTATATTGATAATTGTTTCCTGTTTTCTGTTGCGTCATAATGATTTGTATGATAAATTAAAATTTTATGTTTAATATCCTAAAATTTGCCAACTGCTGAGCAAGTGGCCTCAAAGTCGTGGACCTAGTATTTTTTGCTTAATAAAATGTATCTATTTGCAAATATTTTTATTTTCCTCCATTTGAATAATATAGTTTGGTTTCCCAGTTGACCAGTAAAGTTGGTTTGTTCTCTAAGCGTCAGTAAAAAATCCTATTGTAAGAATAGTAACGATTGTCTGAACGTTTTTGATTAGGACTTTGTTAACAGGAATTATGGTTCAATGAATAATATTAACAGCATCACGTTCAACAGCCTCTTGTTGGGTGTGAATCGTGTTCCGAAGATCTGGATGCTTTAATTACACAAACAAGCATAAACGTCTAGACAACAATAAGCATCTATATAGTCTGTATAAAAGTTTTCCATATGCAGGAAGTTTGCCACGAGCAGGATTGATACCGTGGTAGCTCATTAGCCAGTTGCTACGATCACTACGCTGACGCGTCGTCAAGTAGTATGAAATGATCAGCGATATAAATTTTTAAATGCTCACGACTTACCGTGATTGTCATTTTAAATCTCCCGATATTTCGGCATCGTTGCATGCGCCATGATTACGCGTGACCAAAGCGGGATTGTTGCGAGTTTCAAAAATGACATTCTTGGTAAGCCCCGTACAATCGAAAGTGTGAAACACGATATACAGGCTTTTATTTCACGATTCACGATTTAGTCTGTGACATCCCACTGCTGGGCATAGGCCTCTTTCTCCATGTAGAAGGATCGGAGCTTAATCCACCAAACTGCTTCACTGCAGATTGGTGGATATATTCCCTATAATGAGGAACGATCGCTATCAGGTACAACAATGAAAATAACAACCGGGAACGACAGCTTAACGTGCTCTCCGAGGCACAGGAGGGAGACACAAGAACAGACACCAAAACCGTAAATAAATATTTTTACAAATACAAATATTCACTTCGAGCGGGAACCGAAATCGCAAACCGTCGATGTTTATCACGCGCACCACAACACCAGAGCGGTTATTATTTATGTGTATACTGTATAATCTATATCAAAAATTAATCCCGTGCAATGGAATTCGCATCAGTCAATTGCTACCATCGCGTCGCCTATCATTTCAACCTATCACAGTCCACTGCTGGACACAGGCCTCCACAAGTTCACGCCAATAATAGCGCGAACTTATGTGTGTTGGCCATAGTCACCACGCTGGGCAGGCGGGTTGGTGACCGCAAGGCTGGCTTTGTCGCACCGAAGACGCTGCTGCCCGTCTTCGGCCTGTGTATTTCAAAGCCAGCAGTTGGATGGTTATCCCGCCATCGGTCTGCTTTATAAGGTCCAAGGTGGTAGTGGAACTGTGTTATCCCTTAGTCGCCTCTTACGACACCCACGGAAAGAGAGGGGGTGGCTATACGAGTATTCTTTAGTACCGTAGCTACACAGGGTCGCGTTGCCTAATAGTATTTCAAATGTTCTAGGATTTTACATATGAAATTTATACTTTATAGCACCTGTGCAAGTCGATGGAGATAGTAAACGAGGGTCACGAGATCGTCCAAATGAGTTACTACCAGAACACGTTGCTGGTGTCGAGCGTCTACCGCAGCATCATGTGTGAGAGGGATGATGGGCGCTGGCGGGTTACACAGATAGGCAAGAAAGAGAGAAAGAGGTTAGTAACCGCATAGAATATCTCATCACCAAACATATTTACTGCGAGCTCGGAGACAGGAGGAGTAGAAGAGACAAGTCACTTCCATTTAATTTGTTGTGTAATGTTTTTGAAATAAAACTTCTGTACGTGCTCACCAGCTTACTACCCAATTCGAGCGTGCTTAAAGAAGTTTGACTTCAAAATGATAAGGCTATGTGCTATGTGTGTGCAGCCTGTGCGCGCTGGGCGCCGTGTTCCAGCACTCGTACGCGCGCGGGGGCGCCGCGGCCGCGTACTGCGCGCGGCCCGGCCTGCGGCTGTGGCGCGCCGACACCGCGGGCCACGTGCACCAGACGCTGCTGTTCAAGGTGCTCCTCACGTGACGTACTCGCACGCACGCGTGCATATACGCACGCACGCACGCACGCACACACGCACGCACTCACGCACGTACGCTCGCGGGCACGCACGCACGCGCACACACACACACACACACACACACACACACACACACACACACACACACACACGCCGACATCGCAGGACACGATCTGATGATGGGATCCTAGAGAATCGAAACCCTCGAAAATCGTAGTGACGACTAGTGCGTTTGTTAATTTTTTTCGTCCACTTACGTTGTATTACTTACTTGTCGATGTAATTGAATTCGGTTTTTTTCCTTTGCGAGGAAACACTATTATTTTAAACTAGCCGACTCGTACCCACTTCGTTGAACGTAAATTATTTTTATATTAACCAAATAACATACTTTAAAGAACAAATTTTATAGCACTTAAAAACATAATATGTTGCTCCAACACCATCTATGAAAAATCGAGAAAACGTCTTCGATAGACTAAAATAAGACTAAATTAATGACGTCGAAAGACTAATAAATTGTTTTCTAATAGCGATAGATGGCACTAGTTTATTTACCATTTTGATATTATATTTTAATCTTTTTCGTATTTACTGAATTTTTTGTTCAATTACAATAAAATATAGCCTATGTCACTCCTGAATAGTGTAGCTGTGTGCTGTGTGTACCCTCTATATACAAACAAAGTTATAAACTTTACCTCTTTATAATATTAGTATAGATTAATTTCTTCTTCAGGAGGCGATATCGAACCCACTGACAGTAGCGGAGCTGCTGAACCCCGCCGCCACCAGACATTCGCACTCCACCCGTGAATACAACTTCGGTCCGCTACACGTGTTCCGTGAGCACTTCCTCGTCTCCTACAATGAGAGCTTCCTCTACGTGCTGGATCCACGCTCCCTGACCGCTGTGGCTGTGGTCGATGATTTGAGACGGTATATACCACTTTCTCTTTTGACCTTCCTGAGGAACACCTTACAGGAACACAATACCATTAATGATACGATCCGCCAATAGATACCTGAAACACTAGAAGTATTGTATTAGTTTATTTAACTGTGGTAGAGCACAGCAGAAAATTTCCTGCTCAAAATATGGAGCAGCCCCACTGGGTTAGTAACCTCGATCTTACGGGAGATCACAGCTTAATTATATTGTTTTCAAGCAGTATTGCGTTCTTTTTGGTGAGTAAGGTGACCAGAGCTCCTGGGGGAAATTGGGGATGGGATCGGCAACGCGTTTGCGATGCTTCAGATGTTACAGGCTTCTATAGGATATGGTAACCGCTTACCAGTAGGTGAGCTGTACGCTTGTTTGCTGGCCTAGTTATAATAAAAAAAAATAGTATTCTCGACCCTATCTCCGACCCTTTACATGAGCTCTGGTTATTTATTTTACCCTGACATTTCTCAGGAACTCTAGCTGCTTTATCAAGGGATGCAAAATTACTGGAGAGTTGTTTTTAAACACCACTAGGGTGGTAAACAAGCACGCATTAAGGTGATGGTAAGCGGATGCTGTAGCCTATGGATGTCTGAAACACCGACTTACTCCTGACCCTCCCGAGAAACCCTAATTTATCACTGTAACACATTACTACTTATGAGCAGTGCTATTTGACTCCCATCTTCTATAAGGTCGGGGTACTTTTCCTGTTGGACTGGTTAAGATTTTTGTCCAAAATATTTCCTGCTGTGTCCCACCTACCACGTGCTGTGAAAGAATATAGCCAGCCCCTCTCTTCCCGTGGGTGTCGTAAGAGGCGACTAAGGGATAACAAGGTTCCACTACCACCTTGGAACTTAAGAAGCCGACCGATGGCTGGATAACCATCTAACCGCTGGCTTTGAAACACACAGGCCGAAGACGGGCAGCAGCGTCTTCGGTGCGACAAAGCCAGCCCTGCGGTCACCAACCCGCCTGCCCAGCGTAGTGACTATGGGCAACAGACATGAGTTCACGCATTTTTGGCGCGAACTTGCGGAGTCTTATGTCCAGCAGTGGACTGCAATAGGCTGGAATTATGTGTCCCACCTAGTAGTCGTCTTGCGACTGAATTGCGCAACTATTGCTGTCACTTGAAATTGAATTAGAATTCACAATTGCCCAAGTAAAGTCCGTAAAAGTCCAACTGGCGGTAGTTGCTGGACACATGTGAGTGAGCAGCAACATGCCGTCCGGTGAGACTGACCGGCAGCCGTGTGCCCGCAGCATCCTGTCGGTGTCGGTGGGGCGCGCGGAGCTGTTCGTGCTGGAGGGCGCGCGCTCGCTGCTGCGCCTGGCGCCCGCGCCCGAGCCCGCCGCGCAGGCGCCAGGTCTGTTCGCCGCCGCCCGCTGACCGCCCCCGCCACGATACCACTTCCGCCTTAGGCTACAGTCTATAAACAGCCCCGCTACAGCTCGACTGTTCGCCGCCGCCCGCTGACCGCCCCCCACTACAGCTCCGTACCACTTCCGCCTTAGGCTACAGTCTATAACCGCCGCCCGCTGACCGCCCCCGCCCGCCCTCGCCCCCACCACGATACCACTTCCGCCTTACACTACACTCTATAAACAGCCCCGCTACAACTCGATACCACGTCCGGTTTAGACTACAGCCCAATAACATCGCCCGAACTTCTGCAATCAGACACATCTTATTAAAACTTTGTGTTCCGTCACCTAAACTTCCGCTGCAGACAAATCTTAACGTAGAACGTTTGACGTTCCATCGTTCATTCACGCGTTTGTTATTCAGAATTATTCTATAACCCCACCCTCCGCTCTAGAACTCGTTTTCTCCTCCACTTTAGACTGCAATCACCTTAAGTTCCAAAATAGGACAAATCTTAAAGTTTCAAGGTTTGGGTGCCATTAAGTTTCTAAAGACATTCCAAATTTTATTTTCAAAATTTTGTTACCACAACTTGGTATTATTCCTTGTATATCTTTCATTCCATTGCATTTATCTTAAATTAAAAGAATATGCACACATATCCAAATTAGGGAAAATCAGTCAATGACCTTACACTTACAACAACAACACTTCTCGCTATCATAACATCTCTTGATTACTCTGAACTTCTTCTGTCATACACAAAGCTATAAATTAACTCAAATATCAAGAAATTAAGTAACTAATTTCCTCTATATTACCCAAAATCTGAATCATAGTCGATAACACTATAAAAACGACACTTCGCTATTGAAGTGAACTGTAAGGACGAAACTAATGTAAAATGTACTTAATTAAAGCTGGCACAAATAACACTTTGTCAATGCGTAAAAACGCGTGTGTAGTGTTTTTGAGTCAAAGTGCAGCGTGACAAAACATATACAGACGTGACATAACAGTTTAAATCAATCTATCTCTCACGAATTTCAAAATTAAATTTACAACAATGTTTTAAAATGAAATTTAATCAGTATCACGATGAATCAAGTACTTAAAACAATAAATAATTATATGTACTTAGAATTTAGTATTTTATAAATGTTAAGAATATTTATGGCCATATTTTGACGATTTTTATTTTATATTAGTTAATTCTTGGGTAACATTGAAGTAAACTTAGTATATGGCACGAAGTCCCATACACACACAAACTCACACACACATATATACACACACTCACACACATATATAATATAACTATGGCTATTATATATCATTTACTGTTTAATGTAATTCTTCAAGTATTCTTTTTAAATAAACACAAAAATTCAAGATTCCGAGAAATTCCATACACTTACTATTATTTTGCAGACTTAAATTACTGATAAAGTTAGTTAAACGTCCCAGGCTAAGAAAGCCTGTTACGTTTTTAGTAGTAAACTACAGCGTTTGGATTAAATTTTGCGAATAGAATCACGTGACAGATAAAATATTACGGTGTCAAAGAACACGTCTATCTAATAGTTGTAGTGTATTATTTGTTATGTACAAGATAAATTTTATCAGCCAGCCTCTTTGTAGTCTAGATAAAGATATCTTTGTAATATTTTTGTAGTCATTTTTGTATTATTGCATGTATTATGTAAGCTTTAGTTTTATTTTAAGTATTTGTTGGTATGTTTAGTTAAATTTAGATAAATAATGATAAGTTCTGATTTTGATTTACTTGTCATAACTATGGTGTCTTTACCATATTAATTATAATCATATAGATTTTGATCAAGCGATACAGCAATGGTAATTGGTACTGACTGATGCACTAGCAGTCACTTTGAACCCTGGACATGGCAAATATTTGTATAGGCTATACGTATATAGGCTATATATCCTTCATAGTCCAAGCGATTGTGCCTTTTTGTGTGTGCCTGGGCTCCAGACACAAGATGCAAATTTTGGAGCCCTTAAGTCCATTTTATGAGAAATTTTGTTACCAATGTGCCTGTACATGAAAATACAAGCATGAGGTCATTGACTTAAAGCAAAAATACTATATGCTATTTCTAAGGTATATTTATTTATTGTAGAGAAAAAATAACAAGTAATGCGATAAATAGTGCAATATAGTTTAATACATTGTGTATACATACCTGGGGGATTGGTTCGGCAACGCGCTTGAGATGCTTCTGGTGTTGCAGTCTCTAAGCTACGGTAATCAATTATCATCAGATGAGCCGTACGCTTGTTACGCTGTACGCCGTACTTGTACGTTGTACGCCGACCAAGTATCAGTCAAATAGAATCCAGTATACAGAGAAATTACAGACTTGGCTTCGGCCTTACTTTACCAGTCATCGAATCAGTCAGAAGAAAAATAAAGTTACTTCAGACTTGGCTCCGGCCTTTTAATATATCAGAACGAAACTTACAAATTCAAACTAGGCTGTATGGATTATAAGTCCTTTGCCTTTCCCTATTGGGGATAAATTTTAAAACAACAACAACAACCAGTATACAGATTATATTTGACATTTTTTTTTTTTTTTTTGTATATACGAGTATACAGCTATGAAATAGTGCGTTGTATTTTTGGTTTAATTGAATGCCTCTTGATTGTATTCTAAATTACGTCACACTTTAAGGGAGTGTTACGGAGTCAAAATATTTGTGACATTACATTTCAACATAACTATCTAATATATAAAATTCTCGTGTCGCGGTGTTTGTAGTTAAAACTCCTCCGAAACGGCTTGACCGATTCTCATGAAGTTTTGTGTGCATATTGGGTAGGTCTGTGAATCGAACAACATCTATTTTTCATACCCCGAAGTTATAAGGGGGGGGGGGGATTAAGGGGGTTAATAACATATATGACAAAACGACGTTTGCGGGGTCAGCTAGTAATATATATATGATTGTGAGTATTAAAACATGATAAACTAGGTAGGCGGCGTCTCATAAATGTGACAAGCTGTGTCAAGGGCGGGGAAGGGGTGAAAAAATCGTAAAATTCACGTGACGTAATTTATGGCACCCTTATATATAGTAAAAATATACCAAATTTACATCAAACAGGACGTTACCAATGACAATAGTAGGAATAATAATCACGTTTTTTTTATTTACTAAAGACAAATTACTTTTGTAATTTAGTTGCTTAGTGTATTTCTTGAACCGTTGATAATGTTTCTCTATTATTCAAATAACGTTGCGTTTCGTTTTAAGAAAGTGCATTTTATACGGTTTATAAGTAAAACGCATCGTATTTTTAAAAACGCGAGCAAAACGAAACGTTTTCTTACAAACGTTCGTGAACAAAATTGATTGTGTTTTTTTACTTATATTGGAATCTAATTTTAATAATTTGTATATAAGTTTCGACTTTGCCAAATATATATATATATATATATATATATATATATATATATATATATAGTCAATTCCATATAAAGGTTGTGGTGCATAAGTTTTGTAGTGTCTTTCCGTCCGTGACAATAACTATATTTGTATATATTTAATAATAAAACTAATAATAATTATATGCCTATCATTGTACACCAATAACAAAGAATATGTTACAAGCAAAAAAAAGATTAGTAAAAATTTGTTCTCATCGCTAAAGGAACGATCTCCTTTAAACATCCTTTAGGTATAGGACACGTCACAGGAGAAGCTAATTAGGAAGTATACAAAGATTTGCTGCGAAATTTTGGAGGATATTATAGCATTATTACAGGGTATATATTTTATTTAAAAATAATTCGAGTTAAACCCTTAAACGTCCCACTGTTGGGCCTCTCTTGCATTCACGAGAATGGTTTAAGCTGTCATTATAAGTTTTCCATTAGTAATAATTGCTATCGAGTGTCTTTGATAACAATCGGGATTTATGGCCTCACTCTCCGAGGCACAGTGGAGAGACCCGAAGACATACACCCGGAAGTGTCAAGTGGTCTCGATCATACGACCTGCGTTTAGATGACTCGTACTAAGACAGAAAAATAATTATTAAAAAAATTGTTTAAAAATAAAACATTATTATTAATTTTTAATTCTAATATGTAAGAAATATTAAAATCAATAGTCTTCTGTTGTATTTAGTATTGCTACTAAAATGCTATTTTATAACAATTTTTCAACTATATAATTAATTTCCGTAGTCTTTTTATAGTGTGCCATAAATAAAACAGAAACTGCATGTTCCTTAATTCAATATATTATTTACCATTCCGTATTAAACATAAAAGAATAAGAAAGAATTTTAAAAGAAGAAAAGAGATTTTGAGACAGAGAGAAAGTTTTTAAGAAGAAAAGAGATGACTATATTTTAGTTGTTTCTACTTTCTTAAAATTGCCATACATTTATTTTTAATTATATCTGTCTCACTCTCGCACAGTTCATATTTTATTTATGAAAGAGATAACATTGTTTCATTTAATTACATGTCTGTTAAATATTGCCAAGTTTTTGTATCAAATATATCCATCTCACTCTCGCTTAGACTTGTTACGAGGAAGAGTTGAATATACTGTTCTACGTTGGTTTAGTGTAATAGTAGTCTGTGCTTTCTTCTTTAAATTGCTTAACACTTAGGTAATATACTTGCGGCTTTTGTGGAAAAGAGATATTCCAGTCAACACTAATAATTAAACCATTTCAAGACAGTTTTACATATGTTGTTTTTCTTTAAAGAAAGTGTATAGGCGTATTAAATTAATTTATAATCAAACACTTAATACTATAATTATTATTATGGCATATTTTAGATCATGTTATTTCTATTAAATTAAATCCTCTTTTGATTTTCCATTAAACGTAGCATATGGGTGTAATTACTTGTGAATTTAGTGAATTGCTTTTTAATTTTTTAAAAATAGATAAAATATATTTTCTTAATTTTTGTATCTAGTCTTAACTACATTTTGATGTTTATAAGAAATAACGTATTAGGTGGTTAAATACTAAAAATATTTTGAATGTGTGACGCCTTTCGGTTGTGATTTGTAACAATTAACTTTAGTTACATTTACGCGAATTATTATAAAAGAAAAAATATATTCATTGGTGTTGCCAGTTAGTATATGTTTTATCAGAAAGATTAATGTTACTATATGAAAATGGTATTTCTTAAAAAAAAATACTACACGAGTTTAAAAAGTTAACTCATAGAATTTTTACATTCTTGAAATAAAAATAAAAAAGTTTTCGGACTTATTTCCGGGTATCAGCTTTTATTGAATATAAACCTTGCTACATCAATGAATATATGGACATTAATTAGTCATTTTAACAAATTCTAGTAATACATTCCAACGAAAATAAAATTCCTAGAATATTACTAAATAAAATTTTTATATATTTAAATTACTAATACTAATTTCTCGGTAAGGATACTTAAATATGAAATTGGATACTTAGCAATATTTCTCTAAATGTAATTAGGCAAATTTTTAGTTTTCATTTTAGTATAATTTTTTTTTTTTTTTCGTACTACAATTTCATTTTATTAATTTTTAAAATCGATCAGTATACCTTGTTTGGCTTGGTGTTCTACTTATAAAAAAGCTTGTATATGCTTCTTATCTACACTCGTACCTATACTTAGTTGTATATTTTCTTTGGTTGTTGATAGTGCTTTATATTGTACTTACAATAAGAACGCCAGATTGTCGAAATGAATGAACGAATAAAACAAAATAACATAATATTTTTATTATTATTCTAATGAATTTCATTATTAATTAGATACATGTTATAAGGATATACATATATAAATATGGTATTTCATTCATTATTTTTTTGTTCATTCGTTCACTGTCTGGTTTCTGTAGAATAAAAAAAAATGATAAGTTGAGTTATGTTCCGAAATTTTAATACAGCGATCGACCGACCGATTCAGCCTGTAATATCCCACTGCTGGACATAGGCCTCTTTCTCCATGCAGGAGAAGGTAAAACAGCGATCAGTACTTAAATACGAGATTGGTTTTATGGGCTAGTTAGTGATGACTTATCGATTTTAAATTCTGTGTATCGACATTTTCGAGTGATGTCTAATGTCATAAAAATGTCGAATAATGTTTTTCTGGCATCTAACAATCTGTAAATGTCAAAGTGACAGATTGCGAATGGATTGCTAAAGAAAAAGATTATTTTTGCTAAATATTGACAATAATCTTTGACTATAAAGATTATAGTTTTTTGTGTTACTTGATACGCTGTATTATTTCGGAATATATATTTTTTTGTTACTTTTTGACGATACCAAATATGTATTAAATCGATGTCAACATGGCCATTGTACTTTTTTGAATATATGTATTTTTTATATTATTTTTGCATTTTATTTCTTTTAATACCTTATAATTTATATTGATTTACTTTTTTGCTTTTATTTAAAGACATTTTTAATAAATTTTTGAGTAATTTTGAGCAATGGCTCTGTTGAATATCGCTTTTTTGCTTTGGGTAAATTTAAAACATTGGAATTGTAATGATACGAGATCCGGCTACAAATTAGTGCAATCATCGAGTTTTTGCTAAAAACTAAATTTTTATGTATATATTATTTACCTATGATAAGAATATATATCTACCCGGTTGCCTATCAAAATGTGGCCGCTAGTATTTTTATTACACTTATTTTTTAAATAAAATATCGTCAACATCACGGCAATAAATATAAAGATTCTGAAAAATCACGGTTGCCGTTGTGCACCTGGCCGTACTTCTTCGCAGCCAGGTATAAACAGCTATATTTTTGCTAAATGTATACGTTTTTTCCTAAACTTGTTTAAGCTTGCCCGTACTTGTATAAGCTTACCCCTTTTGTACAAATGTATAGAAGGGTCTCAGATATCAAGCTGAAAGAACCGGGATCTGGCTCTTAGCGCTCAGCTTTGAAAGCTCTTTCTTCTAGCGGCTTAAAATGATTTCCAAATTAAAAAAAAAAACACAACCCTATATTGTAGACATATTAAGAAAACAATTTATGCTAAAAATCGTTTTTTTTTTTTAATTTATCGAACCTAAGAACTTCAAATTTTTTAACAAACGAGAACTTCATAATTATAATGCCGTGAAAGAGACTGTTGTGAGGAAACCTTCCATTACTTTGCAGTTCAGCTTGATGAATTATAATTAGTTCAGAAAAGCGACTATTTAGCACTGAGATATTTATAGGCTGTTAAATAGAGAACCATACACGAATTTAGTTGGAAATTAAAAAGTTTCAAAAAATTTAATAGTGCTCGATTGATAGTACTAATGTACAATCTAAGAAAGCATTCGTAGTAAACTATTACATTTTCTTTAAAAAGGAATTATTGAGCAATAACGAAGTATCTTCTCTATACAGAGGAACCGATCAACCTGATGAGCAAGTCGCTCACGAGCTCGTTGCAGCAGGCCGTCAACACTGTACGGGATCTATCGCGAATCGACACCACCGTGCCCTACATCGCCAGCGTCCTCGAACAACCTATCTCCATGTTCACTCGTAACGAGACCCTGGACAACACTGTCGTCACAGCTGGTGAAGAATGCTTCGAACTTCCTCCTATCAGGCACTTGCCTCCAGATATCTCGGGAAACGTGCTCGAGTCCATCATCAATGAATTCCGAGATGTATCTGGTGATGCCGAGGAGATCAGACGAGTTCGTTCCGAGGAGTTACAGCGGAAACTAAAGCTGTATGACAGCATCATGGAGAGAAAAAGTGATGAGCTCATTCACAGTAGTAGGCGTGCGCGTCGCCCGGGCTCCAGCAGCCCTCCCCCCCGCCCCACCACACCCGCCACCCCGGCGAAACGATCGGACGTCAGCTACACCAGTCCCACCCTCATGAATATGTCCGTGTATGGGTATGTTGCTGTCATTTATTGCTTTATTATTACGTAGATACCGGAATTTTATCTCGATTTATATGTGATGGTATATCTCATTATTTTACGCTTTAGCGCAGTGGTTACGGCACTGGTTGTTCTGGTGGTCGCGGGTTAGAACCCGCTCACGACAGACATTTGTATTGGATATATGGATGTGTTGGCTGTGTGTTTGTGCCTATGTATGTTGAATGACAATAATTTACATACATTCATGACAATAAAAAAAACGTGTGTAACAGAAATCGAAAGAGATAAAAAGGTGACACAATAATATAATATTAGTTTCGTAGTGTAGTATTAGTTATAATATTAGTTCTAGTTCTTCTTTCGTTATATCTATTGTTTGTTATATTACTTTACTGCGGCCACACCACTTAGCTTAGCTTTAAAGCTTAGGATATTTTTTTAAATATGATTTTATTATATGCACTATTTCTGTTACTGTCTTAGCTGTGTGGTTACGGCATTAAGAATATAGCCACCCCCTCTCTTCCCGTGAGTGTCATAAGAGGCGACTAAGGGATGACACAGTTCCACTACCACCTTGGAACTTAAATAGCCGACCGATGGCAGGATAACCATCTAACTGCTGGGTTTGAAATACACAGGCCGAAGACGGGCAGCAGCGTCTTCGGTGCGACAAAGCCAGCCTTGCGGTCACCAACCCGCTTACCCAGCGTGGTGACTATGGGCAAAGCACAGGAGTTCAGTCCATTTTAGGCGGGAACTTGTGGAGACCTATGTCCAGCAGTGGACTGTAGTTAGAGTTAGGCTGAAGTGATGATGATGATGACTAATTCTGTTAACATATTTTTTTACAGAGACTTGCCGCAACAAAGTGACGATCTTCTAGAACAGCAGATAGAAGAAAAAGAAAAGATTCTGGCAAAGATGTTAAACTTAGAGTCCCTAAGCATAAAAAGTCCCGTAGAAATAAAACAAAAAAATGAGATAATAGAAAAACCGTACAAACAAGATTTTGAAAAACCTGAACAACCTCCGATAGAGTTCAAAACGCAACCGAAAAAACCGGTAACAGAAAAACCGGTGCTAAAAACCGATAAAATAGTACAAAAGAAGATCGAACCCGGTGACTTAGTTCCTAAAGTTGTTAAACTACCAAATACTTGGAATTTAGAATATATCGAATTGAAATTAGATGTAAAAAATGGTATAAAAGATCCGACAAGTCTCATATCACCTGATGAAAATTTAGACAGTGAGTGGGAGGTCATATGATAGATTTAATTTATTTATTAAGGTTCTGACACGAGTTGCTTGAACACACTTTAAAAAGTATAACATTTTAATAGAAATGAAAAAAATAACACAAAACTATCACAAAGAAGTTTTTTCCACTATTTTTTTTTTGTCAAAAAATGAGTCGTGAAATGCAACTTTTATAAACTAATGTATACAGGACGTTCGACTCCTAACTGCTGTTCTTCAAACGGGGAGTTCCGTAGGTGATATTTATCACGTTGCACGCGGAATAGAATTCTTAGCCCATTTTTAAATTTTGACTTTGTATAAATGGACTCGTTCCGCATTAACCTTTCGTAAGCGCGTAAGCGTACGCATTTCTTTAGTTGTATACGTAAGTTGATAATAATTTCCTTTTCTCTGTTTACGTGTTACGTTTATATAAACAAATTCAATTTTAAAAAAGGGCTACGATTTTTTTTCGGGCCGAACGTGATCTATTACACCTAAAAAAACCCCCATTTGCAGAAATGCAGTTAGGAGTCTAAAATCCCTGTATTATTCAGTTATTTAATGATTTAAATTGTTCACAATTTCTATTAAAATGGGCTACATGTATATAATAATAATAAATTAGTTTGACGCGGCTTAAAATATCATAAATAATTAAAGCCTACACAAACGTGACTTGATTAAAACAAATATATTCTGCTTATAAAGTAAAAAGCCCATTATACGACGACCGCATGCCTTACAGGCTGGTCTCGACTGATTGTGAATGCCCAGCTTTAAAATTATTTTTTCTTTCTTAATTTACAATGTAATCATAATGTGAATGATTTAAAATTTGGAATTTTAGGTACAAAAGTTTAACAAAACTAATAATTTGATGTCCAATTTACAGCCCATATTTGTTTTAAGTTAATTTATGATATGGTATTGATTTTATAGGAATTTTATTTTTTTAACTAAATTTATTTAACGTATGCCATTGAAGTATTATTGATATCGAATTTATTTATTTATTTATTTTTTTGGTTATGAAAAATACTAAACCGCTTAGTAGCTTATGATTAAATCATACTATTACTATATATTTAAAAAAATCAGCTTTATGTTTTCTTTTTTTAATTATAAGGCAGAATATCGATTTTTTTTTTTGTAATCTACATACTATAGGCTCAAATTTTACTGTTATAATTTTAGAAACTTCACAATTCTGCTATTATGATATTAAATACTATATTAAGTTCATAACAATTAAAATAATGCTAATGATCATATTTTGACATTCATCATGAGAAATATTAATTATATTTTGTGTCGCTATTAAATGCTAAAATCTTAATAACACAAATCAATTTGTAGAATTACGTAAGCTGTCAAAAATATAAAAATTGCTGGCAACTGATTTTCCATTGATCCATCACTGTGGCACGATTGTAATAACAGAAATAGCTTGCGTTTTTTTCGTAGTAGCACGTGCTTACACAAACACACCGTTTTTTTTTTTTTTTGTTTTTGGGAACCGTTTTTTTTTTAATATAGGGACTAGGCTTAAATTTTTTTTAGTAGCATAGCGTTCTAAGGATATAATATAAAGGCATAATTTTTTGTTTTTTTGATTTACAAAATTCTATTATGACTCGGTTAGTTGCTGTTTCATATTATTGACTTATTATTTATTATATTTTAAGATAAAACAGCAGCTCTCTTGTGACAGTGACTATATAATATGTTTTGCTTTATGAATTTATTTAAGCTGTATATATGTAATGAGGCTTACATTTAACTTATATTACCTCTAAGACACAGCCCTCACATGTACTTTTAATTGATAATTTATTCCACTATTAGCTGAATAAGCAATAGGTCGATTCTAGATCGTCATTTGATGGAATTACGTTAAAAAAATTTTTTTTTTTTCACAAATTATATTTGTTTAAAATTTATTCAATGATGTTACAATATCCCACTGTTGGGTATAACCTCTTTCTCTATGTAGGAGAAGGATTGGAGCTTAATATATTATTTTTAATACAAAATTGTGATATTATTACTATTACTTGTTCCACATAAGCGATGCGATAAGTTATAATTGTCCCAATAAACTGACTTAAATGTAGGATGTTGCATTACGGGCTCGATTTAACAGTTGCAAATAGTTTATCTTCTACATAATATATTACTGATAAGTTTGATTAGGACTTAAAATAGGTTCTTAGGGCCTTTTTAATTCATAAAGTACAATTTTTGTCTTTGAAGCTTATGATTAGAATTATCCGACAGATAGTAATGTTTGATAATGAAGAAGAAAAAATATATCATTTACCTGTGTCTTGGATATGGTGTATGTCAGATCTTATCAGCAAGCGGCAAGACAGGCCCGGCAAAGAGTTAGTTGTATTTTGACGCATAATATTGAGCTATAAAAATAGTACATAATCATAATTTGGCTTTAGTGCAAAGCCGATAGTTAACTGGCCTTGTAGTTGTGTTGTGTGTTTGTAGCCTGGTGTGTTAAAGCTATACAATACTGGACAGTTCATATGTTATACTTGCATGTATATTTGTGACATTACCAATTTTGACAATTATCAACATGAGGAACAAATCAATTTGAATAAAAAGTGTGTTAATGAGCGCCTTATAAATCACTGATGTTAACTTCGAATATTTTAATAATTTGAGTCTCCAATGAAACGATATGATTTTATTTTCACTTTGTAATCATTCCATTTAAATGTTCTATTTGCATTTATTCGTTTGTAAAGTAACCAAATAATTTAGTTTTTTACTGCGATATATCTTATGAATGCAATAATTTTAGGATTTTTAAAATATAAATTGTTACGAAGCGATTTTGTAGTTTTTATTTAACATACCCTTAAACGACAAATTAAATACAACATTATAAAAGAAAGTAATAATATTTCGAATTTAATTTTTGAATTTACCAAAAGGTTTCATACCTGTTGGAATGTTAATGAAAATGGGGGATGTTAACCTTTTGACCGCCGTAGTCACCTATACTTGACAAGGGCTCGCGAGTCCTGTGCGCCAGCGACGTCTATAGGTGACAAAAAACCCGGACCATAAAAATATTAAATAAAATTATTAAAAAAATGTTTCTAGTATTTTAATTCAACATTTATGAAAATAGAATATACCCGCTACATTTGAGTATAAAAAACAAGTCTTTTAGAGCTACACGTACTGAGAAACATTGAAATAAAAACATGCATTCTTATTCCACGTAAATGATATGTCCCGAACGCCGAAGTCGTCTATAGTTGACCGCTAGGGATGTGACGCAAGAGGTATAATAAATAAATAAATATTTACAACATACACACACGGTCATCTCGATGGCTCCTAAGTATACTGAGTCAGGTAACAGCTGACTGGTATAGCTATATTTTTTTTTGATAAGCATACATATAAATAATACACATATAAATAAATATATATTATACCCAGACTCGGGGTGGGAATCAAACCCATAACCTCCGGAGCAGAAAGCACCTGCTGACCTGTAGTCACTACAAACTGCGCCAACGGGCTAGTCAAAATGGTATAGATGATTTATATATTCTTTATTGCACTTTAAAAAAAATCATAATTACTAGTCATTTTTGCAATTAGCTATTCAAAATTCAACTCAAACTTGTTACATTTTCTATAAATAATTTGATATTTGAATAAAACAAAAGGTAAAAAACATAAAACTATCATCAGCTAACACATAAATAGCAAATGAATAAAAAATCAAATAAACTAAAATCAATCAAATCGCCATAATAAATCTGATATCTCAAATCTGTCGCATCTCTAGCGCGTAGTCATTAATCCGTTCTCTACACGCCGTTGTCAAGTATAGACGACACGCTGATGACGTCATAAGCGAATAGCGAGAAAACTAGTGAAGTGCAAGACGAGCGATACCTTAGAACATCGTCGCATTTTGGAAGGCGTCGATGATTTTAATAATATACAATTACCAATAATTTTTTTTTTTTATTCATTTTTTTATCTAAGGTTAAGAGCAAAATTACGATTTTCTTTCTCATTCTCAAAATCATCTGGCAGCATCAATATCATCTCTAACCCCCACTCTCATAAAAGCTTTTTTTCTGAGACCCATGTCGTGTCGTGTGTCGTGAAATATTTGATTTGTAATATTGCTACATACTCAGTACTATTTTAGTACTATTTGCTACCTAAGCAAAAAAATATTTAACGCATGTAAATATTTCTTTTAAACTAAGGCTGGCATCGACCGCACCGATTATATTAATTTGCTTCATCGGATCAACTATTGAGTTAGGGAACAATGGAGCACGGGACACTATGAAACAGTGTCGATAAAAATTTGAATTCTACACTAATTCGTGTGGTCATGCTTCGATCAATTACAGCGCGTCCTGCGTCAAACGAGGACGTAGTGAAATATGGCGGCGTGACAACGATGGAACTGTGAATAGAAAAATATTCCATTTTTAACCGACTTCCAAAAAAGGAGGACGTTCTCAATTCGACTGCATTTTTTTTATGTATGTCACTTCAGAACTTTTGACCGTGCGGACCGATTTCGACAATTTTTTTTTAATCGAAAGCTGGTGTGTGTCATTTGGTCCCATTTAAATTTATTTGAGATCTAACAACTACTTTTCGAGTTATATCTAATAATGCGTTTTTACTTGACGCTTTTTTCGTCGACCTACGTTGTATTATACCGCATAACTTTCTACTGCATGTACCGATTTTGATAATTCTTTTTTTGTTGCAGAAGAAGATATCTCTAGTTTGGTACCATGATAAGGAAATCAGGATCTGATGATGGGATCCCAGAGAAATCGAGGGACTCTTGAAAATCCGTAATAACTTTTTACTGGGTGTACCGATTTTGATAATTTTTAATTTTATCGAAAGCTGATATTTATCATGTGGTCACATATAAATTTCATTGAGATCTGATATCTACTTTTTGAGTAATCTTTGATAACGCGTAGTTACTTGACTATTTTATCGTCGATCTACTTTGTATTACTCGTCGATGTAATTGAAGTCGGTTTTTTTTCGTTTGCGAGCAAACACAATAATTCTTGTTCAAAAGTTGAGATTTCTTTTCAAAGTACTTTCTTTTTAATAAAAAAGTTTAAAGAATAGGTATATGATATATATTTTTTTTCATTAATCTTAATCATTTTGTCTATTTGAGACAATTGTGTGGAAAGTTCAAAAACTAACCTAACTTTTTATAAAACTCGTTTGAAACGTTGGCCTTATGGGGCACTATGGAACGGGGCACAGTGAATACTACTCTAATGAACCTTAGATAATAAACTATTATCTAATAAGATAATAATTGTGTTTGCAGGCAAACGAAAAAAACTAACTTCAATTATATCGACAAGTAATACAACGTAGGTAGACGACAAAATAGTCAAGTAAATACGCATTATCAAAGATCAATCAAAAAGTTGTAATCGGGTTTGGATGAAATTTAAATGTGACTACATGATAAACATCGGCTTTCGATTAAATTAAAAATCATTAAAATCGATGCACCCAGTAAAAGTTATGCAGATTTTCGAGATCTCATTATCAAATCCTGGTTTCCTTAGCATGGTACTACACCGGGGTTATCTTCTTTCCAACAAAAAAAGAATTATCAAAATCGGTTCATAAACGAAAAAGTTATCCCCGAACATAAATAAAAAAATGTAAAATATATATCGAATCGGTCGAATTGAGTAACCTCCTCCTTTTTTGAAGTCGGTTAAAAAATTACAAATTTTAATTCGGTTAATTTTTTTCTAAATTACTTTTCATGTATATATCGATTCGATTCGAAATCGATATATAGCCTGCGGCTTCCTTGCGTGCGACACAGCACGTCTCTAAAGAGAGTTTCAAAACCGTAGGCCAGCTGCGCCGTAGTCGTCCAGTCGTGACAATGACGTCATGGCGATAGAAAATAGTGTTGTGCTTTACTACGATTATTTTTGTAATGTTTGTTTTTTATTTATGTTATTGTAAGTATATATAACGAGTGCAAGATAACACAATAAAAATATCGAAAAATAAACCTTCCTAGATTATATAAGTAGTCATTTATTGCATAAAAACCAACAAAAACAAGCCACTGTGTGGTACTCGATAACGACTCTTGGCAGCACTATTTTTTTCGTAGGTATTTTTGTTTATTTTATGCCTTGGCGTACAGGGCCCGGGAATGGTTTTGAGGCGTGGCGGTCAAAAGGTTAATAGACAATTATTTTTTATTTAAACATAAAAATAAACTTTTAGTTATGTGCGTAAATACTGGTTGAAAAAAAGAAAGAAATTATGTGGTGTCATGGAACACCAGGTAGGAACGAAGTTCCTTCGGATAGTATAGAAGCAACACAATTTGAAAAATAACTATGTTGCATTTTTTATATATTTTCTAATTCTTGATTTTTTTTTAAATTTTGTTGATTGGTTTTTAATTAAGTACATAAAAGTATATAGTATTTTAGAAAATAACAAATACCGTAAAATTAAATCAAACAAAATAATAATAATAATTCAAACTATTAAGTGAAATAAAAAACATATGTTTTTATTTATTTTTGTCGACAGTTTAAAATTACATAAATAATTTAAAAAAAAGTTTACTAGTAATATTTTACTTTTACAAACGTCATATTATACAGTCGTGTGACTGATATTACGTCACTTCCGTTATATATTTTTCTTACGGTTTTAGTATCACATTTTTTTCAGTTCGGTCGCCCAGCCTGCCGTAAGGAACTTCGTTCCAAAAACTTGTTTTTTGGTCATTCACATAAATATTTTACAAATGATGGGTGAACTGATAGATTAATAATATAAAAATACAATCAAAAAGAAAAATAGGACAAGGAACACAGCCAGCAATAGAAAAGGTCAACTAGGTAACTGACCAAAGAGTATAATAATATATGTAACTGACTCAGCATTGTTTTTGACAGTAAAAATTTGCTGCCAAATACGCTGTTATTCTGACAGAAGAATACCTATTCGTATCCTTTATCCTAAGAATAAACAGAGGCATATTTAGAAACTGTCATTTTATGTTATCCTTGATTAAGTTAATTATAACAGTATACAGATCGGAAATGAGTTTTGGTCAACGCTATTGATTTTGTGAATCGCGCCTGTTATCTCATTCATCTGTTTTGTTTACTGACTCCCATTGGTCATTGCCAAATAGTCAAATTAGTACTACTGTTGAAATTTTAAAAATTTCAAAATGTTTTATATAAACCGATGATACTTTATAATTTTTATGTTAGAAAACTGGAACTTAGATTTAGAAGAAGATAGATAGAGAACTTTCACAATGATGGACATTTTAACCCTTAATTAGGCGCATTAAGAAAATCACACAATTAGTCGCATGGGGTCTCGAGTGACCCCAAAAACAAGATTGAAAAAGGAGTGTATGAAATAAATAAAACAATGATTGGATTATATAAAATATTAGTGTTCTTTATTATCTTTAACTTCAATAAACACAAATATAGCTCTGGCTTAAAATTTAAACAAAAAATGACAAACTTCTAACTACTCCTAAAACTACATAATTTTTGACTTAGCCAATTCGCTTATTTAAAAAAATAATAATAAGTCTCATTAGCCGATTATTTTTATCTGCAATCGACGCAGTATACTCTAAAGTGTTGTTGAGAAACAAATTTACAACACGTATGACATTTGGTTGGCACTTTTTTGTCGTTCTTCCTAGGATACAATGAGCAACGTCCGCGCTTAGATATTGACTGATGCACCGTCTTTTTCATATCACGTGCTTCACGGAGCCATTTTTTTGTTGACGCAGGGACAAAAAGCTGCTAATACGATGCTTTTTGTGACTTTCTATAAGTGCTGCTGCCAATTTAAAAAAAAAAATTGTCTTATATGTGTAATATTCTTATTAGCATTCGATCTGAGTATGATAAATGCGTTGATGCCAGATAACTTTAGAAGATGACAAAATATAGCCAGATTTCTACTTCTCTTCCAAAATTATAACTAGTCCAAAGTTATTCATTGCAATCGACATCACTTTTGCCACCGATGATTCAGATGATATAACTTCTAACTATCTGTGAACTCTTTAATTTTTCTACCAGAATCATACAATCATATTCACAGCGTTGCCGTTTACTAATTTGTCTTCCGAAGCAGAACTAGCAGCATCTTGCTCATCGTCGGCCACCTCCAGCCATTCCAATAACTGCCTATTATAAGCCACTTAAAAAATCAATAAACTGAAAATAAAAGAAAAAGTCTGTGCAAATGAACACAAAAATAGGTAAATTAAATAGCCGGTATATAAATACATATATACTTATATAAAAAATTACCAATTTACGAATATAAACGAAGTAAAAACATAAAAATAAAAACTTACCTCCGCAAAAAAAATCACGTAAGTGGTCGCATGGGGTCAGCGCTCTAGAGAAAAGCGACCAGTGCATATGCGTAGATGTTCTGGAAGCGACTGATTTGCGTACCCTGAGGGAAGTTAGGAAGCTAGAGTGAGCGTGGACGCGCTCAAATTTTTCAAAGATATATATTTTTCAATTTGAAATGGCCGTGACCCCATGCGCCTAATTAAGGGTTAAACAAGGTCAATAAAAATTGTTTTAAATGAAACACAAATTCACGTACAAACTTTATTCAAATAACACAATTTAATCTTTTATTGAAGATCAAAAGCAAAATAAATAAAGAAAAACATAAAAGAGATTTTGGTCCTTCGGAAATACAGATCTAATATAACATCTGTACCTATATTCCTTCAATCGACTAACACTCATAAATTAAAACAAAAAAAAAAAAGTAATATTCTAGAAGGAACGGAGTGTCCATTGTATAATTCGGATCAGCGAAATTAAATAAATAGAAATAAGCTTATATATTTATATTAAAAAAAAATTCAATACAAATTAAACAAACGACCGCTGTAGCGAGCTGTCTCTAAACTGTCATCACACAAAAAATAATTAATTAAAAGTGCATCAAACATAACGACATTTTATTAGAATCATATCGATATGTTATTTTAATGGGAAACCGCGTAAAACTAGATTATTTCAACTAAACACACATACCGTCACTCATTTCTTTTAAATTTGAAAAAAAAAAACTATGTTTAGGAAAAAATTGTTTGGATCTGTAAGACTGCCTCTACAACTGGGATTTTCTTTTTTGGTGTGATCGTGTCGAGTTGGAATGTAAAGATATAATACATTTGAAATTTTATTTCCTCAATTTTCCGCTTGGAACGCTGTATGTACTCACACCAAAAACAAATTAGTACATTTACACTTGGGCTACCGAAATTAAGAATTAGGAACTCTTGATGAATTACGCTACTCAAAGATTTGGCGTTCGTCTGTTCACACACAAGTACGATGATACTTTCTATATTTTCACATATATCCAGACAAGCGCCATACTACCGACTTTCTTTCTTTCCTTTTACCTCACTAATATATTTATATTATTAACATACGCACCGAGAAGCCTGTGAACGCCCCAGGAGGCTTCTGAGCTTCTGGAAGGAGCTGGGCTAGCTGAATTAGCCAGCCCTCTTATCACGAATAACGGACCACCCTTGTGTCTAAATGCGGAAAACCGAGCCCAAAACAATACAATACTATACTCACTAACATATTCAAAAGCATGATCTAGTTAAAACAATCTAGTTAATTTAGATTGAATATAACTGAAAACAACAAAAAAAAACCTTTATATAGCAAAAAATGCAATTTTACACTTTTATTGGATATAAATAAAAAAATATAAATAATGTGATACTGACGCAGATATTTACGACATTCATAAAGTCTTTAAACATATTATAATTAATAAATATCTCCTAGCTATTCCAATGACACATATAGATATGTAGAGACAAGAATATGTTTAATAAAGTTTTATAAGAAGAGTTTTCTGAGCAACTTAACGATTTAAAAATAACTACAAGTTCAAAAATAGTTTGTGGGTGTTTCAAAACAGAAATCATAGTTCGATGACAGCTAGGAGCTACTAATGACATCTAACGATGTTACACCAGCGATCCAGACAATTTAGAAAAAATGTATGAAATGTGTGATTTGATCACACTGTAACAACTGAACCAAGTATCAACTTTCTTAACATTTCCATATAACTTGAATTCGTCAATGGTGAGACTCGTAAATATAGTTATATTGCAGAGACAATTTTTAAGGAGTTAAATACAATGAAACAGTTTTGTTCAAGTAATTGCATATGTATGAATTATATTTTGAAACATATCCCACATAAGTATTATAGGAGAAAGAAAATAGCCACTTACAAAATGTAAAATCACAACATGATCATTGACGGATAGAGATTAAGAAAAGAACACTTTGTGGTTTGAGATATTGATATCGCCTTTTACGGCATATATGTTACGCATAAGTTATATTAAAACATTATATAGTAACTGATTATATATCTTAACCGACTTCAAAAGGAAATAGTTTTCCAATACAGCTAAATATTTTTCATGGTACATTTTTATTCAAAAATAAACGATTATCTAGTTATTATCGTGGTTTGGTGTTGTTTACACATTTGCAGTTTAATCATTAACCTAAACCTAAATAATAAAATCTAAATTTAAAATAAACGCCGCATTTCTTTTAACGCATAAATAAATACTGTATACGTGTTTCGGAGATCGTTTTTATTAGGCGATAATACATCTTAACTTTAAGTACTTACGAGCTAATATAACGTATTCACGTCGGTCATATTATAATAGCGAAAAGCGACCTTAGAATTTTAAACTGGCAATACAAATTAAGCTATTCGTCTCTAGTAATGGGCACGTAAACATCGCCAACGCAAACATAGGCCAAAAATTTCCAAAACCTTCCAACACTAGTCCAACACACGTCAAAATCAACAAAAGCCTTTAAGCCCGATATAACAATTAGAGTAAATATCACAACACATCAGCGCAAATAAAGCAACGTCCTTCGGTAAAGCTAAATTTCTCATTTAAATTCGTGTTTTCACGGAATACCTTAACAAATTTAAATTAGCTCAGAGTGCTTTCTATTAAGTTTTTTAACCGCTCTGAAGTTGCAAATGTATCTAGATAAGGTAATGGTCTGAGAAATTCTCATCTTTTCAAAACATTATTAAACGTCTACCAATAATTCCAGAAATACAGTGAAATCTGTATAACTTGGGGTCTCGAAGGATCAAGAATTTTTATCACCAGTTAAAGCTTTTTTATGTACCCAATTTTTCGAATTAAAGGTTAAAATTTCGTTGTCTTATTTGTAGAAAGTCCCGTGAAAGTGGAAGGAAAAATAAAGTTTTTTGCTAATCAAGTGTGACACTGTCAGGATTAATCCTGACGATTGTTCACGATTTATTTGTGTCGGCAGTTTCAATTGTAAAGACAAACAACTAAAATAATATCTGAAATTAATTAGTCAGCAAGGTTCAGAAATCGCCAATAACAGACATATTCAATGTAAGTATCGAGACCTGACTGTACTTATTATAAAACCCAATTATCCAGAATTCACTCTACTTTATTTTCCTAACATAGAAGATAGTAACTATCATTCTATGTGATTGGGTAATTGCTAATTTATTGTAGATATATTGTCGAAAAACAAAATTCAAGCCAAAACTATTGACCGCGGAAAAAGAAACAGCATCAACTTCGTAATCAAATTCACAATTGCAGTTGACCATCTTTGGACACGATTCTTGTAATTATTCAAAAAGCCTTAACTTCAGAGCGGTAAACCTATTTTTTTACCTATTTTTTTTCCACACCTACCAATCCCTTCAGTCTTATCCGCTTCCCACCTAATATTTTACTAAAACCCTAGATCTCTAGCATACAAAACACCTAAATTCGTTCCCTGAACATATGGCCTAAAATTTCCTACTTATTTTTGGTCGAAAATTCGAGAAACATTATTCGTTGTCAAGTCACATTTTCTCAATAATTTTTTGGTTGTTTAAGCAGCCATGTTTATTGCATATATATTTTTTTTTAATTAATATAATTTAGAACCATCGAATGCTTGTTAAACTATTTGAATATTAATAATAAAGATGGCGGACTATCATTATTATTTGTTACAAATTAAATGTTTCGGCTCAACGTATATAGACTTAATCATAATTATTCTAGTACTGTACTGAGAATTTATAAATTTCTTAAACTAAATATATGATAATGAAACTATTTTGCTCCGCTTTAAGAATTTTTAAAATTGTCTTTTCCTGTTGTATTAAAGACTATAAGCTTGAGACTATATTATAGCATAAACTCTTTGTTTATATATGTTGTGTATTAAATGTATTTTCTGTTCATTTATCCTACAAACAGAACTGGTAATGTTGAATGATCAGATGAACTATTTTTTTTTTTTTTTCGTTAATCAATAAACGTTTTCACAATTATTTGATGTGTCAATCCAAATGTTCATAAAAATAAATTTCCATTGTAATATATATTTTGAAACCGATTATTTCTGGTGTAATTAGTATATTTTGAGAACTAAGTGACTCTGATTTTACCCATTAAGCCTCAAACTGAAACAGTCCATCGTGGACGGAAAGTAATATAATTTCTGACGACAGCCAAGTCGACCCAACTAGCGTCTAACTAACTTAACCATCAAAATAATATCACATACCCGGTAGCGTGCGACTACCCACGGGGTTAGATTTATCGAGCGATAGTTTGTTTGTCAATGTTTCAAAACGTATTATCGTGACTAATAAATGTGTTTCCGTCAAATATTTGTGATAATAAATACGTGTGTATAAATTTGTCTGTGTGTGCGTGTGTGTGTTAATATGTAGCTTTTATTTGTATGACACTGTCGCGACGTTTATTTTTCAAACGGCAACTTTCAACAAATTTTATGAAAGTATTTGATATTATTTTTTTATCGGTAAATTACCATATCGAATATTTTTTGTTAAATATAAAACCTCATTTGACTTCACCTCTCGCCACACACGTACTTAATCTACAAAAGCTGGACAACACCGCGACAAGTTATCTTCAAACACACTCTATAACACACACAATAATGTAATTAATTCTAATTAACTCTAAAAATAATAATTGAACCGTTTGATTCAATTCCAAAATTATTTCAAAATGAATATTGAGACAATTACTGAGAAATTTCAAATTTTTATAAAATATTACAAAACTTAGACATAGTAAATGTCACGACCAAACTAAACAACCTGAAATATCATAATTCGAAACACCAATATCATAATTGAAACCATCGCTATCATAATTGAAACCGGCTCGTGTTCGATGAACGGTGAATTTTGACATTTCTATACATTTCGACTTTGACAAACTTCATTGATCGCTAAATCAGATCTAACCCTGAACTAGAAGCTAGCGACTAGAGGCTTCAAGCGATATTGGTAGAGGGCGACATCACAACGTAATGGTGTTCGATGGGGGGGACAATGGGCGACATGGGCATGTAGTCGCTCTCACACTGGTCATCCTTTAAACGGACCTTACTGATATCAGGCGTCCCGAGAATCAGCTGAACTATCTCCTGAACCGCTTCATCGGGGACCAGAGACATGCCTCCATCGAATTCGTCAAAACTGTCGTTCCCTTCCAAACATTCCACTGATTTCGAGCAACGATTAGAAGATACGTGTTGGGTCTCGTCGAGAAATTCACAACTTTTCGTCTCGCCCTTGGAGAGGCCCGCGATCTTGAGGTTCTTCATCTTCCGGCTCACTTTGAAGCTCTTGAATATGTCCCGAGTGGGTGTAAAGTCGAACTTCTTCTTTTTCGTCTCGACGTCTTTGTCTTTTGTCTCGGACTTCGGGGATGTGACGCGGGAGTCGCTTTTGAGTCTTTTTCTGAAAGTAATTGATTCGATGCAGTCAATATTATTATTGTCGCTATATAGATCGACTTACGAATACTATATAATTAAATTTAATTGCTATTTTTTTTTGTTTATTTTATTGCAAACAAAAAACAAAACACCGTAAAATAAAACTGATAGAGAAAAAATCCCTCGCTCAGCAGCGTGCTATTCGCAAGGACTTTTTTTAATCAAAGTAGCGCACAGCTACAAATATCAATAATACATAAGATCGCTAAATAATACTGTTTCTAAGTAGTTGCATCCTCTTCACCGTACTGGTGTACTGGTGCCTAAACACCGACGGTCGGGGGTTCAATTTCCGTTCGGAGTGGATATTTGTTTTTAAACATATATTTATTTTCGGTCTGGTTCTTAGTTCTTATGGGGCTCTCCACCGTGGCTCGGAGAGGACGTTAAGGCGTCGGTCCCGGTTGTTATCATGTACCACATTAATCGTTACTCATAGTACGCCAACTCGTATGGGAGCAGCGTGGTGGATTAAGCTCTGATCCTTCTCCTACATGTGGAAAGAGGCCTATGCCCAGCAGTGGGATATCTAAGGCTAAAGCGACGGCGTCAGTGGTCAGTGAGTAGAGTGACCAGAGCTTTTTGGACGACTTGAGAGAAGGGTCGGGCTTGCAACGCTTGTAGTGTTGCAGGCGTGCATAGGCTAAAGTAATCGCTGAGCATCAGGCGCGCCACAATAAGGCCGGTACAATAAACAACGGCGTAGTTCCTACCTGAAGACGCTGAAGGGCTTGGCGGCGCGCGGCTTGTGGCGCAGCTCGCCCAGCGACGAGTGGCGCGTCACGGCCGCGTCGCGCGCCCACGGCTTGGGCCTGGGGGGGGGGCGTTTTAGTTTCATATAGGTAGCGCAGCGAGTAGCCTTATACTATTGTCGATGTTTCGCATGACATGTCGATGTTACAAAAATAATAATTTGTTTTTAAAGTTTTAATTTGTAAAATGACGATTCGAAAGTGCTCTTTGAGGCTATTTGAATAAAGCTATTTTTGATTTTGATTTTGCCGTTATTGATTTCAATATCAATGGCAATGTATAATATATTGACTGGACAGTATAATACAGAACTGTACGGTACTTTACTTCACTGTACACTACTGCGCGGTGCTGTAGTTTACTGTACTGTGCTGTACTATACTATGTTGTAATGTACTGTACTGCACTGTACTATACTGTGCTGTACTGTACTGTACTGTGCTGCACTGCACTGCGCTGCACTGCACTGCGCTGCACTGCACTGCACGGTGCTGCACTCACAGGAAGGGCCCGCGCGGCGGCAGCGGCGGCGGGTGTCGCTTGCCGGTGCGGCGCCACGTGGCGTACACGCAGTCCGCCACCGACTCGTACGTGTGCTCCTAGATCTGTACTGTACTGTACTGTACTGCACTCACAGGAAGGGCCCGCGCGGCGGCAGCGGCGGCGGGTGTCGCTTGCCGGTGCGGCGCCACGTGGCGTACACGCAGTCCGCCACCGACTCGTACGTGTGCTCCTAGATCTGTACTGTACTGTACTGTACTGCACTCACAGGAAGGGCCCGCGCGGCGGCAGCGGCGGCGGGTGTCGCTTGCCGGTGCGGCGCCACGTGGCGTACACGCAGTCCGCCACCGACTCGTACGTGTGCTCCTAGATCTGTACTGTACTGTACTGTACTGCACTCACAGGAAGGGCCCGCGCGGCGGCAGCGGCGGCGGGTGTCGCTTGCCGGTGCGGCGCCACGTGGCGTACACGCAGTCCGCCACCGACTCGTACGTGTGCTCCTAGATCTGTACTGTACTGTACTGTACTGCACTCACAGGAAGGGCCCGCGCGGCGGCAGCGGCGGCGGGTGTCGCTTGCCGGTGCGGCGCCACGTGGCGTACACGCAGTCCGCCACCGACTCGTACGTGTGCTCCTAGATCTGTACTGTACTGTACTGTACTGCACTCACAGGAAGGGCCCGCGCGGCGGCAGCGGCGGCGGGTGTCGCTTGCCGGTGCGGCGCCACGTGGCGTACACGCAGTCCGCCACCGACTCGTACGTGTGCTCCTAGATCTGTACTGTACTGTACTGTACTGCACTCACAGGAAGGGCCCGCGCGGCGGCAGCGGCGGCGGGTGTCGCTTGCCGGTGCGGCGCCACGTGGCGTACACGCAGTCCGCCACCGACTCGTACGTGTGCTCCTAGATCTGTACTGTACTGTACTGTACTGCACTCACAGGAAGGGCCCGCGCGGCGGCAGCGGCGGCGGGTGTCGCTTGCCGGTGCGGCGCCACGTGGCGTACACGCAGTCCGCCACCGACTCGTACGTGTGCTCCTAGATCTGTACTGTACTGTACTGCACTCACAGGAAGGGCCCGCGCGGCGGCAGCGGCGGCGGGTGTCGCTTGCCGGTGCGGCGCCACGTGGCGTACACGCAGTCCGCCACCGACTCGTACGTGTGCTCCTAGATCTGTACTGTACTGTACTGTACTGCACTCACAGGAAGGGCCCGCGCGGCGGCAGCGGCGGCGGGTGTCGCTTGCCGGTGCGGCGCCACGTGGCGTACACGCAGTCCGCCACCGACTCGTACGTGTGCTCCTAGATCTGTACTGTACTGTACTGTACTGCACTCACAGGAAGGGCCCGCGCGGCGGCAGCGGCGGCGGGTGTCGCTTGCCGGTGCGGCGCCACGTGGCGTACACGCAGTCCGCCACCGACTCGTACGTGTGCTCCTAGATCTGTACTGTACTGTACTGTACTGCACTCACAGGAAGGGCCCGCGCGGCGGCAGCGGCGGCGGGTGTCGCTTGCCGGTGCGGCGCCACGTGGCGTACACGCAGTCCGCCACCGACTCGTACGTGTGCTCCTAGATCTGTACTGTACTGTACTGTACTGCACTCACAGGAAGGGCCCGCGCGGCGGCAGCGGCGGCGGGTGTCGCTTGCCGGTGCGGCGCCACGTGGCGTACACGCAGTCCGCCACCGACTCGTACGTGTGCTCCTAGATCTGTACTGTACTGTACTGTACTGCACTCACAGGAAGGGCCCGCGCGGCGGCAGCGGCGGCGGGTGTCGCTTGCCGGTGCGGCGCCACGTGGCGTACACGCAGTCCGCCACCGACTCGTACGTGTGCTCCTAGATCTGTACTGTACTGTACTGTACTGCACTCACAGGAAGGGCCCGCGCGGCGGCAGCGGCGGCGGGTGTCGCTTGCCGGTGCGGCGCCACGTGGCGTACACGCAGTCCGCCACCGACTCGTACGTGTGCTCCTAGATCTGTACTGTACTGTACTGTACTGCACTCACAGGAAGGGCCCGCGCGGCGGCAGCGGCGGCGGGTGTCGCTTGCCGGTGCGGCGCCACGTGGCGTACACGCAGTCCGCCACCGACTCGTACGTGTGCTCCTAGATCTGTACTGTACTGTACTGTACTGCACTCACAGGAAGGGCCCGCGCGGCGGCAGCGGCGGCGGGTGTCGCTTGCCGGTGCGGCGCCACGTGGCGTACACGCAGTCCGCCACCGACTCGTACGTGTGCTCCTAGATCTGTACTGTACTGTACTGTACTGCACTCACAGGAAGGGCCCGCGCGGCGGCAGCGGCGGCGGGTGTCGCTTGCCGGTGCGGCGCCACGTGGCGTACACGCAGTCCGCCACCGACTCGTACGTGTGCTCCTAGATCTGTACTGTACTGTACTGTACTGCACTCACAGGAAGGGCCCGCGCGGCGGCAGCGGCGGCGGGTGTCGCTTGCCGGTGCGGCGCCACGTGGCGTACACGCAGTCCGCCACCGACTCGTACGTGTGCTCCTAGATCTGTACTGTACTGTACTGTACTGCACTCACAGGAAGGGCCCGCGCGGCGGCAGCGGCGGCGGGTGTCGCTTGCCGGTGCGGCGCCACGTGGCGTACACGCAGTCCGCCACCGACTCGTACGTGTGCTCCTAGATCTGTACTGTACTGTACTGTACTGCACTCACAGGAAGGGCCCGCGCGGCGGCAGCGGCGGCGGGTGTCGCTTGCCGGTGCGGCGCCACGTGGCGTACACGCAGTCCGCCACCGACTCGTACGTGTGCTCCTAGATCTGTACTGTACTGTACTGTACTGCACTCACAGGAAGGGCCCGCGCGGCGGCAGCGGCGGCGGGTGTCGCTTGCCGGTGCGGCGCCACGTGGCGTACACGCAGTCCGCCACCGACTCGTACGTGTGCTCCTAGATCTGTACTGTACTGTACTGTACTGCACTCACAGGAAGGGCCCGCGCGGCGGCAGCGGCGGCGGGTGTCGCTTGCCGGTGCGGCGCCACGTGGCGTACACGCAGTCCGCCACCGACTCGTACGTGTGCTCCTAGATCTGTACTGTACTGTACTGTACTGCACTCACAGGAAGGGCCCGCGCGGCGGCAGCGGCGGCGGGTGTCGCTTGCCGGTGCGGCGCCACGTGGCGTACACGCAGTCCGCCACCGACTCGTACGTGTGCTCCTCGCGCGGCGCCGCTTCCTCTGTGATCTCCTCGTACACCCCCGACGAGACAGACGCCAGCGACCGCCGATCGACGGCACTGCTGCGAAACAACACAACTTTACTACAACGATGCTTAGCCAGGACATTAGACAGTCTATCTGAGCGCCAAAAATGTATATTATACGAAAAGAAATATCTTAAAATTTCTAGAAGACCCAAACAATAAAAGAGCTGGCTCGAGCACGATATAGGCGAAAACTTAAGTAATTTTCGAGATATAGAAGTTGTCACTGCAAGCAGGGATGAGGACATTTGCTATAAGAAACAGAAAACGGGATTCTGGAACCGATGCTACAAAATAAAAACTAGTCTCTCAGGACTTGCGAATATCATGTTGTGCACGCGATGCTATAGTTACATTAATCCAAGACCCACGCAGCAAAACTACGATATATTCAACCAACGTCTTTAAAAATAATTTAGTCTATCAAAATGTTGGAAAATAAAAACAGCACTATAAATATAGTATAACTAACCGACCCGTGTTTTCATCGAACTCGCATTTCTCCAACTCGATTTACATATACTATTCTTTTTCACTGGAATTTTTGTTCAATAACAATAAAATATAGCCTATAACCCTTCTGAATAGTGTAGCTTTCTGTTAGTGACAAAATATTCATGATCGTATCAGTATTTACGAAGATTACCCCATACAAACAAACAAAGTTAGAAACTTTACCTCTTTATAATAATATTAGTATAGATTACTTATATAATACTGAAAAACAGAGATTCAATACCACTTAAGAACAAATTTAACAGGTAAGTTAGAATCTAATCGGAATTGAACGATATAGTACTGTATGGCACAGTACTATGTATATTAGTATGGTACTGTAGTGTACTGTTTGGTACTGTAGTGTACTGTTTGGTACTATACTGTACTCTACGATATTTTACAATACTATACAGTACAGTACTGCACTACACTGTAAAGTACTATACAGTACTGTACTATATACTATACGGTATGGTACTGTGCTATACTATACTGTACGGTACTAAGGTGTAAGGTAGCCTATTGGCGCAATTTGTAATGGCCCCGCTTTCTGTTCCGCGGGTTGCGGGTTCAATTCCCGCCTGAATCTGGGTGTAATATTTGTATTTATATATTTATATATGTATTATTCCTATGTATATTTATGAAAAAAAAAAATAGTTATAACAGTCGGCTATTACCTGTTACACAAGAATTAAGTTGCTTATCATAGGAGCAGACGACCGTGTGTATATGTTATAAGGTATTTATTTATTTAAAAAAAAGAGACAGTAACTCACCCGTCCTCCCCAGTCAGGTGTGCAAGATGAGCGAGATCAGCCAGCGAGGCGCGCAGTAGGCGACGAGCTCGGCTGCGGGACAGCTGCCCACTGGGAATACACCGCGCCTCCTACACACAAATAACACCACTTTGCAGTTCATAGAGATTAACTCATAACGGATCTTGTTACATACATGACCCGTTCCAGGGGCAGTAAAAAAATATATATATGTTAACCATATTATTAAAAAAACATTAAAGGTCATATGAAAAAAAATTTACTGACCTTAGACATAATGAGATCAGTGTCATCTAATGACACTTCAGACGGTCCACTGTACCAGCTACTGCGACGTAATTCACCTAAGTAATAAAAACAAATAAACAAAATTAATTCATGGACGCTAAACATGGTCCATATAAAAAGTCAGTGTCACATAAAGGACATGGCTTAACGCGTCGCCAACTTGAAGTTGACATTGCTCAAAGAGGTGAGCAATGGATATCAGCAAGACCATCGTCTTTGGGTACCACTTTGGATATTGATCGCGGATCGGGGATCAGCAGACCTCCTAGTGGATAGACAATGTTGAACGACTCGTAGTGAGGTACTGGTCTCTGACTACAAACTGCCTCAAAATTTGGAAGTTTATAAAGGAGTCTTTTATGCACCGCAATCTTATATTAAGACCATCATTTTTAGGGAGGAGGGCATTTTTATGTCACGTACCGTCGTGGTGACAGGCGCTAAGGTCAGGTTGGCTGCGACTGAGGGGCGCCCGACGTGCCCTCTCCCTTAGAGCCGCACGCACGGCCCCCGCCAGCTCACCGGCTCTCTCCACCACACCTCCGCTGCTGAACTTCAATTCACCTCCACCGCTGAAGCCGCTGAAATATACAACATTATCCCAATTTGTATTTTAAACCTTTTTGTTTCATATAGCTTAATTATAGTCACTATCATTAGTATAATTTCTACTTTAAACAGAGCTTTATTATAGCCTAGCTAAAACATATTATAATTATCAATAGAATTTTATAAAAGTGAGTGTAGCGCTGTGTAATTAAATTTCACACTGGAGATAATCATGTTTGTGTTTCATGTTGTATTACTACATGTACAAGCTCATAAAACTAAATTTTTGAAGTAAAACTACACACGCTTGACTTGGGGAGTGAGCTGGTGAATGAGTGATGAAAGTCTAAAGTACCCTCTTTTTTTTATTAGTAAAATTTTGAATTAGAATTAAAAAGCTAACATTAACTAAATTTTTCAACTAAACTCACAACAAAGAAACTTGAAACAACAATTTAGCAGCTCCTTTAGTTAGAAAACACAGCTGTTAGCAAATGAGTATGTAATTCTGTTATTATAATCAATGGGAAAACAAAGATAGCACATGAACACTAGTAATGATCTAAACAACTAAAGGCGAATATTTACAGACACTAATGATTATTAGCACAAATGATTTAAAGTTAAAACTTAAAAAAAAAGACGAGTACTTGACGTAACGATCAACAATCAATTGCAGTTGAATATTAAGACAGTGTGAATCGGAAAATTACAACATTAAATTAAGGATGTATAATTCATTTGTTAAAATGAAATACGATGTAAACAAGTTCTCAGAACTGATTGCTGATTGAAAACAAATTAATCATAGTAATTGATAATACAATACCAAGACAACTCAGTATTAATCATATAAGATGTAAATATATCGCTTTAAGCTTATTATTAACTTCATATATAGATTTACCTGTTTACATAAAAAAGTCTAACTTGCGTTATTTTGATAGAAATAAGTTGCTGGTATTTTATTTTTAAATTTTTAGGAATTGATGTCTGATACAATAATGACTAATGACTTTTGTCTGAAGTATGTTATTTTTAATACTGATAGTTTTAAAGCTTTTCACTATTCTGCAACCTTCCAATCTCATCCACTCGGGTTTAACTTACAAAATGGGTATACTTTGTGTTTATGATTATAATTTAATTTTATTATTAAAAACAATTAAACACTTGAGTTCAATTGTGTACTTATACACAACACATACCATATTAAATCATTTTTACAAATATTTATATATATCTAAATATTTGATTCTCAAACATATTAGTTCAAGGGACTATATGACATTGTGACATTTATTGAGATAATAACGTATATGTGATACATGTGATATTACCGCTTATTATATAGCTACTAAACTTGTTAGTTAATAAATGTAGATCTAGCAATACTATATATCCAGTGCGTTGAGTGTTTATCAAGCAGAGAATATAAAATTTAACCAACCTATCTATATTGAGCACACAAATTTTGCCCTCGTATCCATGTTCCCTTGTCTGGAGAACATCAGTTATGTGTTGCCAACGTATCACCACGCCGGCGGTCTGAGGCCGAGAGACCATCAGACCCGTTGACGATAGTGTTACATTGTTGTCACCGCTTATAACACATATACGTGATAGTTCGGTGGGTATGACGGTCACCGAATAAGAATCTTTAAGCAATGATTCTGTGCCTGTAAGTGAGATGATCAAGCATGATACGAGTTTTGATTCCAAAAATTTGTGTGGCTCAAAACTTTGGAATTAAAACTCTGACATAAACAACTATATTTAAGCCTAGGTCCTATATTCAAAAATCAATTATTTTTGCTCACACATAAACACAACATGTTTTATTTTTCCGGTTGTATTTGATCATAATAATATGATAAAATATTTTATTTCAGACACAAAGTCTATAAAATTAAACAGAATTTTAGAGTAAGTATAGAACGAGTAAAAACCAAGTAAACAGAAATAAAATACCAAAAAATTATAATACAAGAGCGCAGACAATATATTAATTTATTTTTTGTTTAATTAAAATTGTTTTTATTATTATTTTTTTCATTTGTAACCATACGTTTGTATTTGTCACTAATATTTTTGTTCAATGTATTGTATACCTGTTATCAACACACATATAAGAAATTAACTGAACAAGTATATTATCAATTTGTAACACATTTTGTTATTTGTGTACCTTAGAAGTAAATAAAAAAAAAAATACATGTTTAAAACAGAATGGTGAGCATAATTACTTGTTTTTTGAATATAAGAACTGGCAGTAAATGCTTTAAAGAAATTATACTTAGAAACGGAATATGATGAAATGAAAATGTTCAATGAGTTTGTAAGCATGATTGATTGTTATTAACAACAACGACATAAATAAAGCACCTTTAAACTTTTAAGGCCAGTTTCACATATTGTGGATAGTTTATCCTGGAAATAAGTTCCGAAAATACTAACAAACTAACTAGTAAATAAAACGACATCTTTTAGATTCATATTTGGGAAGAGAAATATCTCATATAAATTAGAATTTGATGGTAAAAAATAATTAAATATCAGAAACTTATATTTGTTGGATAGTCTTCTGTCTGATCGTTATCCACAATCGGTGAAACAGGCACTGAAATTTATATCTTCAAATGATTTAATTTTAATATATTATAACTTCACATTCATTTCATTATAATTGCTTACCAGATATTAGTAAGTTTTACCACAATTGATATGATGAATTCAATAATTATTTCACATAATGCAAGTTCTGACATTGTCAGTTTTTCTTTTAAGACAAATGAAAAAAAAAACAAAGAGTTATTGAGGCTCCATTGCTGTTATGGTTCCACATTACAATTACAAATGCTCTAGATATTTGCATTCAATGTAGTGACGTCTAGACTCACTTCATATTTAGGCCACGGACATCTTTGTTATGAGGAAAATAATATTTTTAATATTTTTAATTAAGTAAAGTATATTTTACTGGCCACTTCCAAAAAATATATAATAAAAGAATGAACATTTTTTTATGAACATGGAAAACGGTCAATATAAACATAAAAATATGTCCAAAAATATAAAATAATTCTTAATTTGATACTTACATATTCATGAATGTGATTTATTTTTAATTTAATATAAAAATTTTATATACGAAAAATAATGTAGAATTAATAAAAATAAGTGAACTTTTTTTATTTTGGATAGATTGCTCTAATAGGATATTATGATTTAGTTTAGTTTTTTTTTTATTATTATGATTTTATATCTTTTAATACATTTAATCTTATTATAGAACTTTATGCAGAATAATTAAATAATTGATGTAAAAACATTTTCAATTCAATGTTTACCTATCATTGATTAACTTAAACAAATTATAATACAAAAATGAAGGTAGAACAAATTACCTAGAAGCTTGTCGCCATTCAGTAAGTCTCTAATTTTATCCATCCATTGTTGGGCTTCTTGGAGACTCTGGGCCGCCAGCAAAATACGAGGTTTGCATGGTTCCTCTATAGAAAACACGGCGAATGCATGCGGCCGAGTACGAGATTTGGCCCTTTTCACGATACAACCAGAACGTAACTCAACCGTGCCCGCAGGAGAGCCCGCCTCGCTGCAATACACGGCTAGTGAACCACCGCCAGTGCTAAGCGGGCTCGGCCGCAGGATACACCATTGTCGCTTCCACGACTGCCAATTAAAAATAAACAATAGTATTGCGTTCGATTATCGACCATGTACGAAGACAAACAAACGTACCTTGAAAGGATTCAGACCGAGATTCGATTTAAAGGGATACTTCACTTCTAAATAACCAGACATTTTATAACTGCCTTGGTATTAAACAAATATCATATTCGCAGTTCGAAACCTTTACTAAGTTTCTTATTAGCACGAGGTGGAAATGTATTCAAACAATTTGTTTAATGTTTACAAAACTTTCACAGATAAAAAATAATGGTATATAAAAAAAATCGATACTTACACCGGTTTTTCCACCAAGAATTTTCACAGAAATAAAAGCCATTATATTTGCTAAAATTATTCAAAAACGACATTAGATATTTATTGTATTTACTTAATTCAAATGTTTTTTTAACATTAATTGTAGCTGATGTATTATTTGCAAAATAAATATTAGCGTATCGGTTACCTCTAGAATGATATAGACAGATATTTATTTATTTAATTTTTTGCTTTCTCGCTTCCAGACGGCACAGTTTCAACAACAAATTATTTAATAATGTTACGAACACTCGAAGAAACTAGCGCCATCTAGCGGCAACCATTGAAACCACACAAAGACAGAGACCGCATGAAACTCTCTACTCAATACTAGATGGCGTTAGAGGAACTACTGTGGAACTTTATAGAAGTATAGTCTCGAAAACCGGGCACATGCGCGAACTTTCCAGAATGGTCTGGACCTCGTGTCGGCCGATATAAATAGCCGCAGGGAGGCGAGCGAGTACAGTTCAGTTTGAGCGATCTTCGAGGCGACTTCAAGAGTGAAAACTAGTGATCAAGAGTGGTACCAGCGAAACCTACGACATTGGCTACGACTTAGGACATTGTTAGTGCTTAGTGTTTGAACCTAGTGCTTTGTGTTGGACCTAGTGCTAGTGAATAAAGTCTTGAAAAGAGTCAGCAGGTCTTTCTCTCCAAATCCTTCGAACCCTAACACGTAACAACTGGTGTCGGAAGTGAGATTTGGAGATGCCATTGACTCCGAGAGAAGACTCCAAGGACTTCAAGGGCGTCAGGACAAGGGCACAACGAGCTGCGGAGACCACACCTACTGGGGACCAAGCTCCGCCCACCGTGGACCAAGCCCCGCCCACTGACCCCGCCTATCATGCCCCGCCCACTGACCACGCCCCCCTGGCCCCGCCCACTCGGGCTCAGGCTCCGCCCACTCGGACACAGGCCCCGCCCACTCGGGCTCAGGCCCCACCCACTCAGGCTCAGGCCCCGCCCACTTTGTCTCAAGCTCCACCCACCGGACCCGCCCACCTTACCACGCCCACCAGCGACACCGTAGCTTCTACAGACTCTCAAGTGGCTCTTCAATTAGCAAGTTTAATTAAATTAATGGAGCTGCAAAAGGCTGAAATTCGTGGTGCTTTGCAAGAACTACAAGAGCAAACAAGTTTCAAATTGCAAGAATCACAAGAGCAACAAAAGGCTGAAATTCGTGGTGCTTTGCAAGAATTACAAGAGCAAACAAGTTTAAAATTGCAAGAATTACAAGAGCAACAAAAAGAACTCCAAGAAAAAACGCTTTGGGCTGTAAAAGATGTTAGTGACGCGGTGACTAAGCTTCGAAAAGATGTCGACGTAGTGGAAGAACGAGTTACCGGGTTAGGATTGGATGTTGAAAATGTGAAAACCGGCCTCACTGAATTACAGAAGAAAGTAGTGCGCCTTGAAACCACGGGAGCCGCGATGTCTAATGGAAGTACCGGCGTGGCGCAAGGACCAAGAGTGAAAGTGCCTCCATACGACGGCACTACTCCGTGGAACGCTTATCGTCAACAATTCCAGACTGTGGCTACTGCCAACGGATGGATGGAAGAACAATGCCTGACCGCTCTCACTGTTGCGCTCAGAGGTCAAGCTTTGTCGGTTCTGGAAGCACTGCCACATACAGGAAACGGGTTCCAAGACTTGATGGAAGCACTTGAATCCCGATACGGGGAGCGACACCTGGAGCATGTGTTCCGTGCCCAACTGCGTGACAGATTCCAACGCTCAGGAGAAAGATTACAACAATGGGCGTTGGAAATTGAAAAACTCGTCAGGAAGGCACACCCAGGAGCCGACACCAAGATGGTAGACACGAATATTGTTCAAGCATTTGTCGATGGAATCAAAGACCTGGAGGTTAGAGCTGCAGTGAGGCTTCGACACCATACCTCGTTAAAAGAAGCATTGGCGCATGCTTTGGAGGTCGAGGCTGTTCGCCATGACATACGGCAGACCCATAAGATCCGCGAGGTCTCTGAGGAAGTCAAGGAGGTCAAGGCTCCTACGAAGAAAAGCTATGGAGTCATGTGCTACAAGTGCGGCGAAAAGGGCCATCTTCAGCTCAACTGCCCGCAGAAGGAGACCCAGATGGCAAGGATGAAAAGGATCGAGGAACAAATAGAGGAGCTGAAGAAACAAGGGGCTTCGTCCCCTGCCCGGGAGCAGGGAAACGAATAAAAGCCAGGACTAAGGGGCGAGTGCTGGCTGACGCGGAGGAAGCCCCAATAACTGTTATCTCCCAGGCATGCAGCGGGAATAGTCTTGCGATTCAGGGGACTATTAACGGGACAGATTGCAAAATGACTCTAGACACAGGAGCCTCTAGAACATAGTGAACCCAAAGCTGGTAAAAGCCGCAAGGGGACACAAGAGGAGAATTAACTGTCGGCTTCTTACGGCCTCCGGTCAGCCAATACCCGTCCTGGGAGAAATGTCAGTTACGATGTATGTAGGGGGGTCCTCATACTCTCATAACGTTATCGTGGCTGAGATTATGGATGATTGCATCTTGGGTTTGGATTTTATGAAGAAACACAACTGCAGAATTAATGTCACTGACGGAGTTTTCAAGTGTGGTGAAGAAGAAATCTTCATTCTTGGTGGTGCTTGCGGGAAAGTTGCATGTGTAAAGAAAGTCATTATACCTGGAAGAGCGGAAGCTCGGGTGTTGGTGAAACTACCGACAACTGGAAAGAAAAAGTCAAACAGATGCGTGTTGATCGAAGACACACCTACCAAGACATCGGCGCAAAAACTGATGACGGCGAGAACCCTTGTTAGTGGAAGCAGTAACGCTGTGGTCAAGGTTTTGAACCTTGATGATCGCGAGATCTGCTTGAACAAAGGTGACGTCATTGGAAAATGTGAAGAAGTTGTCTAGATGAAAAAGTGCAGTTCGATGACAGGCGCAGACTTGGCAAAGAGCAACAACTACGAATTAGTGACTGAGCTACTCGATGACTGCAAGAGTAATCTTACTTATTCGCAGAGCATGAAAGCCGAGAAGTTTTTACAGCGCTACGCGAATATTTTCTCCAGTCACGAAGGGGACCTTGGAAGAACGTCGGTGGTCCAGCACAGAATAGATACCGGAAGCGAGAGACCAATTCGTCAACGAGCAAGACGGATACCAATCGCAAAGGAAAAAGAAGTTGAAGGCCTTTTGGAGGACATGAGAAGGAATAAGATTATTGAATCGTCTGCAAGTCCGTGGTGCTCACCTGTTGTATTAGTGAAAAAGAAAGATGGTAGCACGAGATTTTGTGTGGACTATAGGCGTCTCAATGATGTCTCTAAGAAGGACAGTTACCCGTTACCTCGAATCGACGACACTTTGGATACCTTGAGTGGCATGAATTGGTTCTCAACCCTAGATCTAAAATCTGGATACTGGCAGGTGGAAATTTATCCAAAAGACAAGGACAAGACAGCTTTCTCGACCGGTAAAGGATTATGGCAATTTAAAGTCATGCCCTTCGGATTGTGCAATGCACCTGCCACATTCGAGCGACTCATGGAGTGTGTACTGGCAGGCTTAGTTGGAGAGGCTTGCTTAGTCTACTTAGATGACGTCATCATTGTCGGCCGTGACTTCGAGGACCATTTGCAAAACTTGGAGCGAGTTTTCGCTAAAATAGAGGGGGCCAAATTAAAGTTGAACCCAAAAAAGTGTCGTTTATTCAGGAATAAGGTCAGTTATCTCGGCCATGTTATCTCCAGTGATGGAATCCAGACAGACCCGGAGAAACTGGAAGCAGTCCAAAAATGGCCTACCCCTAAGGACAAAACCGAAGTGCGGGCATTCCTCGGACTGTGCTCATACTACAGGCGTTTTGTTAAGGGATTCTCAGAGATAGCCAAGCCATTACATCGGCTGACAGAAGATAAACGACAATTTAGTTGGGATGGGACTTGTGAAGATTCTTTTCAGAAACTAAAAAAACATCTGTGTGAAACACCAATCCTGGGATATCCACAAACCGAAGGTCGATTTATAGTCGACACGGATGCAAGCAACACGGCCATTGGAGGGGTGTTATCTCAAGAACAGGGTGAAAGAGAAGTAGTTATTGCATATTTCAGCAAATCTTTATCCAAGCCAGAGAGAAACTACTGTGTGACAAGAAGAGAACTCTTGGCTGTTGTAAAGACGCTACAACATTTCAACAAGTATCTCATCGGCAGACAGTTTTTACTGCGAACTGATCACGCAGCCTTGAAGTGGCTACTGCAATTCAAGAACCCAGAAGGTCAAGTAGCTCGATGGATTGAGCAGCTTCAGGAGTACGACTTCAAGGTGGAACACCGCAGCGGAAAGATGCATGGAAATGCCGATGCACTCTCACGAAGGCCGTGTCCGGAAGACTGCAAACATTGTGTTAAGCAAGAATCTAATGAAATAACATTAAAGCTCACAAGAACAAGTCCTTTGGGTATCTGGGAGAGTGATGCTATGAGGGAAGCTCAAGAAAGAGATGACGACCTTCGGCACATCATCACATGGAAGAAACGGAGTGACGTAAAACCAATCTGGAGAGAGGTTGCACCCACTGGCGCTGTCACTAAGGCGTACTGGGCTCAATGGGACAGTCTGATACTTCAAAACGGAATACTCTACCGGAAATGGGAGAAGACTAACGGCAGAGAGTTCCACCTTCAGATAATTGTCCCGAGAACGAGAGTACCAGATATTCTCCGTGAAATACATGATGGCGTATCAGGAGGTCATCTGGGTGTCAAGAGGACGTTAACAAAAGTGCGAGAACGATTCTACTGGTTGCATTATCGAGATGATGTACAGGATTGGTGCCGCAAATGTACTACTTGAGCTGCTGTAAAAGGATCACAGACCAGGAGCCGTGGGAATCTGCGGTTGTATAACGTCGGTGCACCGTGGGAACGAATTGCAGTTGACGTAGCGGGTCCATTTCCTGTAACGGAATCGGGAAACAAGTATTTTATGGTCGTCATGGACTACTTCACCAAATGGCCCGAAGTGTTCGCCATACCAAACCAAGAAGCTACAACAGTCGCTTCTAAGTTAGTCGAAGAAGTGATATGTCGCTTTGGCGTGCCTCTAGAAATCCATTCCGATCAGGGCAGGAACTTCGAATCGCAAGTATTCCAGGAAGTATGCAGAATTTTGGGCATGCATAAGACGAGGACCACCGCGTACCATCCACAGTCTGATGGAATGGTTGAGAGATTTAACCAGACCCTTGAGAGGCATTTGGCGAAATTGGTAGACGACAAACAAAAAGATTGGGACAAGTATATACCGCTCTTCCTTCTGTCGTACCGAACCGCCGAGCATGAGAGCATAAAAGCTACCCCGGCGTATGTCAATTACGGTAGAGAATTACGAATACCAGTAGACCTATTGACTGGAGGGGCACCGGAGGGACCAAATACCGTACAAGACTATGTCAGCGATTTAAGGGAAAAAATGCGTTATATACACGCCTTGGTTCGGGAAAATGGTTTACAGTCAAGTGAGAACATGAAAACCCGATACGACCGGAAATCGAACGCGATCGGCTTCAAGGAAGGGTCACTGGTGTGGCTGCATAACCCAACCCGCCGGAAAGGGAAATCTCCAAAGTTGCAGACCAAGTGAGATGGTCCATACAAAGTGGTTACCCGACTGAATGATGTGACTTACAGGATTCAAAAGCAACCAAGAGGGGCATTCAAAGTGGTACACCTAGACCGTTTGGCGCGTTACCATGGCAGTAACAACGATGCTCGGGACGAGCATCTCTAAGAGGGGAGTAGTGTTACGAACACTCGAAGAAACTAGCGCCATCTAGCGGCAACCATTGAAACCACACAAAGACAGAGACCGCATGAAACTCTCTACTCAATACTAGATGGCGTTAGAGGAACTACTGTGGAACTTTATAGAAGTATAGTCTCGAAAACCGGGCACATGCGCGAACTTTCCAGAATAGTCTGGGCCTCGTGTCGGCCGATATAAATAGCCGCAGGGAGGCGAGCGAGTACAGTTCAGTTTGAGCGATCTTCGAGGCGACTTCAAGAGTGAAAACTAGTGATCAAGAGTGGTACCAGCGAAACCTACGACATTGGCTACGACTTAGGACATTGTTAGTGCTTAGTGTTTGAACCTAGTGCTTTGTGTTGGACCTAGTGCTAGTGAATAAAGTCTTGAAAAGAGTCAGCAGGTCTTTCTCTCCAAATCCTTCGAACCCTAACACGTAACAATAAGAACCAATATGTTCTTTAATGAGTCGTGTAATCATTTTACATACAAATCAAAGCTGATACAAATACGAAATTAATATGTGAAAATTTCTTATCTATCTGTGAAAATACATTTTACAAAAGAAGATATCTCTTTGTGTGATTATATGTGGGTGGGTATGTGTGTGTGTGTGTGTGTGTGTGTGTTTGTGTGTGTGTGTGGGGGGGGGGGGGGGGTTAAAACTAGAAATTGGCAAACCTAGTATCATTTAAATTTCGATACTAATAAACTAATTGATTGTTTTATGTTGTGTGTTGTTAGGTGTATGTATTTTTGTGTGAATCCAATGATGAAATTTTAGTGTATTAGTGTAATGACTACAATTCATTGGTATGATTACTAAAAGAAAATCAATAATAATAATAAAGCAGGAAAAATAACTTTCTTAAAGAGGTCTGTCTCAATGATCATTATTTATTTTAATAAATGTTTCAAGACATTTTTACATTATTGTTAAGAATTAAGCCAAACAAAATCCGGGACCAGAGGGAGGTTGCGCATTCATGCCTCGTCGTATCATCCGACATGCGTGCTCCTCTATACGATGGTATGTTTCAGTGGGAATTTCGATCTTGAAAGTGATTTTCTCGTCTAGAGTACTCCATAGTCTTTCAGCGACTGCACTAGCTCGTGGCCATACCCTACATTTAGAATTATTACGTTAGTCCTTATAGGCTTTATATTAGTGAATTTCAATATTTAATATTTACGTCGATTGGAAATCAGGCAGTTTAATTGTCTTTTCATTCACATTAGAAGTTAAAACTATAGAATGATATTTATTTAGTTTTTTCTTTATTTTAAGTAAAATTTGTTTACGCACGCTTGATTTGGGGAATAAGCTGGTGAATGTGTGACGAGAGCGTAGCTAAAAGTGTGATCGGGCGAGGCAAACGGAAGTTGAGGGAGAAATATAAGTTGACACTTCAGCCTATCGCAGTCCATTGCTGGATATAGGTCGCTCCAAGTTCGCGCTAAACATTATAGCGTGAACTCATGTGTTTTGCCCGTAGTCACTACGCTGGGTGATATAAGTTAGTGAAGATAAAAAGAGAGAAGGTTACGTTTCGTAAGTTCTATAAGCACACTCGTTTTATTTTTGAGCTTAATTCATAAAAAAAAATCAAAAAAAAAGTTAAACTTATAAACAATTATTAATAATTTAAGACATTAATTTTCTTTATTGTAACATATAGACAAAGAAAAACTACCTATTGATAACATTCCGGTCGTCCACCATCTCCCCCCACATACAAGCTTCGCCTCCGACTATACCCGGCAGTAAAGTCTCATTTCTAGTAATATCGTACACCATTTTACGAGGATCAGGTAAATAAAAGTCGGGCCACTCTGAATTCATTGCACTTAGATACCACGTGGATGAGAATATAAGCTTATGACCGGATTCGAGTATCTGTAAAGGAATTAATTTGTTATTATTTTTGTCTGAACTCTTCAATTAATTATTTTTATATTTAGGTATGTATATGTATGTACATAAACTTCCAAAAACATAACAAGCTTGAAACTATATGCGAATAGCTACATATATGCTTATATACACTGTATTGTATAAACATACACCAGTAACAAACTTACGTTAATCATTTCACTGATCCAATTATATTTCCAGACTTGGATGAGAGTATCTTTTGTTAGACTAACTCCTTCGTCGAATACTTCCTGTAATATCAATAAAATATCGGTTGCTTTAAAGTATTAATTTATATCTACAATACACATGTTAATAATACAAAATAAGTTATAGAGAAATACTCGACCTGCCAAACAATGAGTTTCGAATTATCTACCAAAAGTGGTATTACTTTCCTTATAAATAAAGCATGTAAATCAGAAACCGTTAATTTATTGGTTTTCATAAATTCCCGAAGTTCCGGATTTGATTTCCTACGATAAAAATAAAATAATAAAGTTCTTAATATAAAAAAAAACCTTTTAAAAAGCAAAACTAAAATTTCTATAAGATTAAATAGTAAAAAAGTTAAATTACATCCTGATTTAAATTATACAAAAAAATCAATAGAAATTTCTTTCTATAGACGCCTTTAGATTTGAATTTAACAACGTTGAACTTACCAACAATCTAATCCAACTTCATCACCACCGATATGGAAGTAGCTATCTGGGAACAATGTCTGAACTTCGTGGAAAAGTTCTCGAAGAAGTTGATAAGTTGAATTCTTCGTTGGGTCCATTGGGCCCAAACCTACCACTCTGTTTCCTTGATAACATTCTGTGAGTAGGTGTGGATGTGAACTACCCCAAGAAGCTGTGTGACCTAAAATTATAATCTAATGATGTTACTTCTACAATATTATCAAACAAGTTAATAGTGAAATAGTTTTAGGATGTTGATGAAAATATTACCAGGAACGTCAAATTCTGGTATAACTCGTATACCCCGAATCCTCGCAAACTCTATAACTGTCTGAATATCTTCCTTGGAGTATGTCATTGATGAGTCAAAAGCACCTACGTTGCTAAAAATTAAAAAAAAAATGTATTCAACTTTATAAAAAACTCTGTAACAAAACTGGTAGCAAATTGTTGCTGCAGTCTTAAATATGATAACAACTATTCATATATGGTACCTATTTAAAAATCTATATTACGCCTGTACGAATAATAAATGTATGAAAAGAGACGTTAACTTATTTGTAAGATGTAATATTTGTATGTATGTAGATATTTTATGTATATATGTTGTATGTATGAAGTATGTTTTTTTCTCTATATTTTTTTTAAAGTAGGGAACGAAAATGCATCATGTTTGCATGCATAATGTTGAATTTACAAATTATACAGATAATTGCGCTGCTACCTCTTCAATTCATATTATCCTATATCTAAAGGTTGTCTGGAAGAGATCGCTACTAAGCGATAAGACCGCCTTTGTACATTACTATCTCTATGTGTAAATAACTGTTTTATGTAAAATTTTTTTTCCGAGTGGTGTGCAATAAAGTATATTCTATTCTATTCTAATGTAAAAATATTTCTAAAATCAGGTTCTAAATTCGGGTTTCAGGTTGTTAATATTTTTTTTAATAAAATTTTTGACTCAAAAGAAGAATAGGTAAGCAAACGCCTGTCTGATTGGACGAAATAATAATTTATCATATAAAATTCTACGAGATGCTTTTAAAAAGTATCAGGCCATGTACATAATTTAAAAGGTATAAAAGCAAGATCAGGAGCTGTGACACCTATTAAGAAGTTAATGTACAGAATGTAAGCTTTATTCCTACAAAATTTTAATGGCAATGAACAAAATTACCTTAATTCAGGATACTTTTCACTTCTGTAAGGAAAACTTTGGTCGTCAACTATATGCCAATGAAAAACGTTCATTTTATTCATCTCCATCGCATCTAAAGTCTTTAAAATATTTGTTACGGAAATAAAGTGTCGAGATGTGTCTAGTAAAAGTCCCCTGTGTTTGTAGCGTGGGAAATCATAAATCTGAGTCGTGTTTATTCGTATTTCCTAAAATATAAGAATTTCCCTTAACATTGGGATAGTTAAATTATTCTGAGTTTTTTAATATAGTAAATTGTTGCTGGCATATTTAATATACGATTCGCAACACAGTGACCTGACAGAGATCGCTTTTTATAATTAAATTGATTTTTCAAATTTGTTAATCTATACAAAAAGAAAAAAAACGGAGATTACTACTGCATTATACATTTAAAACAGTTGAATTTCGACTTCAAGTTAAAAAAGATAAAAAGGCGGGAAATTTTTGTCTAATAGACAAAAGGAAAATTCAAAAATAAATAAATAAATATCTACACAATACACACCCGGTCGTCTGTTCCAAAAGTAAGTACCTTAATGCTTGTGTTATAAGCAACAGCCGATTGGTATAGCTACATTTTTTTTTTCGATAAACACACACAGACATATATATATATATATATATATATATATATATATATATATATATATATATATATATATATATATATTATACCCAGACTCGGGTTGGGAATAAAACCCACAACCCCTGGAGCAGAAAGCAGGGAAGCAGGAAAGCACTACAAACTGTGCCAACGGGCTAGTCAAAATTCAAAAAATTAATTGAATAGCAAAACATAGTAAAAGGTTGGGCAGTGCAATATGTAAAAATTTGACGTAAAACTTGATTTACGTAGCTATGTGTATATACAGCATATAAAATATTACAAAATTGTATTTTTAAATCAACGAATCAATAAAAAACGGTCAATGCACATCACCAATGCAAATTTAAAATCGTTAAATTTTGAATTGACGTTAAAAAATTAAACGCGGGAAATTCAAACAGCCAAAATATAGAAAAAGTAATTTTTAGTTTTGCGGAGAAATATCTTAAAAGTAAATGGTCTACTGTATGGTTTATTTGTTATAAATTACGTAACATTACATTTCGATCGTCGGACAGATAAAATAATTGTGCGAATGTTTCGAGGCCACGCATAACTCCCCATAGTGATCTGCTGTGCAGTGTTGACGTGGCTGATACAGTGAGATTATCTGAAATAAGATTTCGAATAGAAACCGAGTAACCGTACATGTATCTCTTAAACGTATATATATTGTAGAAAGTATCTATGTAGTATATATGTATTTTTTTTCAATTAATTTACTATAAGCGATTTTAATTTAATTTTTTGTCACCGCGTTGGCGCAACGGTTACAGCCATGGATCGTACCTGTTGCGCTGGCGGTTGCGGGTTCGATCCTCGCACACGACAAACATTTGTATTGGCCATACAGGTGTTTGCCGTGGTCTGGGTGTTTGTGCAGTCCTTGTGCGTCTAGTGTAGTCCAGCAGTGGGATATTACAGGCTGAAGCGTAATAAATGAATAACTTGTTGGTGCATTCGTGTTTTATTATATACCCTAATTAGTCTATTGCATTGTTAAAATAATATTTTCGACAAAGGATCACTCTCTATAGCTCAATACGTTAACGACACGTTGACGCAGCAGCCATACACAGTATCGATGGCGAGTTCGATCCCGGCTCATGCAGTCATCTAGGCGTTTGTTCTTATGTGTTGTACAGACAATAGTAAATCCTAATGGAGGCCGTTGAGTGTGTAATTTTTTTGATCACTTACAGCTTTCATCCATGTGCAGATGCGGATAAGCCTCACAAGCTTGTGTTAAAACTATTTCCAACTTCTTTAAATGCCCTTTGTAAAGTCCTTCAGATACTTTTCCGCGGTCAGACCGATCTACTCTCTTGCCTGTTCCGTCTCCAATTTTCGATAGAATAAAAGAGTACCTTTCGACTACAGTGGTTAGATCATCGCATGTTTGATCAGTAGCCTGAACAAAAATTCAGAAATAAAAAAATAATAAATATTAGATTTTTTACGTAAAAAGTACTAACCAATTAGTAAACGGTGCAGTTAAAGTTAATAGCTTTGGTTCAAAAATCTACTAGAATTTGAAAGTCAGTGTTTTATAGTTACAGTATAGTTACTTAGATAAATATCGTACGCCCGTTTTATTCCGGGTAAGTTTTTTTTAAAACTGAAAATTGTATATGTTTATTAGAGTCTAAAAAAGTACAATCTTCAAGGACAGCAGAACTTCAGCAATTATACGGAACTCTTGTAAATATATTTGCCAATCCATATTTAAAAAAATTGTAAATATCCAGGTACGTTACGCATAACTTCAAACTTTTTTTTAAGACTCATCCTCGAAATTTCTACGTGCCTGAATTAATTTTCTTCAAATTAAAAAGAAAAAACATTTTTCTTTGCTGTCGTTGTATTTTTAACCGACTTCAAAAAAGGAGGAGGTTACCCAATTCGACCATATCTATATATGTTTGTTCGGGGATAATTTCGTCGTTATTGAACCGGTTATGATAATTTTTTTCTTTCTTTGAAAGGAGATATCCCAAGTATGTTACCATGATAAGGAAACCGGGATCTGATGATGGAATCTCAGAGAAATCGTGGGAAACCCTCGAAAATCGTAGTGATGACTAGTGTGTTTGTTAATTTTTTTCGTTTACTTACGTTATATTACTTGTCGATTTAATTGAATTCGTTTTTTTTTTTCGTTTGCGAGCAAACACAATTATTAGATCGATAATTTTCAGTAATTTACGCTGTTTTTTCCCGTAATAAATTAATTACTAAAATAAACTGATTATGAGTTATGTAAGTATTTGAAAGGTAATAGAATAAATATTAACTCGCCTTAAATTCAAATTGTCGAGGGATCAAAATATAAAACGTATTTTCTTTTATCTGATATTGTGGTTTTGGCCAAACTTCACCCTTTGTCGGCGGGTACTTTGGTCCGGGCTTTATTATCCAAAAATTTTCTGCAAAAATACCAGCGAAACACACCAGAAAAATAACTAATTTTAGCATTTTGTCTTAAATGACTGTTATTTATCTTACAAAAGTAAAAAAAAACAACTGGCTGTAAGGCTTTGTCGATAGTAAATACAAGTTTTTTTTTTTGTTTCATGTAAAACAGATGATAAGAAAGTTTAGGGTTGCCACTTAGGGAAGTGTATAAAGAGACAAGTTTAATAATCTCATACTATTAAACGAGCAATCCTTGTATATATATATATATATATATATATATATATATATATATATATATATATATATATATATATATATATAGAATCTGAATCTCGGAAACGACTCCAACGATTTTTATGAAATTTAGTATGCAGCGAATTTCGGGGGAGATAAATAAATCTCGCTAGGATTCATTTTTAGAAAATGTCATTTTATCCCAGTTTTTAGACAGTGTAAAAATAGATACAACATCGTTAGAATACGAAGGTAAATTTCGCAAATGTCAGTAAAGTTGTAAAAGCTCAGGTGGGAAATCGGCCGGTCGTGATCGATCGAAAAGACCATGGTTCTAATCCTCGACAGATTAAAATTTTTTCTGTTTTTCTTCTATTTGCACTCGTTATTTTTTATTTAATAATGTATGTAAAATCAAAAAATATAATTTATATTTTATCATTATTATTTTTTAATTATTTTATTTTTTATCTTTGATTTTTTATATTTATTTATATTATTTATGATTGTCGATAAAAAAAAATAGTATTCATATTTTATAAATATGTAATTCGTATTTAAATATGATTTCCAAAAAACACGATTTACTAAAAATACCGAGCTAAGCTCGGTCACCCAGGTACTAAGAATTAAAATAAAATTAACATTTTTTTCTGAATTTATTCACATTTTTTCAAGAATACGTTTATTTTATTAGTACTGTCATCAACTACATAACTCGTACCACGCAAAATGTCTAAAGACTATATCTACATAAAAAATGTATTATGACATATTTAATTTACTTCTAAGAGTAAAAAGCTGGTAACGTCAAACTGCTGGTCTTAGGGTAAATTGTTTTAAAAAAACGAGCCCGTGGGTGTTGTTAATATATAAAAAAAAACTACATCTACTTTCTAAGGTCTTATAAAAAGCCATGGCAGATAAACGGACTCGACAGGAGAGTTAGGTTTACCTAAAAAAACATTTAAGGAACTTCTTTTTAGGGAAATATAAAAATCGTGACTCCCTGCACTTGTGCCTGTTTAAATTTAGGATCTACAAAAGGTCAACACAAAAATAAGAATACGATTACGTAGACGTGCTAATGAGAAGAATATTTTAGGCGCAAATGGCAAATGAAAAAAGGCAGTGACAAAAGAAAAGGTCAGAATAATCAATGCACATATGCTTAATCGTTCCAAGAAGGATTTAGAATGTTCTAAGGACGTTTTAGCATATTGAGATTTTTATAAGAGAAATATTATCAGAAGTTATGTTTATTTTCAATTGGTTTTGTTGGTTATGGATAATAGATAACATCGTTTAGGTAAAGGTTTTTAAAATCCATAAGATACACTCAGATCACATTTGGGTATGTTCCTTTCTCGAAATAAAGGCATAATAATTAATTAAATGATTAGGTCCGTGTCTTTAAAACCATTGTTATTATTATTGTATTTCCTCGTAAACAAAACAAAACCGACTTTAATTACATCAACAAAGAATACAACGTAGATGGACGAAACAATCAAAAATTACTCGTCAGATCTCGATAAAACTTAAATGGATCACATGACAACCACCAGCTTTCGATTAAAAAAGAGCCATCACATACGGTCCGGTCTACCCGGTAAAAATCTATAAGGTAACGCACATAAAAAATCACAGTTGAATTGAGAACCTCCTGCTTTTTTCAAAGTTGGTTAAAACCGATTATTAGCATGACGTAATTTAAATTAACGTCCATGAAATATTAAAATTATAAATACCGGAGTTAATTTCTTAAATCACTTCTTAATTAAGCGTTTAAAAACTTAATTTAACGATATCGAATATCATAAAAAAACCGCTTTAAAAACTTTGTGTTTGGTCAAGTATTTGATCGTCATGATTTTTTTTTTGCAGAAACGAGAATAATATAAACCAGAGTTACAATAATATAGTTTTGGTTTTCTACACGCTGTCTGTAATTTCAGTTTTTTTTTTATATAATTTTAGAATTACATAATATTAAATGACAAATAAACAATAAACATGTACAACAATAGCCTCCTTTAATGTTATAGTTCTTAATATTGTACCTACAATAATTGTGTTTGCTCGCAAACGAAAAAAAATCGACTTCAATTACATCGACGAGTAATACAACGTAGATCGACGAAAAAATAGTCAAGTAACTACGCGTTATCAAAGATTACTCAAAAAGTAGTTATCAGATCTCGATAAATTTATATGTGACCACATGATAAACATCAGCTTTCGATTAAATTAAAAATTATCAAAATCGGTACACCCAGTAAAAAGTTATTGCGGATTTTCGAGAGTTTCCCTCGATTTCTCTGGGATCCCATCATCAGATCCTGGTTTCCTTATCATGGTACCAAACTAGAGATATCCCCTTTCCAACAAAAAAAGAATTATCAAAATCAGTACATCCAATAGAAAGTTATGTCGGTAGTTAGGTAGGTAGGTGTAGGTATAATACAACGTAGGTCGACGAAAAAGGCGTCAAGTAAAAACGCATTATTAGATATAACTCGAAAAGTAGTTGTTAGATCTCAAATAAATTTAAATTGGACCAATTGACACACACCAGCTTTCGATTAAAAACATTTTTGTCGAAATCGGTCCACCCGGTCAAAAGTTCTGATGTAACATACATAAAAAAAAATACAGTCGAATTGAGAACCTCCTCCTTCTTTGGAAGTCGGTTAAAAAGTAGAGAAAAGTGACAATTAAGGCTTTTCGACGCCTCTTGGGACCCACAGATTGGATAATAATGACATAAGAGTACAGACCAATTTTAAACCCGAAATCAATTAACGGTTATTCCATATAAAAATTATAGAAACTTTATGAACAATGTTGCGAGCAAATAGTTAACGTCTAAATTTCTTAATTCATCAAAAATTATTAAATTAATATTTCGTGTAAGTACATATTGTTTCAGGTTGTGTTTTATAATCAATTTCATGAAAACAAAATCTATAATATGTAACGGATAATAAAGCACATTCTTTATATTGTTTTACTTAGTTACGAAGGGTAGGTATTTAATAAATAAAATGTCTCAAAAAGTTTTTTTTTATTTAGCTTGATTAGACGATACAGAATCCAGGACCAGTGGGAGGTTGAGCGTCTATGCCTCGTTGTATCATCCGACACGTGTGCTCCTCAATACGATAGTATGTTTCAGATGGAATTTCCGACTTGTATGTCATATTGTCGTCCAGGGCGCTCCATAGTCTTTCAGCGACTGCACTAGCTCGTGGCCATACCCTAGATTATAATTATTATGTTAGTCGTCATAGGCTTTACATTAGTAACTTTCAGTATACTCTACCCTACCCTAGATTTAGTAATATATGTTAATCTTTAAAGCCTTACATATTCGTCAGTAAAACTCTCATTCAATTGTTTGTCATTAGAAAATCAAAGCCAATTGTTAGAGCAACAGCCTGTTAAAACCGTAACACCAACTCATAATAAACGCAATCGAAATTCTGATTTATTAAATTTACTAGCGACCCGCCCCGGCTTCGCACGTTGAAAAAACTGTCAATGTTTCTCTACTATATTATGCATGTATTATACATATAACCTTCCTTTGGAATGACTCTATTTACTTAAAAAAACCGCATCATAATACGTTGTGTAGTTTTAAGGATCTACCATACAGACAGCGGGAAGCGACTTTGTTTTATACTATGCAGTAATGACGAATCATGAAATCTTTCGTTTTTTTATTGTTTTATTTAAAAAAAAAAACAACAAATGAAATTAATAATTTTGTAAATTAAATTTCTTGATAACGAAATATTCGTTACAAAATATCTCAGATGTAAACGATTTTAAGTATGTCCTTTTTGTTTCGCGCGTCATTTAAGTTTACCTCTCAATAAAATGCCGATCAAATCTATATCGAAAAAATCCTAATAGTAAATCGAGCCATTAGCTCATGGACGTAGGCCCCTTCAGGTTTGCGCCGAACATTTCAGTTTTCCGCAAAGATAAATTTACCTGTTGATAACATTTCGGTCGTCCACCATCTCCCCCCACATACAGGCCTCGCCTCCGACTATACCCGACAGTAAAGTCTTATTTTGGGTGATATCGTACACCATTTTACGAGGGTCAGGTAAATAGTAATCAGGCCACTCCGACTTGATTGCATCTAGATACCAAGTGGAAGAGAATAGAAGTTCATGGCCCGCCTCGAGTATCTGTAAAATAATAAATACGTTATTTATTACTATCTTTCTTATCTGGTTCTTAAATTTCTGATTTACCTATCTTTCTATAATTGTGGAAACGTACTTAATACAGAATTTTGGCTGCGGTTGCGGTTGCGGGTTCGATCCCCGCACATGACAAACATTTGTATTGGCCATACAGGTGTTTGCCGTGGTCTGGATGTTTGTGCAATCCTAGTGGGTCTCCCCACCGTGCCTCGGAGAGCACGTTAAGCCGTCGATCCCGGTTGTTATCATGTACACCTGATAGCGTTCGTTACCCATAGTAGGGAATATATCCGCCAACCCGCATTGGAGCAGCGTGGTGGATTATGCTCTGATCCTTCTCCTACATGGGGAAAGAGGCCTATGCTCAGTAGTAGGATATTACAGGCTGAAAAATGAGGAGTGAAAAAAAAATATATATAAAAAACTTACGTTAATCATTTCACTGATCCAATTATATTTCCAAACTTGGATGAGAGTATTTTTTGTTAGACTAACTCCTTCGTCGAATACTTCCTGTAATATCAATAAAATATTAGTTGCTTTTAATTATTTAACTTGAATCTAAGGTAGGTTGTATAAATAGTATACAATTAGTAAGAAATACTCGACCTGCCAAACAATGGGTTTAGAATTATTTGCCAAGAGTGGAATTACATTTCTCATAAACAACGCATGTAAGTCCGCGACCGTTAAATTATTATTTCTCATATAGTCTTGTAATTCTGGATTTGACTTCCTGTAAAATATTTTTTTTTTCTTAATAGTAGTAACCAGTACAAAACCACATTGTAAATCACTACACTTACCAACAATCTAATGCAACTTCGTCGCCACCAACATGGAAGTACCTGTCTGGGAACCATGTCTGAACTTCTTGGAAAAGGTCTCGAAGAAGTTTATAAGTTGTATTCTTCGTTGGGTTCATCGGACCCAAACCGACAACTTTATTTCCTTGATAGCACTCCGTCAGTAAGCTTGGATGCGAACTACCCCATGAAGCCGTATGACCTAAAATATCATCAAACAATAAATACTTTACCAGGGACGTCAAACTCTTGCACCACTCTTATAACCCAATTCTTAGCATATTTTATAATTCTCTCAATATCTTCCTTAGTATAAACCATCGATGAAGTGAATAAATACTTTACCAGGGACGTCAAACTCTGGTACTACTCTTATACCCCGATTCTTCGCATATTTTATAATTCTCTCAATATCTTCCTTAGTATAAACCATCGATGAGTCATAAGCACCACTATTACTAGAAAAAAATATATAAAAATGTAGACATATTATAAATTTCACGTTTTAAATGACAATGAAAAGAATATTTACCTTAATTCGGGAAATTTCTCACTTTTATAAGGAAAACTTTGATCGTCAACTATATGCCAATGCAAAACGTTCATTTTATTCATCGTCATTGCATCTAAAGTCTTAAGAATATTCGTTACAGAAATATAGTGTCGAGATGTGTCTAGTAATAATCCTCTATGTTTGTATCGCGGGAAATCATAAATCTGAGTCGCGTTTATACGTATTTCCTAAAATGTACAAATTTGGTTAGTATTATAAAATAATAATCATAATAAAATTATTTAGAAAAACGTTTACATAATATAAAACCGTTGTTGGGACATCCTTTTAAGTAAGTGTTTTACCTGTGCCAGGATGTCCCGCTCTTCCATATTCTTACTTATAAAATTAAAACTTACATTGTCATAATTCAACTACAAGAGAAAAAAAAAGAGTTTATTTATTTATGTTTCTCTGTGTGTGTGTGTGTGTGTGTGTGTGTGTGTGTGTGTGCGTGCGTGATAGTGGGTGCGTGTGTGTGTATGTGTGTCTGTGTGTGTGAGTTTGTGGGTATTCTGTTAAGCATATTTTAAGGTAACTACTTTAAGTAAAGCCTCAGTCTCTTCATAATATAGTTTTGTAAGCCAATCAGTTAGTGATTTTTTAAGTTCGTAAGAATTTAAAGAATATGTTTTAAACAAATTGTTTATCTTCTTGTATACATGAGTCGATTATCTTCTTGTACACATGAGTCGCAGCTGTAATATATATATCCTTCTCACACTCTGTATCTTATTTAAAGAGTATAGCTCTTTTGTGGGGAATCCGTTAGATTTACTGTATATAACATTTAACAACTAGTATTAGGATAAGAATCAATTACGTTTGGGCTTACTATTGCAAAATTATAATTTTAATTTTGCGAAACTATTGAAAAAATACGGTAAATGCGCGTCACTATTGCGTTACATTTAAATCCGTTAAAATTTGAATTAACGTTAATAAAATCAAAGGCGGGAAATTCGTAACAGCAAAAATATAGAAAAAGTTAGTTTTGCGGTAAAATATGTAAAAATAAAGAGATTTCAAAGTGAATTATTAAAATACGTAAACCTTTACATTTCGATCATCGGATAGATAAAACAGTTGTGCGAATGTTTCGAGGCCTCGTATCACTCCCCATACTGACGAGCTTGACAGCCTTGACGTCGCGGACACGGTAAGATTATCTGAAAGAACATTACAAAAACACGAATAAAAAATCGAGTAACAATACATACGAGTATGCATTCATAAATATACATCGTAGTAAATATATAATATTCCTATTAACTGTAAGTATAAACAGAAAAAAATCGCAATAATCAAGCTTTACATTAAATAAGTAGTAGATTATTTGTTTTTACATAATTCAATTTCTAAGAACTGTTTATATTTAGTTTGTAATACTAGTGATAAACAACAGTAGATAAACAAAAAGTAACGAAGACCGCTTATCTTAAAGGTTAAAGCGATTTCTTAGGTTATCTCTTAACCGTTGTTTACTATCTTTATTTTAGATGAATATTTTAATGAACATATCAGCAACGTTTATTTCATTTCAATTAATATTTTTGTCAGTTCAAAATAAATTAAATGCTATATTTAATGGCGATTTATAAATAAAAAACAAAACTTTTTTATGAAACCGCGAAACTATTTACGACATCTGGGCTAAACAGAACGATGATATATTTATTATTATTACTATATACTTTATTGCACAAAAAAATAAATATACAGAAAATAACACGTAAAGTTGATGGCAAAAGTCGACTCAACCCTAGAAAGATTAGAGTTCTCTCTTCTAGTTAACCAATGGTCATAAGAGAGTGTCATAATAACGTTAGCGCAATTAAATTATAACTATCTATACAATGATAATTATAATGTCCACGATGTACAAAAGTAATACAACAGTCAGCAGTAATAAAATTGTAATATTGTTTACATTGATTTTATTTGAAACATTCTTAAGTATAAATTTGTTTGTTGAAAGTAATAAAATGGTATATCGACATACTTTTATATTATAAACTGCTGTGATGTTGAAATTGTAGTAAAAAATGGTATTTATTATTCCAATGTTATTGTGTTGAAAGAATAAAAGATATTATTGCTTTTATTTTTTCGTAACCGAAAATACAATATGTTTTCAGCAGAAATCTGGATTATCTTGAATTACAATGATTTTTTTTTTGTCACTTTAAAATCGTTCTAGTGGTCGTAGAAATATGGTTCCCAGATTGAAAGATGCCTCTTTTTCTCCTCAGTATTGTAATGGTATAGTTACAAAACATTGTTTAATTAGTTACTATGTTCTTCATTTCAGGTGTCGATATAGCGGGTCATAGACGTGAAGAAAATATCTAAATAACTAATATATTACTTAACTAGCTGACCTGGCAAACTTCGTATCGCCTTATTTTTTTTCTTAAATATAATAATCACATATATAAAAACAAAATATACCCAATCTTTCAAGTTAGATCAAACTGCACACGGTGTGCAAATTTGATTAAAATCGGTTAAGTAGTTTAAGAGTTCATCGCGGACAAACATTGTGACACGAGATTTATATATATTAAGATTACAAGTATAAATACATACACTTACATAGACACATATACATATCATACGTATATATAACTATACATACACTACATAAATACAAATACACAACATAATATAATAGGAAGTTATATACTTCACTTAGTAGATAATTATAAATTTACTTGAGAAATAAAGTGCTCGTTTATTTACGTTTGAAGGAAACAAGGGAAGGACTTTACTTATTTATTGTTTTTAACCAACTTCCAAAAAAGGAGGAGGTTCTCAATTCGACTGTTTTTTTTTTATGTATGTTACATCAGAACTTTTGACTGGGTGGAGCGATTTCGACAAATTTTCTTTTAATCGAAAGGTGGTGTGTGCCAATTGGTCTCATTTAAATTTATTTGAGATCTAACAACTACTTTTCGAGCTATATCTAATAATGCGTTTTTACTTGACGCTTTTTTCGTCGACCTACGTTGTATTATACCGCATAACTTTCTACTGGATGTACCGATTTTGATAATTCTTTTTTTGTTGGAAAGGAGATATCCTTAGTTTAGTACCATGATAAGGAAATCAGGATCTGATGATGGGATCCCAGAGAAATCGAGCGAACTTCTTGAAAATCCGCAATAACTTTTTACTGGGTGTACCGATTTTAATAATTTTTAATTTAATCGAAAGCTGATGTTTGTCATGTGGTCACATATAAATTTTATTGAGATCTGATAACTACTTTTTGAGTAATCTTTGATAACGCACAGTTACTTGACTATTTTTTCGTCGATCTACGTTATATTACTCGTCGATGTAATTGAAGTCAGTTTTTTTTTCGTTTGCGAGCAAACACAATTATGTAAATTATTTTGCAAATTGTGATATGATTATTAGGGCCTGTTTCACCAGTTGTGGATAATGCTATTTGACGGATGACGATATGAGAACCTCCTCCTTTTTTGGAAGTCGGTTAACAAATACACTTTTACAGAGGTAGGTAGAATAGGCGTGTACGACTTTTCTCCTAACTTAATAAACAGCAACTTTAATATTAATAGAAATATCTCATTAATATAGAATAATTATTATAAGAATAATGAATCAAAAACTTTTTACTGATACTGTCACCCGTGGGGCCATTATTATATCTTATACATAACATTTTCGTGTCACAATGTTAGTTACGATACTCCTCCGAAACGGCTGGACCGATTTTTATGAAGTTTTGTGTGCATATTAAGTAGGTCTGAGAATCGGCCAACAACTATTTTTCATACCCCTAAGTTATATCCGGGGTGGGGGGGATTAAGGGGATAAATAATATATATGGCAAAACAACGGTTACGGGTCAGCTTATTATATAGTATAGTATATAGGCCCCCATATATCACAAAACAACATTCTTAGTACACAGAATGCAGTACTTATCGTAAGGACTGGCGGTCAAATTATTGAGGCTTATGATAGTGCGTTAGGAGGTACCTTGTCTTAAGATTTCAGGTTCGTTTTTGGGAAACTTAAAGTAATTTACAGAAAAATCAAGCTATTGTCTATAAAATACGAGTCTGCTTTAGACCACACGACTGAGTAAAACTTATGAAACGTAAAACTCTCTTCTATGTACACTAACTTATATCTCCCTCTCAATTTCCGTTCTTCTCGCCCGATCACACTTTTCGTAACGCTCTCGTCACGCATTCACAAGCCTACTCCCCAAGTCAAGCGTGCGTAAAGAAATTTTACTTTAAAAATATTGTTTTAATGTCATTCTACTGTAGGTCTGAAAATAGTACATAAGTAGGTTTCGTATGATTATTCACTAGCTTAAACTATTAACTTACAGCTTTCATCCATGTTCAGATGTGGGTAATCCTCGCAAGGTTCTGTTAATGTTATTTCTAGCTCATTTAAATGCCCTCTGTAAAGCCCTTCATCTGATATGTGTCTTCGGTGGGCTCGTACTTTTCTTTTGTTTCTCCTTCCGATTTTACTCGATATAACGTAAGAGTACCTTTCGATTGCGCTTGTTAATGTACTGCATGTTTGATCAGTACTCTAAAAAAATTAATAACGTACTTCAAATCAAAAATCTAAGACGAAAAATCACTCACATACGCAGGTTTCCGATCCATCGTTTGGGTTATATTAATTGATTTTATTTATTTAAAACGATTAAATACGTGTTTAATATGGAATGTGGTACTTAAATTTTACAAAATAATAAGTTTCAGTTGTATGAAAAACCTGTTTTCTATGAGTATTAAAACTAATTAAAGTTTTACCCATTATCATATCAGTTACAATAATCACCAATCAGTGTCGGGTCAAACACTGGTTAAGGAAAACATGGTAATAAAAATAATAATATTAGAACCTGTGCTACGAAATAACATAACATAATAATATAGTTAACTGAGGTAGGGCACAGCAGCAATTTCCTGCTCAAAATATGGAGCTGCCCGACTGGGGTAGTACCTCGACCTTACAGAAGACCACAGCTAAATAATACTGTTTTCAAGCAGTATTGTGTTCCTGTTGGTGAGTAAGGTGACCAGAGCTCCTGGAGGGATTGGGGATTGGGTCGGCAACGCACTTGCGATGCCTCTGGTGTTGCAGGTGTCTATAAGCTACGGTAATCGCTTACCATCAGGTGAGCCGCACGCTTGTTTGCCGACCCAGTGACATAAAAAAAAATGTATGATAAGTAGCAAAATAAAATAATTACAAACGCTTGTATCATTATCATCATCACATCAGCCTAATACGGCCTGCAATGGGCTTGTCACCATCATCATCCTCACTTCAGCCTATCGCAGTCCACTGCTGGAAATAGGCCTTCACAAGTTCGCGCCAAAAATGGAGTGAACTCATGTGTTTTGCCCATAGTCACCACGCTGGGCAGGCGGGTTGGTGACCGAAGGGCTGGCTTTGTCACACCGAAGACGCTGCTGCCCGTCTTCGGCCTGTGTATTTCAAAGCCAGCAGTTGGATGGTTATCCCGCCATCTGTCGGCTTTTTAAGTTCCGGGGTAGTAGTGGAACTGTGTTATCCCTTAGTCACCTCTCGACACCTACTGGAAGAGAGGGTGCAGCTATATTCTTAATGCCGTAACCACAGCAAGTTTGTAAAATATTTCATAAATATTTGTCCGCTACTTACAAATTTTAAATCGATAATTTGTACAAAGGATGTTATGAATACTTTAAAGATAATAGAATTATTTCGATCTCACCTTAACTTTAAATTGTGAAGGGTTGAATGTATAAAATTTATTTTTCTTAATCTGATATTGTGGTTTTGGCCAAACTTCACCCTTAGTGGGTGGATATTTTGGACCGGGCTTCACTATCCAAAAATCTTCTGCAAAAATAGCACCAAAACACGCCAGAAATATAATTAATTTTAGCATTTTGTCTTATTCTAAACGAAAGTTATTTTACAAATGTTAGCCGACCGACTGCCTGAAAGGCTTTGTCGATACTAAACGGGTGAGTATTTTTGCACCATATGAATATGAGGAGAAGAAAACTTTAGGGTTACCATTCATGCGATGTACGAAGAGACTAGTGAGAATAACAATTAAGAGAAATATGACCATTTTTCTATAATAATAAACGTTAATAAATATTATAAATCTTTTTATGAGTAACGCATCTATAATAAAGAAGCTTAGAAAATAATGTCATAAAAATTGTCAAGCTCTATATTTATGATAAGTATAGGTATAGATAGATATTGAAGTAAAATATAACATTTATACATATAAAATCTTATACCTCAAATATTATCTGTAAGTTTTTTGTTAATGGTTACGTATTCACGAACATTTTGTGAATAAACTCTAGAAGTGCCGCAAGTCGAACAATAGTTAGGATATTGGAATGTTTTCGGCTATAACAGATTTGATTGATATAAAAGTTGTCTAAATTAACTATAAATGTGATGTTGTTCTTGTTATCTAATTTTTGCGATATACGATATGGTTAATCCCCTGGATCCGTTGGTCCCGGTTGTTATCATGTACACCTGATAGCGATCGTTACTCATAGTAGGGAATATATCCGCCAATCCGCATTGGAGCAGCGTGGTGGATTAAGCTCTGATCCTTCTCCCACATGGGGATAGAGGCCTATGCTCAGTAGTGGGATATTACAGGCTGAAGCGATATGATTAAAGTCCTACACAAAGCAATAAAGATTGGTTACCCAATCATCGCATGTCTATTGTTGTCCGCTGAAGTATTAACGATTATATTTTCGTTTTTACTAATATTGTGAATTAAAGAATATTTATGCGCTTAAGTATCCGTAAAGTGTAGTTAGTTTTTATGTTTATTTCATCTTATATTTTTTGTAAGTTTTTTTTTTTTTGTTTGATTTTCTTAAGTAGGTATTGTTGTTTTTGATTACTTTATGTTGTTGAAGTATTAACGATAAAATTTTCGTTTTTACTAAAATTATGAATTAAAGAATATTTACATGGCTAAGTATCCGTACTTTAGTAACTTGGCGTTTTCCTGGAAAGTGTCCTAGGCGACACAGTATCTGTCTGACACTGTCTAAAACGTCTGCCATAGACGGACTAGGGCCAATGAGATAAGATACCAAGCCCTGATACTGCGATACACTACAGCTGTGTCTTGCGCTTGAGCTATGTTTTGAGATAATTATTAAATAAAAAAAAATAAAAAAAACAAATTTTGTGTAATCTGTATTCTTAAGACAGGTGTCAGTACCAGTATATAAGTGTATAATCTATGGGTGTCAGGTCACAGGTGACTATTGACTACTGACATGACATGACAGTTCTGAATATTCATAATTAATACGAATTACGATTGACACAACTAAAAGCCATTAAGCAAAGAACTGAACTGAACGAATTACGATTGAAATACAAAAAACATTATTTAAAATTATATCATTATTACCTTAAACTAGTTCTATTTGTGAATATTTACATATAATTAGTATATTTTACATAATGGTTCGACTCGAATTTTCCATAGGAATATTCGTGTGCATTATTGCGAATGTTTTCTGTGCAGTGAGTTCCATTGAGGAAGACTCAGGGAATGGAAGGTATGCTATTGAAGGTCGAGTTTTTCCACCTGACGACCAAGACTCGACGAATTGGCAAGTTAATACACGGATTCACGTTAACGGAGGCGAATACATAGGTTTCATAAAAGATGATGGCTCTTTTACGATATACAACATACCAACAGGATCGTACGTGGTCGAAATCCTAAACCCTGATTACATGTACGAACCAGTCAGAGTTGAAATTAACTCAAAGGGCAAGTATAGAGCTCGTAAAGTGAATTACATACAAACTTCGCAAGTGATTCAAGTTCCTTATCCATTACGAATGAAACCAGTTACCAAGTTGCGTTATTTCCAAATACGTGAGCAGTGGAGGCTGACTGACTTTTTGTTCAACCCAATGGTGATCATGATGGTGCTTCCGTTGTTACTGATCATGATTTTACCTAAAATGATGAATGACCCGGAAACAAAAGAAGATTTGAAGCAAATAAGCAACATGGCAAAGATGTCCGAGTTACCTGAGATGTCAGAAATGTTCACATTGCTGTTCAACAGAGGAGCTCCTAATAAAGCTAATGCCAAAGCTAAACAAGTCAAGAAGAGACAGTAGTCACTTTTATCTTAGTTAAGAAATGCTAGAACTATTGTTTCATGTATTGTTTAGGAATAATTGTCAATATATTATTTAAAATTTTATTTTGTTTTATTTTACACAACTCTTATCAATTAGTCAACAATACAACTACAACACCTTGAGACATACAGAAATAAAGATTTGCCAGGTACAAAATTTTTCATACATTTTTAATTAATACATTTACAATTGTTGTACTAGATAGTAAAAAGAGATGTGATCATATTTACACTGCTTGCTGCTGTGTTGGTCAACTTTACAGCTGCTTGAGATAAAAGGCATCATTCATTGAAAAAAATAATAGGCTAACTTAATACTAGGTAATTCTTAACTAATTAAAAAGGTAATTTGTTGTATCATACATATAATCACGCCTCTTTCCCGTAGGGGTATGCAGAGACCACTTCTTTCCACTTGCTACGATCTTTACATACTACTTTCACTTTCATTATTCCCTTCATATGTGCTCTTCAGTTTAGGGTACTCTTGACCTTTTTTCAAGACGTCCCTTATTTGGTCTCAGAACGTCCGCCTCGGTCTACCCCTCCCAACCCTTCCATCCACACTTGCCTTATACACTTTTTACGTCAATCGTTTTTCACTCAGTCTCTCGACATGACCAAACCATCAGAGCATACCTTTCTCAATTTTTGTCACTACATATTCTTTCAGACCATTCTTGATCCGTATAGCCAAAGAATGGAACTCTCTACCAGCGTCTGTGTTTCCAGAAAATTATAAACTGGGGATCTTTAAGTCGCGAGTGAATAGGTTACTTCTAGGTAGGCGTGCTCCATCTTAGACCGCATTTTCACTTATCATCAGGTGAAACAGTGGTCAAACGCAAGCCTATCATTGTATAAAAAAAAAAAAAAATCTCACTATTTCTTTAATATGTACGATTTTATTTTTGTGTTACCCACACATTAGGAATTCTAAACATTTTTGAATATCATATCAAAAATTGACCGCTCCAGCGGGGTTCGAACCCGCGTCTCCGATTGACCGTGTCGGCGCTCTAGCCAATTAAGCTATGGAACGATGTACCCGCCAGAGCGAAATTTTTGATATGATGATTTTTATTTTCGGTTTAAGCGAACCGTGGCGCCGTCTATAGTGAGTTCTTTACAGAGACCCGTAACTATCCTAAGTTTCTTAATACAATGAAAATCTTTGACAGGAGACGACACCGTGCTATCTTTAATATGTACGATTTTATTTTTGTGTTACCCACACATTAGGAATTCTAAACATTTTTGAATATCATATCAAAAATTGACCGCTCCAGCGGGGTTCGAACCCGCGTCTCCGACTGACCGTGTCGGTGCTCTAGCCAATTAAGCTATGGAACGATGTACCCGCTAGAGCGAAAGTTTTGATATGATGATTTTTATTTTCGGTTAAAGCGACTCACTATTTCTTATCCTGTCACTCAGTTTAACTCCTATCATACTTCATAACGCTCTAATCTCAAAAAAAAAAAAAATGTGGAACGCTTCACGATTTTGCGGGTCATCCTTGCGCAGGGGCCATGCTAATCTTCTCTGTATCGTTCCAATTTTAGTATATGTACCGCCGAAGCGAGAATATAATAACCCATTTTAAATAGTAAGTACAACAATAAAAAAAAAGTATCTTTAGGGTAACCATATTTGCGTGGGATTAACTTTGTGTATGTAATGAAGAAACCTAACATAGACAAACCAATATAAGTTATAAGGGATTTTATGAAAAATAACATGATCACCTGTTCAAATAAAACACAAAATTAGGATTAGGGTACAAAATGACAAACGTTTATTTTGCTAAAGTTTTTATTTGAAGTAAATCAATATAAAGACAATAATTTCATACTACACTAACCACATACTAAAAATAAGTTGGGTCACAACTTATGATATTACACACAAATAGAAAAGTAAAAAAAAAATCAGTCATTGGTAATTTTGGACGGAAACTAATTAAGTATTGAGACTATAATGTCTATGAGATTCATAAATAAATACATATACACTTACGCAGTGTAGCTTTTCATTATAATATACGTCATTTTCATACATTTTGGACGGTAATTTAAAATTTGTACATTCAAAGGCGTGGGCCAATAAATAATCTGTATTGCCAATTCATAAGTATACGTTTTATAAACCAAGAAGTATATAATTATTAAAAAACTCTATAAAATATTGTATATTTGTTTTTAAAATTGTCTCCGCGTTAATATTGTCTTTGACAAATAAGGCATTCTGATTTACATTATTTTTATTATTGCAGTAATTTAAAAATAAGTATATATCAAAACTGTAATACAATAATCAGAAAACTAATCTTAATCTAGATGAAAAAAACTTTCTATTATATATACATAGATTGATTGCATTTTGCCTTAACATATAGAAAAGATTAAATGTATTTTAAAGGCAAGTATGCATTGAATGCAACTTAATTTGTAATCAATTGAAAGATACATAAATTTGAGTTGTATTTACGAGAAAGGATAGATATGTGAAAGTAAACTGCTCACAGCACCTAAGAGTAACATGGGCCTTTGTTATAGAAAAATGCTAGATTTAAAAATACATATTTATTTTCGTATAAAATTTTAAAATTGATATAATTGATATGTCTAATACAGCTGATACTTGTAAATATTTTGTAGTAGCATTACTGAAAACGACTAAAATGTAAAGAGTTCGTACATTATTTGGTTGTTAAATTAATAGCACAAAGTAATGTTTATTTACAAGAAATGTTTTAAAATTAAAACATAAATTTGTCTTTGTCCATTAATATATAGTAAGGTACAAAATATAATTCTAGCTGCCTTAAGCATTGTACACTCTGTCAGAACTGTCATAATATTTTTAAGAGTAGAGAACAAAAAGTGTAGAAATTTTTCATTGCATAACTCATTACTAATAGTAATGCACGTAAAATGAAAACTTGGTAAAAGTTGTGTTTTTAAAATATAAAAACAGCAAAATAAACTCTAAAGCATAGTTTTAGTATTCATTAAAATTGTACAGAATCGTAACCTAAGTGAACACTCGATTTAAACACTAAGTAACTATATTGGAATGGATAAATACTTTATATGATCTGTACAAGGAGCAGTAATACTAAAAAAAGTATCGGAAACTTTAGATGAGATTAGATTGTAGGCAGAAAAGCTTACAAAATATTTCACAGATACCATTTACTTAGGTATATAAATAAATCTAAATATATAAATCGTTTAAACGGTGGTTATAGACAATTTGACAGTTAAATTGTTTTGTATGCCTCATATTGTATATCGAATAATAAATATTTCTTTAATTTTAGTTGTACATTGGGTCACTTATAGACAAATCGAGTTAGTTTCCAAATATATAGTCTATATTTGGCTATGAACAACACAAGTTGTAATTAGGATACTAATTTTCATAGATTTTTTGGAGCTTCGAATTTCCGTGGTATATTCTAATTGACCTTTTATCCTAACCTTTCTTACATTTTTGTTATACAAAATTGTTTTGTTTTTTTAAAACTAATGATACACTATCTTCAAAAACACTTATTTTGCATTAAATTAAAGTTTTAGAAGCTTTTAATTAATACTCCATTTTCTTAATTGTTGCATCTAATGCTAACGCTTTTGAGTTTGAAATGTTTTACTTTATTATAGTTAGTTGAAAAATTTAATCGAGTTATGAAATAAATGATATTTCAAACTTCTAGTATAAAAAAAATATTATTTATAATATTACAAAGGTTTTTTTTTGTAAGCTCTAAACCAATGTGCGATGATAGATTATTCAAATGTAAACAATATTACTTTTAAAGTATGGAAAATATGGAATTTTGACTGTATAAAAAAGAAAACAATTTGTTACAATATCTCAATCGTTCAGTTCAGTCTAGTTGTTCACAATTTAGCATAAAATCTATCAGTTTAACGGTATAAGAAGAAAAATGTTTACATTCAAGCTATTTCACTACCGCTACGTGATCCGGAGGTTCCGTATCAAGATGACAAGTGTTAGTAAAATGACGACAGGCAGGGCGGCCAGGTGGGTCGCAGTGTTATATATGGCGCAGTACGGACACTGCGAGGAACCGCACACCTCGCAGATGTTTAGCAGGTAGGTGGGCAGCGCATCGAATATCGTCTCGTTGAAGCGCTCTGTGGAGTAATAGTATTGCTATTAATAAATAGTATTGTTTATTTATTTCCCTACAAAGAGGTTTAAACAATATTATATGAAACCTCCTTCAAAGCACATTACGCCTTATACAGGCGGTATTAGGAAACTTCGCTCTTCCAATGATAAGTAGTTACAGTGTAGAAAGGTATGTTTATTAAATAATATAGTTTTATAGAGAAGTAAACATGCGGTATGTATATTCTATTTTTTGGAATAGTCTTAAATAGTAAACAAATATGGTGTACTTCCGACCACAGACAATAGAGTAATATTGTAAGTATAGTAAAGTGACACAAAGAGCAAATGAATGAACAATATTAATAAGCCATAGATGAATATTTATTAAATTCATTTTATGTTCAAATATTTAACGCTAACATATTGCTTAAATTATTTCAAAACCTAGTAATATATTGAATATTTTTGCTAAGAATTAGTAGAGGTACAGAATTACGAAATATATATATTAATCGAGCATCAAGCATAAAAGGCAACAAATTTATATTTCGTTTATGTGAAATGGTCGATAAAAAAGACGTCAAAAATAAAATTTACAACAAAAGAGGGCATGTGTCTAGAAAAAAAAAGTCGACCCTGTCTGTCTATTGTCACATTATTTGTATTTAATATGAATAAAAAAACTTGCGCCGGCGGCACACTTTCTCTAACATCTAAAAAAAATCACTAAATAACATTATTCTCCAGGAAGCTCTGATTGGGTAATCCTAAGTCTCATTCCTAAAGTCTCAAATTTTTTTCCTGTGAACTACATTAAACTTTTATGCAATTGCTATGTGATATACTTTAATATTATATGGGATAGCGTTAAAAATGTTCAGGGTGAAATTGATATTATTGATATTTACTATCATTGTACAAATAAATAACACACATATATATATATATATATATTTATATATTAGACCTAGACTAGAGCAAATAGCAGGTACACTGCAACTAAGGTGTCACCTGTATTGACTATACAAACATTTGTTAGTGGGGACCAAACCCACAAAACATTAGCTTGTTGCCGTAACCAAACTGCTGCAATTGCACTGCAACTGCTAATAATTCAACCATCCAAGTTCCACTACTAGTTAAAAAATAACTCGCGTTTATTTTATAGGGGGCAGTTACGTTTTAAAAAGTAAAGTAGCTTACCGGGTGCGTAGTAGTCGTAGACGCGTATGGGCAGATAGCGCGACATGTTGGCGACAGGGTACCAACGCTCGATGGTAAAGTTCACGCACGTAAGCTCTTGATCCAGCTGAAAATTAATATTTATTTAGAACATAACTATTTTTTTTTACTTTTTAAGAGCCATTTCACAATTTTACGCTCTGCAAGTTTAGGTAAATTTGGTCGCATCGCGCGAGTCGTACGAGCCGCGCGATCTTTGTGCTAGTACGTATAGTGTGACAACCAAAAGACCATCGTGATCATTTTCTGATGTATAATAAAAATTATAACTATGGTATAAAATGTTTTTTAAATAATTAATTTGTTAAATATTTCAAGTATGTTATATAACAACAGTCAATAAATTTAAAATAAAATTAAAAAAATCAATTTTACGAAACAATTTTTTTAAATTGATTTAGTTTTTTCAGTTTACGAATGAATCTAATATTTACGATATGAATAAAAAAGCATTTAATGACATCGACACCGACAAACATATATTAATTAACAAATAACAAGACAAACAGACTGAAATGCCTATTTGTATTGATAGTGTGAGAAAAGAAAATTAAATTATCCATTTGTTTACAGAAATTATCATTATATTATTTTACAGTCATTTTCGTAATATGTTTATTTTATTTATATTTTATTATGAAAGTATCAAATGCGTTTTATCCGCTATAACAACAGGCGCTTGGCGCGTGTGAGCGAAAGAGACGGCTGCGCAGAATTTGGCGTGGACCTTACCTCTAAGAGCGCTAGCGCTCGACTGATTTACCGGGCTTGATGCGTGGCAAAATATACTATCTTTTTATTATTTAATATAAAATGTATTAAAAATAATTACATCTTTTAATTATTTTTTTTGTATTCCTTAATGATGTAAGTTTACTTTGATGAAGATAGTTCGTTAAAATTTCTTAGTTTTCTAAGAGAAATATCGCTTTTAAAATTGTACTTATTTGGAAAATATTCGTAACTTTAAATTTTTTTTATCGTTTAATAGAGATACAAATGGAATAAAAATCTATGATAGTGGACAACAAAATTATATTCCACATATTATGATATTTTTTTAAAATGGTTTCAACGTAGAGGTTATTGAAAAGTAGGACTTCAAAGTATACATTGCGACCGTTTACCCAGGGAGGAGGCTGGTGAAAAGGTTAATAATTTTATACACATAATATAAATCAAAATTCTGATCTGACTATGGACTACAACAAAGGTTGCTCTATTATATTTCAAGAATATAAATTACATTATTGCATCCAACACTGAGATTAACGACGTCAAAATATTACAATTTCGCGGATTGTTACCGATTTTTGTGAAATGGCTCTTAAGTTCTTATTCTTATTTTTTTTTCTATTAAAGCAAAAAATTAAAAAAAAAAAGTAGTTCCAAATAGCTAAAGAGAAGATATTGTCTTGCGCAATGTTAAAATCCAGAAGTTTATGTTTAATTTTAACAAAATTGTAAAAAATGCTAGAATTAGTCCAGTTTTTCTCGAGTTTTGGGTTTAGCATCACATTTCCCAGTGAACACTATGACTACACTATGTCTAACTGCCGTAAGAATGACATTATTCTAAGTCACAGTTGAGTCATGGGGGGATCATTAATTCCAACTTTTTTACGTCATCCTAATTCGCAATAATTATGACATAAGTCTATTTGACATTATCTGGACTTTAGTGATATTTATGTGACATAAAAAGGAAATCAAGCCGGTTACGGATTTTAAAAAAAATAAACAAATAAAATCTAAATTATTGACATATCTCGTAAATAAAATTTGTAAAACGGTAAGTAAACGGAAAAAAGTTCCTAAACAAAAAATGTAAAGCTTATATAACTAAAATTTAACACAACCTTGACACGGTCTCAAGAGCTGTGCTCGGAATGTTGAAGACCAAGGCAGGGTCAATGGAAAAGTAATTGTAGCATAGTAGATAAAATTTAAAATTCATGTTAAAATCGACACTGCAACATCACTAAAATATAACCTTGAAATGGTCGGTTACTTTGAGTTTTGTGTCAACGACCGAGTTTTACAGTTAGGTCGGCTATTTATATCCTCTTTAAACATCTCTTTACAACATTTTTTTTTAAATATGTCGATTTTAAAGAAACTTAGTATTGAGCTGTAACTTGCTAATTTGTTTTTTTTTTTATTCATAATTTCCTTATGATACACGTACCCCTATATTTCCCTAAACGGAAGGACGTGAGTTTAATAACATGTTGTATAATACATATGTATTATTAAATTATGTAATGATACAGCAAACAATTTATATCAATATGAAGTCATAATAATATTACCTAATATGATGTCATGTGTACTAATGATGTAAGTCATTTTTATGTAAAATTGACGTAAGAGTATTAAGACTTATATGATCTACATGTGACGTCAGTTTTAGGTCATGTGTCCACTGGGTTATCTATTAATTTTTTTTTATAGACATAGATAAAAGATAATCACCAATTACATAATGTATGAGTTAGTTATTATCAAGTTTGTCTCACATAGTCGAAGTAAAAGAGGATCCTGTCGGGGCGGTACTTGGCGCGCTGCAACAGTGGCACGGCACGCGACAGCACGTAGGCGTCCAGGCGCTGCTGCTGCACCATGTAGCCCGTCGGCACGCCCACCTCCAGCACCGCCAGCCCCGAGCGCGGCGCCTCCGCGGCCAGCGTCCAGCTGTGGGCACGGGTGTGGTACTGTGTACACGGGTGTGGTACTGTGTACACGTGTGTGCGGGCGGGTCTGTGTGGGCGTGTAGCCCGTCAGCCCCGAGCGGGTACTGTACGATCGTATACACGTGTGGGGCTCACCTGGCGCACGTCTGGTAGAGGATGTGCGACTGGTTCCTGCCGTGGTAGTGCGCGTGCGCAAGCAGGGAGAAGGCGCGCACGGGCGGCTCGGTCTGGAAGCGCGGCGTGTCCACGTTGTACTGCACCGACATCTGCAGGATGGCGTAGCCCGCGCCGCGCGCCGTCACCTTCACCGTGCCCCACGCCTCCGGGATCTGACGTCATACAGACGATGCATAAGTCACCATGACTTTATAAACCATTATTAGTTTTTTTTTACACATTTAGAGTGGCAAACAACTCAAGTGATCGCAATCAGTTATCTTAGCTTACGAACGCTTGCAACACCAGAAGCATGGCAAGCGTGTTGCCGACCATACCCCTCACCCTGCCCAAGAGCTCTAGTTAGCTTACTTAACACAGAAACACAACACCAATTTAGAACAGTATTATTGTGATCAGGATGAGTGTGATCCTCTGTAAGGTTGAGATACTTTCCCAATCAAGCTCCACCAGATTTTAAGCAGAATATATCCTACTATGACCTAACTCAATAAAATATATTATTAATATGCCAGTGCCAGCCTATGATCATTTCACAGAAAATAGTCAACGTGAAAAGATTTATCAGATATGAGTTGAGGAATATCAAGAGCTGACCTCAAAAGTAAAGTAATAAATAGCCGTATGACTTACATCAATGGTCTGCATGATGGCGAGATTGTCATTCTTGACACGTAGAGTCCGAGTGTCTCCGCGCAGCGCGACTGCATCCACACTCACTTGCAAGGCGCTCACGTCTCGCAGTCTCTTGCGGTTCGTGTACTCGATGAGGGCCCGTAGAGCGATGTATGTGTCCTACGAATCGATGGGAACTTGTAGTATTGGGGCCGGAGAAGTATGCTTAGAGCACATGAGAGCACTACCATGCTTAATTTAAAATGTCTAATAAACTTTTTTATTATGTATCAAATGACAAAACTGAACGGTCGTCGTTTATGGAGTTTTGCCAACACAATATCGGAATGGTGACCAGAAAGGTGACAGAAGAGAATGCCAGCACAAATATGTAATTCGTTTTCATATAACCCTGTCCTCCCAAATTATTTTTGGTTCTGTATCAACAACTATTCACAATCACATTTTTCAAATTAATATACTGTTCTATTACTTTATCTACTTCTGATTTCCTTTGAATTAGCAATCAAAATAAAATGTCTTATAAAATTTTTATTTACCTGCGTAGACGCCCAGCCACCGTCTTTTAGCCGTTGAGAATTAAGCCACATCACTATTGGTTCATTGTTGTCCTGAAAAGAGATTTAAAAATTGTGATCAAATGTAAAAATATCTCATATTGTTTGTATGTAGTTTTTAGTCAGACTGACCTGATGGTCCATACAGGCTAGTAGTGCATAGGCGGTGGCTGCGATGTTATTGGAGTCGTACCGGTACGGCAGACGTGGTAGCAAGAAGGGCTTTTGATTCTCCATCTTGTAGGGCGGAGCAGGGACCGGCTCCTTGCCCCAGTACACGAGACCACCTAGAAATTGCGACGCATCGGTTAGTTATAACGAATGATAATTTAGAAACAAAAGCTAAGTAGATCGGATCAACACTGTGCAACAACTACCGAGTCGTGTGTCATCGAACTACTGAGTCGTAAATGTACAGTAGCACTGTACTCCGTTCGCGACCTAAGCGGCGATGGCTCACCCTCGTCCCTCTGGTGTCGCTTCAGCAGTCGGAAGGCGTGCTCGGCGCTGGGCGCCTTGGCCGCCGTGAGCGCGAAGGCGACCAGCGCCAGCGCCAGCGGCTCGCCGCACTCGTGCAGCAGCTGCAGGTGCCGCTCCAGCCACGCCACCGCGCGCGCCTGCGCAGTGGCCACGCGGGCGCTCAGCCCCGACCGCACGCCTATGTCCTTCAGGTTCTTCACCGCCTCCAGGGTGACGATCACCTGCGCGGTCAGCGTCAGGTTGCGTTGGAGGATGATCGAGTTGTTCACCTGGGGATGAAACATTCATTGTCGACTTGAGCATATCGATAGATTTAACTTTGTTGCTTATCACAAGAAACTAATGAAGAACGGGGCCACGGCAATGCGGTAAGTGTGTAATAAAAGCAGAGTATAATACCGACGCGAAAAAGATGTTGTGGAAACATAGTAAAGAAGAGGCGTGGGAATGGCAAACACGCAAACAGGATACGACAGCTTATGAGACAAGTAAGACTTCAGTGCGGTAAGATAACGACACAAACGCGGTACGAACATAGCACGGGCGGATATAGTCCAGGTAAGAAAGAAGTAATTTTTTTCTTTCTGTATATGGGTATTGGGTATAATTTCATTACCTGTACACCGTGTAGCTGGTGTCCCGCAGTGCGGTAGAGCAGCGAGTCGAGCGGCACGGCGATGGAGCTGTTGGCGTTGCGGTCCGGCAGCCACGTCACCTCGTAGAACGATGTGGAAGTGTTACGGGTGCGGTACAAGCTCGGTCTCTCATTACCTGTACACCGTGTAGCTGGTGTCCCGCAGTGCGGTAGAGCAGCGAGTCGAGCGGCACGGCGATGGAGCTGTTGGCGTTGCGGTCCGGCAGCCACGTCACCTCGTAGAACGCGCCCTCGGGCCTCTGGTGCTCGAGCACCCACGACACCGCCGCCGATATCACCTGCCATAATAGAGTTGCTCAACGAATTCACACTAAATTAAGATAAATATTATTCTCTGTACATCGAACGACGTCCTAGCTTTACTAGACAGTCACAAGATCTGTTGTAATAATCACTTGTAAGATTGTAATGTTGAGTAATGAATAATCTTTAATAAAAGGCGTGGGCAATTTAGAGCATGTGGATGATTAAATTAAAAAAAGTACTGTATACGACATTTCGTTTGGAATAGAGGAAACTGACTAACTAGTAAAAGAATCTTACATCGGGGTCAATATAGATAAAGTTTTCCCACTCATTGAAAGACGCATCTTGGAAAATTTTCGCACAAAACGACGTCAGCCACACACTTGATGACGATTGGTTCCTGCAAAAATGCATTAAAATATTAAAGGTATTAATTTACTAAAAATATTAAAATTTAATTGACGAACGTTCTAGTTTAGTGGTTCATGTGTGACACCTGATACTCATAGTATTGATGAAATTTATCCGCCAACACGCAGTTTCTCCTACATGAAGAGAAAAAAGCATACGGCTAGCAGTGGGATTGATGACCCTTACGGGTGAGTCAAACGATCGATCAAATTACAATTAAAATACCTTTTAAAGTTGTCATGTCATGTCAAGATACAAAAGCACACGTTGAAACAAGTTACCAGTCACTGCGGAACAGACTGAAGGAGCCGTCGGGCTTCATGAAGGACAGCTGGCGCTGGTAGAGGACGTTCATGTGGTAGAAGGCGTCGCGCTCGAGCGTGCGGTTCCGCTGGTTGATGAGCCGCATGTACAGCGTGAGGTACATGTTGGCTGCGAAGCTGAACATGTTCTGTTCCGCTGAGTCCTGGAGACACGTTATACTTGTTGATTTTTTATTTACCTAATAGAATTTAAATAAACGCTTCACACACAATATACATAAGCACAAACTCCCAGACCACTACAAAAGTCTATATGGCCAATACCAATGTTTGTCATTGTGGGGATCGGCGACTGCAAGCATAAAAGCCAGTGCTGTGATGGCTTCGACGACGCTTCCTCAAATGAGAATGACTCATTCAATGAAGCATAATGATGCTGCATACATTTACGAGTACGTTCTACGTTTCTCCCTAAATAATAAACTAAAAATTTTATATTCACAAAAAAGCATGAAAAAAATGACTAAATTACCATTGGCAAATCCAGAAGACTAGTGGCATTAACCGGCATGGTGGGGAACAGAGGGCCCACCACGTCACCCACGACGGATATGCGAGCTACATTGGAGCCGAACACGTAGTAGCGGTCCACGTCATATGGGATGATGGGGGTCTCTGTCACGTTCACGTGCATGTATTGGAAAACGTAGGCGCGGTTCGACAGGTCTAGTAGCACGGATTGATGACGGTACTGCGGGATACCGTCGGCCTGGAACGTGTTCAAAACAATATATTGTTATTATTCCTATTTTGCTAATAACTTGTGTTTCACAATAACATACAGTAACTCCCCCTGAGTTACTCATTTAGTTAGTTTGAACATTGCAAAGATACATCAGTGACGTGACAAAATGTGTGTATGTGACGTTTCGCACTGGGGATGTTTACTATACATCAAGGGTCGTCAAGGGTCCAAATCGTTATCAGGAGATACAATATCACAGGCGCCTTGGTGTATCAAAGCTAAGTATGTAAGTATGCACGATGATGTACAAATTTTACGCTATGGTGCACAAGTAATGCGCCACGATGCGCAAGTTTTGCAGGATGATGCGCAAATGTTATGTATAGTGCGCAAGTTATACGTGACGATGCGTAAGCTTTGCACGATGATACGAAATGTTACGCTATGTTGCGCAAGTTACGCACCACGATGCGCAAGTTTTGCACGATGATGCGCAAATGTTATGTATGGTGCGCAAGTTATACGTAACGATGCGCAAGTTTTGCACGATGACACGAAATGTTACGCTATGGTGCGCAAGTTACGCGCCACGGTGCGCAAGTTTTGCACGATGATGCGCAAATGTTATGTATGGTGCGCAAGTTATACGTAACGATGCGCAAACTTTGCACGATGACACGAAATGTTACACTATGGTGCGCAAGTTTAGCTCACCTCGACGGTGATGTGCTTGTGCACGCGGTGCGTGCCCAGCAGCGAGGTGGCGTGTATGTCGACGCGGATGGTGCCCAGGCGCGCCGCCACCACGGGGATGTGCACCACGGCCGCGTCGCCCGCCAGGATGAAAACGAAGAACTGGTGCTCGCCGAACGACGTGCGCGGGTTGTACGACCGCACCTACACGGAATTATGAACTCGTCGTAGGACTAGTCATGAACTAATTTGTGTGAACTGTCAAACTATTATAAAAATTTAGAACATGAAGACTTGGAACAGTCACATTCTCTTAAGCCCTCTGCCCTCTCTTGTCAGATCACATTACACTAAGGAAAGATCACCCTCCCCATTATTTGTAAATGACATATACGTAATGATAAACTTTTGATTATAAATAAATAGTTTGACAATAGGGATTCATATACTAGCAATTTTAGTTAGATCAGATGCTTGCTTGTTATTTTTTGAGTATGTACAGTTAATTTAGAATATTGTAAAATATTTTTTCACTTACAATTCCATTCTCTTCAACGTGCACGAACTTGTAGTCGGGCGAAGAAGCGAGCACCACGACGGCCTCGATGTTCTGCGGCTGATAGTTGAAGACGGCCACGCGAAGTCCGAGTTGCTCGCCTTGTTTGCAACGGTCCGGGCCCTCTACTTTGATGAAGAACGGTAAGATCCCCACGTACTGCAGAAGATACGTACAAATGAATGAATGAAGAAAAAACAACTGTTTTTTTATAAAGCTACTTTTTATCAACAATTATTAAAAATATCTGTGCGTTGTTTTATATAATTAAGTTTCCGATGTTAACACAATTCATTACATACTGATTTCAATTATTGGTAATAAAGCAGTATTGGTTGATATTAGGGCGTGTGCTCGGGCAAAACACTATGCCTGTGCAGTATACCACGGGCGTAATAAAGTGAAAGCAAAGCGGCGAAGGCGGACACGCTCCAGAGCGCGGGCGCGGCGGGCCGTCAGCTGTGCCCCAGTGTCCCGGCGGGCCAGGTGTACTCACGGCCAGCGGGCGCGCCAGCATGCCCAGGCCGGCGCCGGGCGCCATGGCGAAGGCGGACACGCTCCAGAGCGCGGCGCGGCGGGCCGTCAGCTGTGCCCCAGTGTCCCGGCGGGCCAGGTGTACTCACGGCCAGCGGGCGCGCCAGCATGCCCAGGCCGGCGCCGGGCGCCATGGCGAAGGCGGACACGCTCCAGAGCGCGGCGCGGCGGGCCGTCAGCTGTGCCCCAGTGTCCCGGCGGGCCAGGTGTACTCACGGCCAGCGGGCGCGCCAGCATGCCCAGGCCGGCGCCGGGCGCCATGGCGAAGGCGGACACGCTCCAGAGCGCGGGCGCGGCGGGCACGTCCACGGTGAACACGTAGCGGCCGTGCGGCCCGATGTTCACGTCGCGCCACAGCCACTCGTTGTCGTACTGCCGCTGCACGCGGTTGAAGCGGAACTTGCGGAAGTGCGTCAGCTCGAACGAGTCGTCGTGCTTGCCTGCCGACGGACCGTCGCGATGGGTGAGACACAAAGTATCGTACGAGAGATAGACAGGGAGACAGAGTAGTATCGTATGACATCGCTTAGATGTAGTTCTGTGTACGCCTTGTGGGCGCTTACACAACGGCCATTGCGATTTCGATTCCAATTTCCCAGGTTTCCCCAGCATGCCTCGTTTGATCCCCGGTTGTTATCATAGACACCCGCCAACCGGCATTGGAGCATTGGGATGGAGCAAGCTCCGACCCTTGTCCTACATGGAGAAGGAAGCCTATGCCCAGCAGTGGAATGTTACGGGTCGAATCGTGAAGAGCGAGAGCGAAACGCACAGTTGGCCTCGTCGGTGCGGTCGGAGCAGTCGGCCACGTTGTCGCAGCGCTTGTCGAGCGGGTAGCAGGCGCCGTCCAGGCACTCGGCCAGGCCCAGCGACGCGTTGCACAGCGTCGGCCGGCGCCACACGGACACGTCGCTCAGCACCACCAGCCCTGCGTACCTGCGGAGGAATTATTGTTTATGAGGATCTTGAGACTATTTATAGATACCGTGTTAATATGTAAAACAGTGAGCCATCCCAAACCAAAACCAAAGATCGACTCAGAATTTATTACTAAACGACCCTGCCACAAAAGACAAAGTGTAAAAAAATATGATGAATACATTAAATACAAATTGAGCCTGATGGCACAATTTTCCTGGTATCTTTTATTAAATATAATTTTTATTTATGCGAGTTGCAACACTATCTCTTTTCTACTCTGTGATCATTAACGTGTGCAATGTGTATAAATTTCATGAAGTAAAGTTTGCTTTAAAAGTGTTTTTATTAAGGCCCATCAGTAAATTACATTACATGAATTACACAATTTTTCCCCCCGTCCTCATCACAGATAGACACATTTATTAAACAGCTCTCTACCTAGAGTGTGACATCACATATTTTGACACATCAGTTTCGACATTATTTTATTGCGTCGATTCACCAAAAAAACAATTCAAACTTAAGTTTTTTAAGTTTATCGTTAATAGGTATGTAGTTCAAAAGTCGTATTTTAATACTTACAATTGGATTTATTATATTCTGAAATGTGATGTCACAAAATTTCTCTTTTTCAAAATTCTTCACCGGGCCTCCCCCCCCCCCAACATGTGACGTGATTTATGGACGACTCCTTTTTAATAACAACAGCAATTACAAGATCGCATGAGACTCACTCGAAGGTGCGGTTGGCGTCGATGCCGAAGCTGGGCGAGGGGAAGTACACGAGCTCGTCCGCGTCGCCGAAGTGCGAGCGCCACGTGTACGCGAACGTGCCGTTCGTCGACTCGTCGAAGTGAGACATCTTCGATATCACCTGCACACGACACGTTATATCTATACTAACACAATTATATATTAAACTCATAGTTTTTAAATTTTAATTACATTTTTAAATTGAATAACTTTATGTAAAATTCTTATATCATTTGAGTAATCATGAATTATTATTCTGTTCCCAAAACTATTCTGACTACTGGTTCTATTCTATATTGTTCTTTTTTAACATTGCTTTCTTTATGTAAATAGAATATTTTTGCCACTGTAACTTACGCGGTCTTAATTTTACTATTATTCATTTGCATGTTGTCATCACCTGTAATTGTGCTGGCACTTAGTTATATCTTTGTTGATTATAATATTTTATGTAGCAACAGTGTACAGTATGTTGGTGATCTTATAAATAAATAAATAAATTATATGTAAAGGGTTCGACCATTAATCACTTGACGTTTTTTAGCAACTTTTTGTCTAATAGTCACGCGCTCTAGTGTCTGAGTATATGCGGTGAGGTTTTTGACCTACCCCCCCCCCCCACTTGAGATGTTTCGTCTTTCGAGTGATTAATGGACGATATCTAACTAAATTACATACGGAATAGCTAGCCGAGTATTTTTATAACAATAGAATTAACTTTTTCATTGTAAATTATAGCCGTGCTTACGCGTTCACGGAAAGTATCATGCGTAACGAGTCTGTCAAAGTAGCTCATCAATTTAAACAAAGTCAAATTTACAAATGGGCTACGAATTTTTTGCTGCTCATGCGTTCATTTGACGATTATGCAGAAGTACCTTGACAAAATAGCTGTCTATCAAGACAAAGGAAATTTAAAATTTTAATTTTTTTCACATATAAAATAGACACATAAAATCCCGCATTTGAAGGAACACAGTCATGGAATCGAACGACCTATAGGGTGATAATCGAAGCATAACCTTGGAGCAGAAAGCAGGATCACTACAAACTGCGCCAAAGGGCTACTAAAAAACATAATATTAATCAGTTTATCACTAACCTTGGCGTACGTGAGCTCGTTGCCGGCCTGCATGGTGTAGAAGGCGTGGTCGATGGCGGACAGCCCCACGTAGGCGCCGGGCTCGCCGTACACCGCCACCTCCACGCGCTCGCCCGTGCGGTGCTTGCGGTTGTTCACGAACACCGAGAACTGCGCACGTGGTCAGCGTTGTAGTGGGTGGTCGCTCGATGTGTCGTATGCGTGTTGCTTGCGTGCGTGTGTGTCTGTTGCGTGCGTGTGGTTTGTTGCGTGCGTGTGGGGTCTGTTGCGTGCGGGTGTGTCTGTTGCGTGCGGGTGTGTCTGTTGCGTGCGTGTATGTCTGGTGCGCACGTGTGTGTATGTGCGTGAGTTACGTGTGCGTGTGTTGTTTAAAATTTGAAATAGCCCGACTGTAGAAGTAACTCAACCTTTAAAAAAACCCAAGCCAAATAATGCTGGGATGGGTCAAAAGTAGAATCCGCAACAAGCTTATAATGCCTCTTATTTTACCAACATAAAAAAAAAAATCAAAAACAGCTTTATTCAAATGGGCTCCAAGAGCACTTTCGAATCGTCATTTTACAAATTAAAAAGCTACGATAACCGATTACCATCAATCAAAATAAAAAGATACTTTACTCAAATAAGACTCAAAAAGCATTTTCGAATCGTGATTCTACACATAAAAATAATATTTTTGTACTGCCACCGATTCGAAATGTACATTTTCGAGTCTGCAGTTACTCTTTTACAACACAAGGTGGAACAGCACAGCAGGAAATTTCCTGCTCAAAATATGGAGCAGCCCGACTGGGGTAGTGCTTCGACCTTATAGAAGATCACAGCTAAATAATACTGCTTTCAAGCAGTGCTGTGTTCCTGTTGGTGAGTAAGGTGACCGGAGCTTCCGGGAGTGATGGGGGTCGGGTCTGGTTCTTGTGCGGCCGACGCCTGGTCACTCAGGGGTAGTACCTTGACCTTCTAGAAAGTTGCAGCTAAATAATACTGCTTTCAAGCAGTGTTGTGTTCCTGTCGGTGAGTAAGGCGACCGGAGCTCCCGGGAGTGAAGGGGGTCGGGTCTGGTTCCGGTGTGTCCGAGGTGTGGTCACTCACGTTGCCGGCCAGCGCGTCCACGGGGAAGGTGAGCGAGTCGGCCAGCACGAGCGCGCGGCGGCGGTGCGCCCACACCAGCAGCGTGGCCACGGGCGCCGCCGCGGCCGGCAGCGACAGCGCGAACGTGCGCACGCCCTCCTGCGGACACCACGAGGACTCGGGCTCACTCGGGCTTACTCGGGCTCACTCGGGCTCACTCGGGCTCGCTCGGGCTCGCTCGGGCTCGCTCGGGCTCACCGGCACTCGGGCTCACTCGGGCTCACTCGGGCTCACTCGGGCTCACTCGGGCTCACCGGCACTCGGGCTCACTCGGGCTCGCCGGCCGTTCACTACACTCGTCCTAACTGGCTCATTTAAGCCGTGAATTTCGCGAGCGTAAATTAGACCACGCATTAATCGAGTCTAATAATAATAATAATAATATATTCTTTATTGTACACCAAAATATAAACAAACAGTAGTAATTACAAAAAAAAAGATGTACAAAGGCGATCTTATCGCTGAAGAGCGATTTCTTCCAGTTAACCTTTGGGCACAGGACATGATATAGTATGTCGGATAACGGATAGGAAGTGTACAATATTCTTAAGGATGAATAAAAATAGTGTATGATGGGTCTACGGTATTCTGACACTGCGTTGGCGTAACGGTTACAGCCATGGATTGTACCCGTTGCGCTGGCAGTTGCGGGTTCGATCCCTGCACCTAACAAATACTTGTATTGGCCATACAGGTGTTTGCCGTGGTCTGGGTGTTTGGGCAGTTTTTGTGAGTCTCCCCACCGTGCCTCGGAGAGCATGTTAAGCCGTCGGTCCCGGTCATCATGGTCACCTGATAGCGATCGTCACTCATAGTAGGGAATATATCCGCCAACCTGCATTGGAGCAGCGTGATGGATTAAGCTCTGATCCTTCTCCTATATGGGGAAAGAGGCCTATACCCAGTAGTGGGATATTACAGGCTGAAGCGAATGGCTAACTGACTATAGGGCTTCATACTAACCGGTTCATAAATTTTTGAGTGAAATATATCTAACCGTCGAGTAAAATCCTTGTAATATTAGGTAATTATAGTTGTGATCAAAATTCGCTTGTCACTGTCAAGATAGATGATGATAATGTTATAAATTAAAGATTCTACAAAATAATCCAAAAATAACTCAAATAAATTGTATGCATATTATATGGGTAAACAGCTACCAATGTGGAATAAAATCTCTTTTAACTCATCATCATCACTTCAGCCTAATACAGTCCACTGCTGGATATGGGCCTCCACAAATTTGCGCCAAAAATGGAGTGAACTCATGTGTTTTGTTCATAGTCCCCCTGGGCAGGCGGGTTGGTGACCGCAGGGCTGGCTTTAAAAACGCTGCAGCCCGTCTTCAGCCTGTGTATTTCAAAGCCAGCAGTTGGTTATCCCGCTATCGATCGGCTTTTTTAGTTCCAAGATAGTAGTGGAACTGTGTTATCCTTTAGTCGCCTCTTACGACACCCACGAGAACAGAGAGTTTTAACTCATAGTGAAAACATTTCAATCAATCATACCTGCATAATTTCCTGACCACTGGATAAGATGATTCCTTTTGACATGAGTACATAGTTAAACGACTCCATGTAGAAATTACTCTGTACATGGAAGATCACGTACTCGCCGACCTGATCAGAAAATATTTGGTCTTACAAACAAATAAACAACAAAATTATGATATTATCATAATATAACATAACAATACATTTTATTGTACAACAAATAGATATAATACATAACAGATTGATTTTAACTTTTGCTTTATTATAAGCCCATATTCCAAGCCCACATACAAAAAATCAATAAATTACATCCAGTAGTTTAGTCACAAAATATGATTTTTCATTTTTTAAAATTTCTTCGTGTTGTATAACATTACGGTCACCCGCAGGTTAACGGCTCTTTGAACGCGATCGGCAAAAACAATCGATTAGTCACTTCATAATATTAAGCGTAATAAAATAATTGTGTTTGCTCACAAACGAAAAAAACAGACTTCAATTACATCGACGAGTAATACAAGCATGAATTTCGTTAAATTCCCTTACTTGAATGAACCTACAACTTTTACTTGAATAAAGACTTTAAAAAATCATATAAAGGCTGTATTTGTTTGCTTTCTAATGAAACTTATAATTTATCTTGTGGTAATAATTGCGACTTGAAAAAAAATACATTTTGAAATAAAAAACAATTTGAAAATTATAAAACACTGGATCAATTTGCTTTAAATGTGTTATGTTTTCCCCATTACAGTGCAATCTGTAATGTGAACGGGAATTCAGCGAAGTTAATTTAATCAGAACAAAACTTAGAAACAGTTTATCCAATTATACACTTAAGGGCACATTATTAGCCTAGCAATTAATAAGAAGAAACGGAAATGATACGAATTTTAAACCAACAAATTCTTTTGTTAAAAAATATGACCACAGAAAATTTTGTTTGAGTGTGACAAATAGTTTTATTTGTTACACTCATACAAAATTTTCTGGCAGACCTGGCACAGCCAGGTGTCCTTTACACGTTCTCAGGGTCATTGCAACACACGTGTCACGTTGATTGTTTTTTTCAGCTGTTGCAAGATTTAATATTTTAATGTAATAACGTGGTATTTTATTATTTAATAATTGTTGTTATTGTTATTTGTTGTCTTTATGGCATTTTTTGAATTGCTCGAGCAAAAGTTTCGCGAATATTTCGATCTTGAAATAAAAATATAGTCAATATTGGCAACGAAATACTTAAACTTATTAAAAATTATAAATTTGATATGCCATGTGTGTACCCCGTGATATTACCTCCTTGAAAAAACTATGTTAGATTCAGATTTTACATTTTCTGAATTTAAAATTTAAGTATTAAAAGAAACAATAAATTAAAAAAAAAAAAAAAAACAAAAATTATAAAAAGAAAATTATTGGAATCATACTGAATATTAAAACTATTTAACAAATGTTTTTAATATGTCTTAACCTATCATTGACCTACCAAAATAAGTAACAATTTTGCACGTTTTAAATTATGCGTAATATTATGAAGTTACGAATCGATTGTTTGTACCTCTCGCGCTCAAAAGGTCGTTAACCTGCGGGTGACTGTTTGTTAATGTTATACAACACGTAGAAATTTTAAAAAATGAAAAATCATATTTTGTGACTAAACTACTGGATGTATTTTATTGAATTTTTGTATGTGGGCTTGGAATGTCATTACATATACAATGTCAAATTTATCGTTGTATTGTCATCCCCACCTCTATATATATATATATATATATATATAGAGGTGGGATATATATATATATATAGAGGTGGTGGAGATAGAATATATAATTCATCATAATTAGTTTTTTCAATAGTTTTGGCGAACTCAGTGAGTGGTTCAGTGTTTGGTTAATGTTCATGAGCGGGGCGCTCACCTTGGCGTCGGTGGTGGAGGTGGAGACGCGGATGTGGTGGTGGTCGGGGCTGACGTGCGCCAGCATGCGCATGTCGGCGGACGCGCGGCCGCCCAGCGAGTCCGTCAGGGTGGCGCTCAGGCGCACGCCCGTGATGCTGTTCAGCACCTCGCGGTAGTTGGGCTCCTTCTCCAGGCCTGGGGACACGAGGAGTGGGACATACTTTGGATATCTTAGATGTATCGCCATTGATTTGCAATGCCTATTGAATAGTCAGTGTGGTAATGGTATTATATATATGGTATATATATATATATATATATATATAGTTATATTTTTAAATTTTTCTGACTACTATGAACGCTTTTGATTCGATGAAATGTACTGGGATTATATGTCGATCGCTATCAAGTATATACGATAATGACCAAAACCGTGAACAACTTAACGTGCTTCCCGGGACATAGTGGGAAGATCGACATCCAGACCGGAAATATAAAAGCGTTGTTAGCGAACATAAAAAAAAACCAAACAGTTCTGAAATATGCACATCAAATTTCTGGCTGCACGGCGCCGCCGCGCCCCTCCAGCGATCAGTTAGTATTGCTATAGTGTGCGCGTGGTGTGCACGCAGTCACGCAGTCACGCAGTCACGCACCCAGCAGCTCGTAGAGGTCGAGGCGCAGGCGCCACACGGCGTCGTGTCCGGGCAGCAGCGTGGGCCGGCGCGGCTGCAGGGCTCCGCCGCGGCCCTCCAGCGAGCCCGACACCACCAGCGACACGCCCGCCGCGCGCCACGCCGGCAGCCGCGATCCGTCGTGGTACGACACCACCATCTAGGGCACACAATAATTAACTAGTATAATAACGGAAACATAAATGAGTACAATATTCAACTGAGGTAGGGCACAGCAGGAATTTCCTGCTCAAAATATGGAGCAGCCCGACTGGGGCAGTACCTCGACCTTACAGAAGATCACAGCTAAATAATACTGCTTTCAAGCAGTATTGTGTTCCCGTTGATGAGTAAAGTGACCAGAGCTCCTGGGGGATTGTGGATTGGGTCGGCAACGCGCTTGCGATGCTTCTGGTGTTACAGGCGTCTATAAGCTACGGTAATCTATTACCATCAGGTGAGCCGTACGCTTGTATATTTAAAAAAAAAACAATAAACAAAAGGACAGATAATACAAAAATAGAAAAAAAGAAAAAAAAGGCCGACTAGATTTCTGCCTCAGCATTGTTTTTGACTGCATCAGTATCAGTTTTTAAGATTTTACTATAGCAATAAGAATAGAGTAAATTAAAATTGTATCAAAAAAGGACAACATAATCGAGTAAGTTGGCTTCATTTAATGTTTAGTCTCATATCACTAGGGCGGAAAACAAGCTCGCGTGGTAGTAAACAGAAACATCTCAAATGCATTGCCAATCCTACCACCGACCTTCCCCTAGAGCTCTGGCCACCTTACTCTCCCCAAAAGCACAAGTCTACTTGAAAGTACTATTAGGCATTCTGTAATGTTGGAGTACTTCCCCAATCAGGCCAAACTTTGGGCAAGATTAGAATCTTGAAAAAAGGGCTGTACATCAATAGATCAAAGACTATATCATTGATTTATTTTTTCACTTTAGAAAGCAATAATACTTACATAAATATCAAATGGCATGGCCGGCTTAAACACCTGCACTTCACCACCAAGGAAGGTGACGGAGAGTGAGGAGTTAAAGATCCGTGCGATACTATAGCCCTCTATCACCTCGTCGAGGAACGGATCTCCTACTGATGCCGTGATGATAACTTCAACACCGTCAAGCGTCGGTACTAGCTGAGCCAGCTCAGACATTGGGTACTTAAAGTCGTATGTGCCGTTGAACTAAAAAAAAATATTGGTCTTTATATAATCAAGTTAACACAGATGTTAAGAATTTTCTTTCAGTAAAATCCGGCTCGAAGGACCAACATGTTTTCACTAACGAAAAAAATTTCAAGTACTACGACTTAGGCCATTATTCTTTAGGAAAAAATCTGACGTCAATTAAAACATACAATGCTGCAAAGTTTGACTATGATTAACGTACATTCTTTATGACATTATGTAATTTAAAATAAAATATATAAAAGTAAAGTTCGTCCTACTTACAAATCGGAAATACGGCAGTTTATTATAATTAGGATTGTTGTAGTAATTGTTGTATGTAGAGGCGGTGCTGTATGTGTTGTAGTTGGGATCCAAGTTGTAGGTCCCAAGCTCGATGGGGTCTGGCCTTGGCATCCAAAAGGGGTATTTTTCATCCTGTGCATTAAAGTAAAACAACAAAGTTTATATTTTAATTTAAAAATAAAAAAATACAGTACAATTTTAATAAATCCATTTTTAAAGTAAAGTGTATCTGGATTCAAAGTTTACAAGAGATGGAAAGTGTGAGAGTGATATTGAAAGAAGAGTGAATGCAGGAAACAGGGTGAATGGAGCTTTGCACTTTATGAGCAGTCAGAAGGTGCTTAACAAGGCTCGTTTGACTGTACATGACACATGTGTTGGTTCCGACACTCATGTACGAAAGTGAGAGTTGGGTATGGCAGAAGAAACATGAAAGCAGAATAAATGCAGTTGAGATGAGAGCGTTAAGAAGTATGATAGGAGTTAAACTGAGTGACAGGATAAGAAATAGTGAGCTAAGGAAACGTTGTGGTCTGAAAGAAAATGTAGTGACCAAAATTGAGAAAGGTATGCTCAGATGGTTTGGTCATGTCGAGAAAATGAGTGAGGAACGATTGACGAAAAAAGTGTATAATGCGAGTGTGAATGGTAGGGTTGGAAGGGGTAGACCTAGGCGGACGTTCCGATGGACATCAGGGCTCAAGCTAAGAGGGCCCTGATGATCAAGTGGGAGGAGAGCCTGGGGTCTCCGGCGGCGGGCACGGTGACGGTGGACGCGATACGTCCACATTTAAGTCGCTGGGTCCAAAGGCGGCACGGGGTGCTGACCTTCCGCCTGACGCAGGTGCTTACCGGGCATGGTTGCTTTGGTAAGTACCTGCACCAGATCGCGAGGAGGGAAGCCACCCCTGCCTGTCACGAGTGTGGTGCTCCGATTGACACGGCGCGCCACACGCTAGAAGAGTGCGCCGCCTGGGACCCTCAGCGGAGGGCCCTCGTGGCGGTCATCGGCGGAGACCTCGCGCTGTCGAGCGTGGTCCGCTCCATGCTCGGCAGCGCGAGGTCCTGGTCGGCCGTGGCCTCCTTCTGCGAAGAAGTTATTTCGCTGAAGGAGGCTGCGGAGCGTGAGCGCGAAGCCGACGCTCACGCCGACGCGCTACGAAGGAGGCGACCGGCGGGACGGAGGAGGCGTCGCTACGCGCTCCTCCACCCTCCGCATCGTGCTTGACGCGGGGGCGCAGCCGGCGCCCCTCTCCTCCTCGCAAGTCGCGGGGGGGAGGGGGGCGCGTGGGGTGCCCTCGTGGCGGGCGCGGTGTGGGGGGGGAGGCGTCGCTGGGTCGCTCCCCCTCCCTCCGCATCGTGCTTGGCGTGGGGGCGCTCCGCGCGCCCCTCTCCTTCCCGCAAGTCGCGGGGGGGAGGGGGGCGCGCGGGGTGCTTTCGCGGCGGGTGTGGTGCGGGTGGGGGAGGCGTGGCGGCGCGATCCTCCGTCCTCTGCATCGGGCTCGGCGCGGGGGCGCTCCGCGTGCCCCTCTTTCCCCTGCGGCGATGTGGGAGCGCTCTCGGTGCCTGGGAGCGCTCTACAATCGGAGGCGGCCTGCCCTGCACCCGCAGGCAGGCCCACCGTCCGGGGCGTCATGGCGAATACTTTTAGTGGTCCCGTGGCGCCCCACCAAGACGACGAGGGCACCGCTGGTTTTTACTGAGTAGTCCGGCATTGCACTCCCCGCCGGGAGTCTCAGACTTCCGTCGCCTTCGGGTGACGGGGGTGCGTAAATGCATTTTCCAGCGTAAAAAAAAAAAAAAAAAAAAAAAAGGCGGACGTTCCGAGACAGATAAGGAACGTCTTGAAAAAAGGCCAGGTCGACAGTACCCTAAACCGAAGAGCATGTATGAAGGGAATAATGAAAGTGGGCGAAGCGAAAGAAGTATGTAAGGATCGTAGCAAGTGGAAAGAAGTGGTCTCTGCCTACCCCTACGGGAAAGAGGCGTGATTATATGTATGTATATATGTATGTATGTATTTAAGTAAAATTAATGTATAATAAATAAAAGTTTTGCTGTATTTTTAGTCACATTTTTTAGGATAATTATAATATCGGTAAAATGTTGTGTTCTACGATATTTTATTTCTTTATACAAAAAAATAAAATAAAAATAAAGATCAATGGTCTGGAAAGTCTGTCTGCCAAATCATTCAAGATTTCATTACAAAAAAACTACAAAGAATAATAATAAAAAATAGCTATGAAACCGTACTTACAAAGTTAAACATCCTAGTGTAGACTTTCTGAGGGTCATACCACCAGTCCGGGTGGTCTAATTGGTTGGGTTGCCCGGGACGGTAGTTCACTGGTTGACCATATTCATCTATTTCACCCTCGTATTCGAAATATCCAGACTCGTTGTACAGGTACGGGTTATAGTTTGGACGACCTGCAAGAGAAAACATTTTTTAGAATTTTGTCTTCATGTATTGCCATTCAGCAAGTTGAAGTAAACAACTAAAACGATCTGCACAAGATTACTGCCTATAGCTGGCAGTAGATTCTATGAACCGCAATAGGCGTGAACGTGGTCAGGGCTACGTAAAATTACAATCCGTACGTTGAGGTGGGCAGTGGGTTGGACATATTGGTGATTAACAAGCCACTAGGCCTTGGAGCAGACATAATATAAGCGGATTGGATGTTGCGTATCAGCCCAAACAGTGTAGTACCGGATCGACAGTCTGATCAAGTTTGCCAGTGGTAGCTGGATGGGAATTGGTGGAAAACGGATATTTGGATTGAACGCTGGGACGCATATAAGTAATAAAATATTATTGCTTATATCAGTCCCAGTGTTCAATCCAAATATCCGTTATATAAAGCTAGAGTTTGGTTTTTTGAACATGCTAATCTCAGGAAGTAGTGGTTGAATTGAAAAATTCTTTTTGTGCTGTAAGTAGTATTTTCCCAGGAAGGCTATATATTTCAGTTCTTTTTTTTAAAGATTTAGTAAAATACTACATCTCGGGCTACCTCTGGGGTACTGGTCGAGCGGCCGGTTATTGAACTGCCCGCGGCGGTAGTGCGAGGGGCGGTAGCGCGGCACCGGCCTTAGAGTAGCCTTCAGCGTGAGATTTCCTCGAACTGGAGCCCCCGACGTGTAGTTGGCCATCACGCGCCCGTGGATGTACTGCTCAGTGTTGAAGAAGAACGCTGGCATTGTCACATTCACCTGTTGATTGGATACACTTATAATATAGACACAAAAACACAAATTGCAAACACATTGACCCAGCGGTCTCAGCATTGATTTAATACTGATGTGCAGAGATACATTCGTATTGGCCATACAGATGTTCATCGTGGCCTGGGCATTTGTACTTGGAGGGTCCATTGAGTGCAAGTTGTTTATTTATTGGAATATAACATTCTGTGGTAGCCAGAATGTTCTTTCATTTCACTAACCAAACGCATTGTCATCTGACGTTAATGGGACACCACGGCCTATGGAATACCAGGAGCATTGCAAGCGCGTTGCTGACCCTACCCTTGACTGTCCCTAGGAGCTGTCGTCACCTTACTCATCACAGGAACACAAGACTATTTTAGAGCAGTATTATTTAGCTGTGATCTTCTATAAATAATACAGTAATACCCCGACTTACGCTACCTCGACTTACGCGAATTCGGAGTTACGCGATTTAATTTTCTCGTCTATTCGTTTTTTGTTTGACTCCCCCCACCCGCATTATTATTCGTTCAGTTTACAACAGGCACAGACGTGTAGTGCGGAATCGGCGTGTAGGTACATAAGTTACGATTTTGTGTTTTTTGGGAATCGACAGTCAGATCAATTACGAAAAGTACCCCGCAAAACTGTACCCCGACTTACGCGAATTCGACTTACGCGGATAGCGCTCAGTCCCACCTATCGCGTAAGTCCGGGGTATTACTGTAAGTAAGACAAACAATATTCAGCCCCTGAATTTGTAGAAACCCCCAAATAATATGTTACCAATAAATTAATTTTAATTTATTTGAAGTTATGTGGAATAAATCAAAATTTCTTCTCAAACTATATAGACAATATTAATGTTAATTGCAATTTTACACAACAAAAAATAAAGTTTCTTTCAAAGATATAAAGTTAAATATAGAATAATAAGGCTAAACATACCTCAAACCTAGTCTGATAGTACTCTTCAACCAGGAACTGCGCCTCCTCGACCTGACCCAGAGCCTCCACCCTCACTATCCACTCGCCGAACAGAGGCTGGTCTGACAATTGGTACTGTAGGCTCACTGTGCCGAAGTTGCTCTGCCATACAACATTAAACATTAAGTATGTTAATATAATAATAATAATACATAATATGAATTTATTGGGCAATTTGGGGAACCAAGAAAAGAAAGGAAGAAAAGAAAAAGTAAATAGTAATGATTAAATAAAAAAGACAAGCTGGTTTAATGTCCCCGAAAAGGAATGTCACCCAGTTGTCAACGAAGTATTACTTCGTAACTGGTTTTCAGGGACATCATAAATTGTAGTCATATAAGTTAATGTATATAACATTTTTCTATTAAAACATAAAACGCCAATAATTGTTACACATGTTGTGCGTGCAGGGGGTTTTAAAAATTCAGGAATCCAAGGAAATTTAAAATAAAAGACAGATCTTACTATGAGCAGTGCTAGCAGTATATTAATTAAATAATTTTTGTTCATCGTCACTTCCGTTCAGCTGACGCCTTACAAAATAAAAAAGCAATTGCGTTTTGAAGCGAAGATGAGCCTGATGCTTCAACACATGTATATTACAAATTTATAGGTAGTAAAATCAATTCCAAAAGCAAATAGATAAATAAAATCATGTATTTTTAGGAGAATTATTAAAATAATTGTGAAATTTGTGTGACGTAGTTAATGGATGGCCTCTTATTTTAAAACATGGGTGTACATTCTTGTGCATATAATATCATACTCGATTCCTATGTCAAACATTTTATTATCAAAGTGAAGTACTGGATTCTCCAGTTAAACTTGTGTTTCACTATTGTCTTTAGCAGCTATTATAATTTGTAATCAGAACAGCTACGATAACACCATGTCATGGTTTATTGAATGATAGAATTACAATTCAAACAATGAAACTATAAATTAAAATTCGCAAGTTAGGGGTCCATTGTTCAATTGAGACTGTTCCAAACATGTTGTAAATTTAACTGTTTACAACATCAAAATCAAAACAGCTTAATACAAATAGGCTTCAGAAGCACTTTTGAATCGTCACTTTACAAATTACAATTGAACAATTCATTTAGCTTGTATTAACTACCTTTGAATTTAAATTTATTGAACAGTGTGTCAAATGCTGCTACTGAATACTTTAAACCAATTAAATTCATTTCAAACCAATAAAATTTTGTAGATTATTTTTACATTTACAGTATAGTAGTTATAACAGTAGTACGCAAAGCGATAAGTGCACTATAAATTAAATAAAACTGACTAAAAAAGTCCAACCCGCATTGGAGCAGCGTTGTGGATTAAGCTTTGATCCTTCTCATACATGGGGAAAGAGACCAATTTTTTTTTTTTTACATCTTTAGGTCGGCAAGCAAGCGTACGGTTGACCTGATGGTAAGCGATTACCGTAGCTTATAGACGTCTGCAACACCAGAAGTATCGCAAGCGCGTTGCCGACCCAATCCCCAATCCCCCCAGGAGCTCTGGTCACCTTACTCACCAACAGGAACACAATACTGCTTGAAAACAGTATTATTTTGCTGTAGGTTCAGCAGTGGGATATTACAGGCTGAAGCATAAAAAGTGTCGAGAAAAATTATATTTAAAAAAATGATTCAAGTTTATTAAGAGTAATAACGTATCTCACCTGTCTCGAAAGCCATCTCTTCATAATACGTCGGTTCGGGTCAAGTATGAACACGTCGATAGCTCTTCCGAAAGCCTTCAGCTCCGTGTTTATCGGGATCACGCGAAATTTAACTGGAAAAAAAAATAAGAAATGAATTAAACATTTTTGTCTTTACAGTAAAACTTCCTTACGCATACTCAACTTGGGCAGTAAGCTGGTGAATGCGTGACGAGAGCGTTACGAAAAGTGCGATCGGGCGAGGCGAACGGAGCAAGAGAGAGGTGCGAGCACATTTTATTTATTTATTTATTTTATACTTTATTGTACACCACAAATATATTACAAACAAAGCATAATGATAGTTACAGACAGTGAAGTACAATGGGCGGACTTATTTTTTCTTTCTGTCTTTTTCTCATAGCCAGTTACGTTTCATATATCGAAGACTCAGTGCAGGCCTATTGTGCAGGTCTATTGCTAAAGAAGTTTTATTATGATTTTGGACGAGTTGACGAAGAAAAATAAATATAAAGTATGATCGAGAAAATCATTTTTTATTCAGAATCATGACTGCAATGACAGGTGCTCTGCTATGAAAGTTTGTCTGGAAGAAATTGCTCTTCTAGTAAGACCTACTTTGAACATCTGTCTTTATTTATAACAATTTATAAAATTGTTTCTTTCTGGTGTAAATAGAATATTGTTATCGTTTATTAACTTTCTTACTTAATATTTTAAATTGTTAAAAGTTTCTGTTATTATTATTATTATGTCAAATTTAATTTTATTAATTACAGTAATAATTATTATGAAGATTACGGTGTTAATTTTTTTTTAAATAACTATTTTGTTAATATATATTTATTTTGATTAAAAAAATGTATAATTTGATTATCAAGTTAAAATATATTTTAAAATTAGAAAATTAAAAATAATTTATAAAATTAGATAATTAAGGAAGTAATTATCAAATCCAGTTAAGTATTTCTTCATTTTAACCCACATGGCCACCCAAATTTCAGTTAACTTTGACTGCTACTTTCGTTTGCTCCCAAAATAAACCTGGCACTTAACCAATGGTTCAGTTTGAGAAACCAAACTATTTAGAGTAGATTGTTTAGATTTAGAACATGATAAAAAGTAATCAAATATAAAATTTCCTTATTTACATATAATATTTTGATCTAGTGTCTACTTATTAAATTATCTTTTTTTTAAATTATCTGTATTAATTAAGCTTTGAAAATCTTCATTGGATTATAATTATTATATATATATATATATATATATGTATATATATATATATATGTATATATATATATATATCCTAACTTTATACACAAATAGGTATATAATATAAAGAACAAAGTTTCTCCCATAGCTAAAAGTACAGCGTTAGTATTCTGTTACCTGTCTGCGTCTGCATATAAACTGGCTTGTCCATCTGAATGAATATCGTCATGAAACGTTGCGAAAAGATCAATTGTGTCTCATTTACAAAGGCTCTTCCTCCGAAAGGGTCATCCAAGTACAATCCTTCCACACGCAGCTTGTAATCACCGGGAACGGTTGTCGCTGGTACCTATAAAAAATAAATATGTATAACACACACATCTTGTCGCCTATTCCTTATGTAAGCAACTTAATGCTTGTGTTATAGATTTCCAATAATGATTTTGCAATAAATATACATATAAATAACAAAGATGGAAATTGAACCCCCTAGAACAGAAAACAGGGTCTTCTTCTTCTTCTTCTTTAAAGACTATGGCTCCATCAGCTTTTCGCCGATGACTGAAAACAGGGTCACTAAAACCTGCGGTAACGAGCTAGTCAACCTAGATGATTGGTCAACTTGCAATTATCATAACTCATTGGGCCGTGGACAAACATTAGGCATTGTAATTATCTTGTTAACTTCAAATGAGTTTTCCGACTCGTAAACATATATCTATGTACTGGCTTACACATACACTGTATTAGCAAGTCATAAAGTTAATACTAATTTTGTTTATGGTTGATATTAGACTTATCAATATTTATATGTACTATATCACACAGCTTTTTATTAATTTTAAAGAACAATACAGTATTAATTGTGCTTGCATGAAAATGAAAAAAAAAAAAAACGACTATTTATACATGGACCAGTAATACAACGTAGGCACAGAAAAAATAGTCAAATATATGCATGTTAGTAGAGATAACTCAAAAAGCACAAGTCAGATCTTGATCAAGTTTAGATGGGACCTCATGACAAGTACTGGCCTTTGATTGAAAAAAAAAAAAAAAAAAAAAAAAAAAAAAAAAAAAAAAAAAAAAAAAATTGAAATCGGTTCACCCAACCAAAGGTTCTAAAGTATTATAAATAAAAAATAAAAATAAATACCTCCTCCTTTATTGACTTCGGTTAAAAAGGCAACTAAAATAATATAGTATTATATTACATTTATGAACTCACTCTCATATTTAGAACTTCCGGTACTCCTTCTTTAACCTTCTCGATAACATCAGCTATTTCCACTCCATTGCATGATATAGACGCTCTGATCGTCATCTGGAGACGAGCCCTCAGAATATTAGCTGATATTTTGTATATTTGACCGGGTCTGACCATACGGGAGGCAACTATGAAATAAGTGCTAGAAAGAAAATATGTACATCACATTATGTTTTCATTTTATTACTTATTTTTATTTATTTATACTTTATTTTACAGTACAATTACATAATACAAATAAAAGTTACATTTTGGATTTTAAAGCAATTTCAGAATTTGTTAAAAAATTACATTTTTCTTATATAATAATTGTTATGTTTCTAAAATTAACAACCACACAATAACATCATTCAAATATAAAAGCTATTAAATTTTATTTCTAAAATATTATTTATCATAAAATTAAATTAAACACTGTATATCTTTTTATTACAATTCATAGACATTTAGCAAATCTAGTTAAAAACAATGGCTGGCTAATATTTTTCTGAAAAGCAGTAATACATTAAATCCAAAGTATAATGATTTTTATTATAAGTTGTACGATGAGTTGTAGGATGATTGATGTAAATTCAGGTCTATGTACATTTACTCGTAAGTTTGTAACAAATTAGTAAGGAGGTATGAGTTTTAAAATTTTCATAACACTGCTTTACAACTATTTCTCATTCATCATCTGTGTACAAATATTTCTCCCGGTTATGGATTTCTGTCTTGGGTCTCCCCACAATTCCTCGGTGGGCACATTAAGCTGTCGGTCCTGGTTGTTATCGTAAATACCTGATAACAATTGTAACTCATAGTAGGGAACATTTACGTCAACGTGGAGCAGCTTGGTGGATTAAGTTCCAATCCTACTCCTACTGTGTAGGAGTAGGATAGGAGTAGTGGGATGTTACAGTCTGAATGTAATGCGATGGCTTACTTAATATTTGGATAATAGATATCCTCTCCACCATTTTACAAATAAACTATACGAAAAATGTATTCTTTAACTTACGCTTCGTTAATGATAACACTGTCATGTTCTAGCTCATTGCTCTTGTATGACGTGTAAGTGCGTCCACTATCCCACGACGGTCCCTGTGTGTTATCAGAACTGTACGAATTCTGATTGAATTGCGGATCATTTTGATTATCATATCTATTATATCTCTGATCCTGATTTCGATTTTCATTTTGATTTAAATCATATGGATTTCTATTTGAAAATCTTCTATTTGGATCATATTGATCATTTGTATTGTAGTCATATGTTGGATTTGTGTTATCAGGATTGTATGTTGGAGAGGCGTAGTCTTGAGCAAAGCATGACTGTAGCAGTAATATTGGTATAATTTGTAGGGGTTTGAGATTCATAATTCAGTCTTGTGGTTTCATTAGCCTGAAATAAATCAAACCTTGTAAGTAAAATGTCTCCCAGTGGTCGAAATTCTAAAAATATGTGTGATAAATTATGTGTGCGAAATTTCATCCTTACCTGTCCGCGCAATTTTCGTAAAAAGAGGTACAAAGTTTTTTAAGTAATCTTGTACAATTATAAAAAAAAAAAAGAAAAAAATTATAGACATTATAAAATATAATATAGAATTCGTATTTCATTCATAACCAAAGTAATTAATAGTTTAGTTGAATTAAAGCAAGTAAAATAATCTAAAAATGCTCCAGTATTATACAAACTAATTGGATTCGCGGCATGTCTGTTTTCTATCAGTTATCGGCTAGGGAATAAACAACGTCGATGCACTCTTGTTAGGAACACTATCATTTGAAATATCGCTTAGATATTAAATCTAGACTTACAGATATCGGAAAACCGCCCAAGATATTATTAACCCCAATTTTAATTAAATAATAACTTACAATTACTTAACCTGGAGTTAACGCCCATTGAAACGCTTGACTTTTTTGTTTTTGCACAATATACACCAAAATAAACAAAAACACTGCACTAATTAGGATATACGAAAATTATGTACTCACAAATAATATAACCCTTTTAGAGATAATGAAAATCTGTTTAGATGTATAAACAAGTTCGTTACACCGTCATATTACTCACTTCACGCTGAAAAGTATCCAACCAAAGCCAAAAACCCGTTCGGCGCAGCCGCACCACGCCCGGTTAATGACAATTTGAATTGACAGCAAAAAAGCGTACTCCTATCCATAGATTATACACTTATATACTGTACTCCTATCGCCGGAAGCTTTACTTGAATTAACGATCCGTTATGACCTACCCGACCCCAGACTGCAAAATAATGATATTTGTATTTAAAAAAATACTAATCGATAGATTTTCACTAGCTCAATTCAACTACGTTGTCCTTTTAAATTGCTCACCTTAATTATATTTTAATTAAAAATCAAAAAAGTCGTTGAAAAATATTCATTTATCAATAATTTCAAACTCCTATATCTTTTGATGTATACAATATTTTAAATTGCTCAAAGTGTTAAAAAACTGCTAGTTGCATTTATAATTACTCAAGTACAGTTTGGAACAGCTCCACTTTCCTTAACTTTTTATTTTTGTAGTGTATCTTATTCAGTAGATGACGTTATTTAATGCATTTTCTGCATTCCATTATCTTGTCCAATCTCTCTCTGATCACGGGCTATGGTACGAGAGCTAGCAACGTCGGAAAAACGAGAATTTCAGGTGGGCCAGTTTTTTTATTTGAACCCAAAGCACCTATCTGCAATAAAAATAAATGCTCGTGTCGGACTCGCGTACTGAGTTCCTCTGGATCCCACTGGCAAATTCGCTCGATACACCTGTACCTACTTATTTTAATAAAAAATGACGACTAAAATGAATGACTGTGTGACGTATATGTATACCTAGTCCAGCCATAAGTTCTGTTTCAAATAAAAATGTATTTTTTTTAATAAAGTAATGTAATATTATAAAAATTTATACCTTATGTAGCTATAAATTTTACTACCGTCTCAGTAAAAATTTAAAAAATATTCTATTCGAAATGGCCACCTGTAGCTTTTATAACTGCCTGCGGGCCTTTAATTTGTTTGGTCACGAATCTATGGATTTACGCACTGTTTCCAAGGGAAATTTTGGCACTGCTTGCTCCAAAGATTTTTTAAAAGACTTAATGTCGCCGTGTCGTTTAGAGCAGACCATGTCCTCTAAAACTTGATACACTTTGGCTGAAGTTTTCACTCCTTTTTCACAAAAATGTAGTTTTGTGACTCCTTGATAAGACACGCCCCAATAAACCATCACTGACGCAGGATGATGACCACGTTGTACCTTTCCGACAACTTGAGCAGCTTCTTTAGAACTGTGAGCGTACACTTTATCATTTTGCTTATTGTAGTGTTCTTCAATTGTAAAATTTTTTTCATCGGTAAAGAGGATATTTCTGTGCCTTTCACTTGCGTATCGCGACTGAGCTTGCGCATGCGCCGCGTTGGTGCAGCGGTCACAGCCTTGGATTGTACCTGTTGCGCTGGCGGTTGCGGGTTCGATCCCCGCACATGACAAACATTTGTATTGGCCATATAGGTGTTTGCCGTGGTCTGGGTGTGGTGCGGTGCAGTCCTAGTGGGTCCCCCTACCGTGCCTCGGCGAGCACGTTAAGCCGTCGGTCCCGGTTGTTATCATGTACACCTGATAGCGATCGTTACTCATAGTAGCGAATATATCCGCCAACCCGCATTGGAGCAGCGTGGTGGATTAAGCTCTGATCCTTTTCCTATATGGGAAAGTGGCCTATGCCTTGAATGAAAGCGTTTTGATCGATTCACTCTCTTTAATTGTAAAGATTGATTTAGGGCATGTCCTGTATATCGGCGATAAGCACCGAACTCCAGGTGTTGTTTTATAATACGTGACAGAGTCCTAGCGGGAATCTTGTTTCTCGCGATAAGATTTATTGCTTCCTAAGGGGGTTTCGACGATTTCTGGCTTTAACAGCATTAACAGCCTTTGTAGTTCTAACAACACGCGACCGCCCCGATCTTTTCTGATCTCCGACAGACGAAGTATTGCTGTATCTGTTGATAGTACGATATACGAACATACGGCTGATACCAAGCTTTTGAAGTGTCTGGAATATGATCGACGGCTCCATACCCCCTTTGTGCAAGGCGATCACTGCAATCCTATTTTCTTTAACACCCCATTCCATATTGTAATTTGATAATGAACACGAAAAAATATGTGAAATGGCGCAAAATCGAAATAAGTTTTTAAAATAATATACCTACGTGTTTCAGTTTCAAAATAAAGTTGCAAAAAGAAAAGTTTTTATGGCTAGACTAGTTATATATGTGTATGTATATGTGTTTATATCTATTTAGGGATGTTTATTTTTATCTCTCATTTTTTTAGCTTTGTGCAGTGTATCATAAATATTCATTTCATTTCACAAACTAATTTTAAAATTAGATCAGTAGAAACCTTTGCTTTCAAACCAATGTTTTTTATAGATGCAAGTCTTTTTCACCGGGTGTGAATAAAACCAGACGGATTATGGTATCCAATAGATAAAAATTTTTGACATATTATTCATTTTCATCATCGAATTCCACTATATTTGAGATATTCCTATTCGCAGATGTAATTCTAATAACTTTACTTTATTAATTGAAGAAAAATGTTGTTATGGCCCTTTTTACTTTCGTAATTCATAACTTATTTGCATGATAAACTTGGGAGGGGTCTCCTTAACCAGTAAATTTGGATACATAATGGTCTTTTCGTTTGTTTCTTGAGTTATTCGTGACTGTTACGACAATTTTTATTTACTTTCTCAGCAGCTTACCACTTTACCACTGTTAGGGGTCATCCATAAATTACATCATCCGTAGGGGCTGACAGTGTGACATAATGACAAGGGTTGGGGAGAGGTCAAATTTTAATCACATTTCAACATACCTTTAATATGTTTACCTGTGAACATTAAAACATTGGTAATAAATCGAAATAAATATATTGTCGAAGCTGATGTGAAAAAATGCAAAATATAATTATGACAAGATGTGACAAGAACGGGGGAGGGGTCAAAAATCGTAAATTTCGCGTGACGTCATTTACGGATGGCTCCTTAGCAACAGCTTACCACTTTACTACTGTAAGCAGCAGCCTAAAGTTGCTAGGAGCAGCTATAGGGAATGCAATCCAGCACCTAAAAGACAATCTTGCAAATCCGCAAGATTGAGATCATCAGTCCCGCGGATCCGCGAGATTTGCAGGATTGTACAATATTTTAGAATTATTAGTCCACAAAATTAGAGACACGTATTTCCATTTTGGGATCATCCTATTATCGTACATTCGTGCCCAGGGTTGGATTCAGATCCTCAGAAAATTATGCTACAAGGAAGTTAACAAAAATTATACTATTTGTCGAAAATTGTACTGTTTCGTTTCTCTTAGATTTTGTGATAAAAACAAAGCGAAAACTGTCATTTCGAGAGCTGACTTGCAGTAATCGAAAATTGATTGATTTGTATATATCATAACCTCATTTTACACTCATTACATAAAATACATCCACCCTACTTTATTACACCGACCGAGATAGTAAAAGACAAGGAATTTGTATAAAACTTACTTGGTAAAACATTACATAGGTTATACCCGGAGCTTCTTGACGACTGATTCGTTATTGTCTGATAAATAACTTTTAAACCAATAAATTAATTCAAGCGACCTGAAGGTACGATTATGGTATTTTCGCGTGGTATCCTTGCTTTATGTAGTAACATACTAAAAGTCATGAAATAATAGTACAAATAGTATAATTATACTACGAAATCCAACACTGTTCAGGCTGGAAAAAACGAAATCTTGTAAATCTTGCGGATTCCGCAGATGTAATCCCGCTAATTTTATGCGGGATCCCGCATTTGTGGATCCGTGGGATTGCATTCCATAGTAACAGCTTTTGGCTGCATCAAGTGAATTTGGTCTAAATTATTTCTAAGGTCAAGTAAGGAGTAAAGACCTTAACATTGATTTATTTCATAATTTACCTACCATTTCAATTAATTTACCTTTGAATAACCCGACGTCTTGTTTATGTTGCCACTTATAACTGACCATTAACATATTTTCTAGCTTAATAAAAACTTCATCCCCGTTATCAGTTTTAAGCTACAATTTAGAGTGAGTAAGGAAGTGTGAAGTCATAATTTAAAAACTGATTTTTTGTAAAAATCATGAATATTAATACTTATTTAATTATTGTTGTTGCTTCAACTTTTTCACGACGGCTCTGAAGTTTCTGGCTGTGGATGTGGTCTTCGTATAATCTTCATTTTTCGATTCAAAGCAAGTTTTATTAAGCCGAATCGAATATTTCAGCTTGGAGAAATTATTAAGATTCGACTTTGTATATTGACAAATATGTAATTTATGTAAATACTAAAGTTCTGATACTTTTAACACGTTAAACGCCAGCTTGATTTTTTAGTTTTTCTGTTTGGGGCATAGGGGACATCACATGAACGCGAGCCAGAGTCAACTTAAAAAATATTACTTAGAATAATGTTATATAGTGTATAAGTAAGATTTTTAAAAATGGGTATGGTAGTGCAATAAAAACTTATCACATTAAACATTTATGTAAATAAAGACTTTAAACTGGCCCCATGGACTAAATAGGTGAGGCCCAACTGGTGGCCCCCATGGCGTTTAATGTGTTAAGAATTGTCAGAATTAGAGATTCATGATATCTTATGCGTGTTAAGTCTTTATAAAATTTTGAAAGAAAAATGTTTACTGGTACTTTTCTCATTTACATTTCACAATTAAAGCAAAACTCATTCTTATTTAAAAACTTGCCAAGGTTGTTAAATATAAACCTATCTATACCTCCAAATTTTTATACTGTTTTGGTATTTTTTAGCTTTTTCCCCATTACATCAGAAAAAAAAACACAACATGAATGTTAAGATTAACGTAACTCAAGAGTAACTATTAATAAAATGTTACAGAAACAATAATGTTGAGCTCTAATACCATCAAAATCAACGTTATTTTAGAATTTATTCAAATTGGTTTCAAATAATTTTTACCGCTACCCCCTGGTACCCTAATGGGTTACCAGATATAAAAATGTATCATATTATCAATTTTTGAAACCAAATTTTTAGGAACTGTTTAACAATTCATCTTCCAACAACTTCTCGAGGTGTGATAAAAGGATAGGTTAAGCCCTCTTGTTACGTCAAATAGTGTGATGTTAAATTCTAGTCTGCTTTTTTGTACTCTTGGGAGATTCAATCGAGGTGTATGTACGTGAAAAGGTTGTCAAAAATAAATATGATAAAAAAGTCAACATGGAAACTGAAAAAATAAGGCAAGATATTTATTATCTCCCACTGCAAGCTGATATTTTACAGGTGTATAATATAGGCACAATATCAGGGATAACAAAATAAAAAATGTACTGATTAATGAATTTCTAATTAAACACTGAATTCTCCACAAGACTGCAGGACCTCATAAACAAAGGAATTGGCAGAAAATAAAATTAAACTATCACAATAATGTTGGGGTGTAGCGTCTGTCGGGGCGCTGTGCGACCGGTAGATAATGTACTATCGAGACGAACAAGAGAGTCCAGTAGGGGGTCGGGTTCACCGGGGCCTCCAATTCTCCTCAGTGAAAACTCATCATACGCCAGCATCCAATTTATCTCGACAAATAAATCTGTACAAAATATATTAAATATATACTCTGTAATGCTAAAAACTGTAACGCTACCTCATCAATACGTCAATCACGATTATTAAATGATTTAAAAAACACAACTCGTTCACGTGCAAGAACAAACATTAACCTATCGGCGAGCGCTGAGACCTATTTACACATTCAATTTTCAAATCATTCTCTTCAGTCTCTCACGAGAACACCGTCGCTGCATCTACTGTCTTATATCCCGTTGCATTAATTTCATACAATCTGGCGGTCTTACATATCGCATATCGTCCTTTGCTTATAGTCCGTGCATGGCTTTCATAATATACATAGTTTTATTTAATATAGTGCGTGGGGGCAAGGTCCGTTAGTTCCGCTCGGACTCGTCGCAGTCGCGCGAGATGTGCCCCGGCTTGCCGCACACGTAGCAGGTCTTGGTGCCGTCGGGGCAGTTGCGCGAGATGTGGCCGGCCTTGTTACAGTTGTAGCACGTCTGGTTCGAGGAGTCGCGGCCACCCTCGGGGCAGTTCCGCGCGATGTGCCCGGTCTTGTTGCAAGTGTAACACGACGGCTCGTCCGGGCTCTGGGCGCACTCGCGCGCTATGTGCCCCGTGCCGTTACATCTGGAATGCGAAAAATACATATACTCTTAAAACTATACTACGTTAACGTTATATAGCAACGAATACATTAAAATTGACACATTAGCGGTCACCCATTTATCACGTGACGTTTTTAGAAACTTTTTTTTTTGGTGACGCGTGGTGATGAGACTACCCCGTACCGAAAATCATTGTATTTTTTTTGGTACAAATATATATATTGAAACTTTCAGAATATTAATAATTAAATAGTTATCATGTTTGTAATGATAATAATAAAAACAATGATGTTATATGGGGGGGGGGGGAGAAATTTAAATTATATTTGTTAAAATAAAAGATATAGTTTTCTGATCCTATGTAAAGAAATAATTGTTTGTACCAAAAGTTATGAATTTTATTTATTCCTGATGATTTTCAGTTATGCAATTTGACTGTAATGTTATTTATGTCTATCTCAGTTATTTCTGTGAATTCCATTTCTTCAACTGAAATCCATTTATTTTCTTCTTCAATTATCCAACAAGCTTTATAATTGTGAAGTATTATAGGATTGTTTACTGTATCTGTATCTATTTTTAGTTTGTGTAAGTTTCTGTAGAAAGTGTTTTCATTTGTGCTAAACATTATGTTATCGTTTTTTCTTTGCCGTGCCTTTTTGTATCTTTTAAGTCTATGAACTTTTAGTGCTATTTTTTGTTTTAAAGTGTCTAAAAACCCTTCCGGTTTTGTATTGCTATTTTCTTGTTTAGTGTGTGTTTCTTGTTTAACATGCTTAATGATTTTACGAGATCTACTGTTATTGATGTACTGTGTGAGTCATCCACAGTCTGCTCTGAGTTTTTCTATGTCCTTTTCTAATCTTATTTGGCATGGTGGTTTATTACAGTCTTTGGGCCTTGTGCTTCTAATATATTCTGTGACATTATAGTTAAGTTCTTCGGAGATAACTAAGGCTACGCAATACACTATTAATGTACTCATGTATGTCGGTTAGTTTTGTGTCGTGGGAAATAAATCGGAACAGGATATCACGATTAAACATATGGACTAGTTGAATTAGGTGAGAAACTGTATCTAAGTTTCGGTAATTGTGGTCGGACTAGTGGGTCCATTCCCGAATATTGTGTTAGAGCTGTTCTGAATTTATCACAAATTTCTTCTATTTGAGTGTTCGTACCTAGGTTATGGTCTAATACCGTATCAATGTTGTTATCCATCATTATAGTAATAAATTCAGTCTGTGTTCACATATGTGATGACTGAGTGTTATTAGAAAATGTGCATGTTGACTGAGTATTATATGTGAATATGTTTGATGGCGAAGTGTGCCTTGTGTTGGGTTTTGGTTGAGTAGAAGAACATTGAATATCATCGTTTGTTGATACACTATAATTAATATGGATTTGATTTTCTTTCTCTGTTTCTAGTTGTGACTTTATTTCTTATTTAATTATATTTAAAGTTTCCTGATTTAAAATGTTGGTTTTTACTATTGCATTATTATTATTATTAAAGTCAAATTTTATAAAGACGTGTTGTGTAAAATTTTTCCATGAATCACAGTAAATGCGAGGTAGGTGACATAACACTCACGCGTGAGGCACGAGTCGTTAAACGACCACGTGATTGATTGCGAGGTCGGGGTCAAGGTTAGGTATGGAATTAGTTCACGTAGGCGTCTATCGTAAACAAATGTTTGATTAGTTTGTAATTTTCAACATGTAAATTTGTTTATTTTTATCTAATGATAATTACTGTATATGATAATTAAAATGTTTTTGTAATAGTGTAACGTTATACGTACATTATTTGTGCTGCTAAATTAAAATATGCTTAAATTTAATATTTTAAATACGTGAAATGATTTTTCTTTAAAAAAATACCATTAATTTATTATAATTAAATCGCATGAAAATCTACAGTAAATTATAAAACACAATTTTATCATAAATTATTTTTTTTCTACAAACAAATAATATAAATTCATCAACCGGCATTTATATATTCGCGCGGGCAACATTTTATCTTTTCAAAAATTCAAATGAATCTTTTGTCTCGGGTTATAAAAACGGCAGTACTGGTCGCCGCCGCGTCATTCATTTTTGAATTTTGTCTCGAGAAAGTAGTTAACGCACATCACATTTTTTATTACGGTCTCTAATACGGTGTCGAATAATTATATATTTAGGCATCGTAACCGTAATCTCTAAAATTAGTGTGATCCTTGCTTAGCGTTGTCTCGATTGAACAAATATAATTATAGTGGCAGTGTTTATCGCCCCCAAACTGGGTAAGTGGTATTTTTATATCGCCGGCAATTTATGTAGTTTTAATGCAAGTAATCATGCCTAATGTAAAGTCTAATATTTGTATTCAGTAGCATAAATCTCATTTAAATTATATTCTTAGATTTCATCATCTTTTTCAAGTCTACCCTCATTTTTAATATTTTTTTATTATAATTGTATATTTCAATATAAGTTAACCTACTTTTAAAAAATAATTATCTCCGCTTCTGCTTTTATGATTCCACGGCACTACTGCTACAATTTAGGTGCTTTCTTTTATAACGCAGTGCCGTGGATGTTTGCAAATAGTGCTGGAACGCTTATTGTTACACTTTGATGGCGCGTTCCAGGGTTTCGACGTTTGGGTCACCAATTTGGACATTTACATCCAACCCTTTCACCCCAACGACGAGAGTGCTCTCCGCCGGGTTTTGAATTACCCGTTCCTGCCGCCTCCGGTCGATAGTGGAATCTTGCTACGCGACTCCCGGGATTATCACCTGCACGGCGAGACAGGAGAGTACCTGAGCCGAACTGCATTTGGAGCTTGTGTGAATTAGTGCTCGACCCCGCCCATATACATTTTTTTATCTACCTCACCGGGTTAATTAATATAATAATTTTTTTTTTAATTCATGGTACCCTGGTTTTATTACGTCTGTTACGTCCGACCTGGAGTATATTGAAAACGAGTGGAAGCGTGATCTCAGGTACGAACGGGACGAACAATTGTCTGCAGTACGCAGAGCTAACACTCAATGTCTTAAGTAAAAATCCTACCTTAGTTTCACTGAATACTGTTCGGTGAAGCCTCGCCAGGTATAACTTAATTAACATCAAACTATAATTGGCCAATCATTACGTCTAATGCTAATCAATTATACTTAACTGAAGTGGCGGGCTGAAGCAGGAACCAGCAATCAAAATGGCCGTTGTTCGGCGTAGTTCACTCACGTTTTTCACAATAATTCAACAAGGAATACAAGGAATACAATTTGCTATTAACAATTAAATTACTTCAAACAACAAAGGATGGTTCGATCAACAAAGGCTATAATTTTTCGCGAGAACGAACAAGTACAAACAAAAGCGTAACTTTTATACGGAGACCGGAAAAACGATGCAAACTTTAAATTCAAAGGTGACGAATGACAGCTCATAGATAAAAACCATTTCGTAAACTATACTAACTGTCATAGATAATATAATAGTTTAGTGTTGCTACATTTGGTTCATAACATCTACCCGCCTCGGCCAGGACTACCTGGCCGCTAATCAATTGGCAGTCGTGACAAGGTTGATACCGCTCTCTTCAGAACAGAACCGTCCACCCGAACCTCAGCAAAACGGGGCACTCCATCTGCTCCAAAGACGAGGTTAAGAATGCGCCCTCTGCGCCAACACAGTGGCGGTGAGTTAGCGTCCTTAACCAGAACGAGGTCACCAACATGCGGTGGATCAGTCTTGTCAGTCCACTTAACGCGCTGCTGGAGAATATGCAAATATTCCAAATTCCAACGTTTCCAAAAGCTCTGAGTGAGTTGTTGGATCAATTCAAACCGCGAGAGACGATTGAGTTTCACATCAACATAGGGGTATTCCGGCAGGGCGTTCAGCGGCCGTCCAATCAAAAAATGGCCCGGTGTGAGGGCTTCCAAATCGTTAGGGTCTGAAGAGATCGGGCACAACGGGCGTGAATTCAACATGGCTTCAATTTTGCAAAACACAGTTGCGAGCTCCTCAAATGTTAATACGGACTCGCCAATTACTCGTCGCAAATGTGTTTTGGCAACCTTTACAACACTTTCAAAAATTCCTCCCCAGTGGGGGCATGACGCGGGACTGAACTTCCAAGTTATTCTGCGACTAGCTAGTCTAGACGCAATCTCAGTCTCATTAGACGCCAAAAATTCATATATCTCTTTTAAATAGTTATTTGTGCCTTTGAAGTTGGTGCCGCAATCCGACCGAATCAAGGACGGTAGTCCTCGTCGTGACACGAATCTATCTAACGTCGCAACAAAGGCCTCTGTCGAGAGGGCTGAGACTAGTTCTAAGTGTACCGCCTTGGTGGACAGGCAAACAAAGACGCACAGGTAGGACTTGACCGTTTTACTGTTCCTGAGGGTCGAGGTCTTAACCGAAAAGGGACCTGCAAAGTCCGTCCCAACTCCAGCAAAGGGCCTTGTCTCTGTGACCCGATCCGACGGCAGGTCACCCATGATAGGCTGCATGGTAGAGGCCTTGAGTCTATAACAAGACATGCAGCGAAAGACCACACTACGGATCGTCCTTCGGGCCGATAAAATCCAAAATTCTCGTTGTAAAATGGCCAATAAGGCATTACAGCCGGCGTGGGAGTTCTTGATGTGACGATCAGTCACCAACAAACTCACTAAGTGGCCACTTTTGGGCAACAGGAGGGGATGACGAGCTCCATACGGGAGGTTTGCGTTCCTTAGACGTCCTCCGACTCGCAAAAGACCCGCACTGTCCAAAAAGGGGTTCAGTTTGCAAATGGCTCCAGACAGCTTACATTTGCCTTTTCTCAAAATATCAATCTCATTTTCAAAGTTCTCTTCTTGCACAGAACGAACCCAATGAAGAAGAGCATCCTGGAGCTCTTGTGGCGATAAGAACGCCTCCAAGCATTTGTTCTGTGGGTGTCTACAATTTCTGGTGAAGCGCTTGATCCAAGCGGTGACCCCCAGTAATTTGTCTAATGAGCTGTAGCGATTCATTAGGAAATCTGGGTCGAACGGATGGTCCCGCCGTTCAATCGCAAGGGTTCGCAACCCAGGCAATGTGACAGTATCCAAGGCCGGTGTTCGCGGCCAATTAGATTCTGACCTGGTCAACCACTCAGGTCCCCACCACAGGGAGTGCTCAACCAAAAAGGGGGCCATACATCCCCGTGATGCGCAATCAGCAGGGTTGACTTCGCCAGGCACATGCCTCCAGATTAACGGGGTTTCCGATTTCTGGATCTGAGAGACCCGATTTGCAACAAACACCTCTAAGGTGTGGACTGACGTCTTCAGCCAACACAGAACAATTTGACTGTCAGTCCATGCATAGACCGTGGCAATGTTAACTGACGGGCATAACGTTGACATGACGTGATTCAAGAGGCGAGCAAGAAGGGCCGCCCCCGACAACTCTAACTTAGGAATTGTCAAGGCGGTTCGAAGAGGCGCAACCTTGCTCTTCGCCATGACCAATGACACCTTCACCTGACCATCCATGGTCACGGTGCGTAAATATACGGCTGCTGCGTACCCACGTTCCGAAGCGTCCGAAAACCCATGAAGGGACGCTGTATGCTTCCCTGGTGGAAGCATAGCACGGGGCAACGATATCATATTGATAGCAGGCAATGAGGAAGCAAACAGGAGCCAGTCCTTCAAAATAGCTTCGCGGAGTGGCTCGTCCCATCCAAGACCTGCAGTCCAAAGTCTCTGCAGGAAGCATTTGGCCCAGAATATGACTGGGCATATCCAACCATTGGGATCAAACGTTCTCGCGACAGTCGACAGAACCAGCCGTTTCGTCCAAGTGCGAGGCGAATCCAAATCGACGTTGAACGTGAAGATGTCCTGGACTGGTCTGTACTGTATTCCAAGGACTGTCATCATGGTAGGATTGTCACGGTTCTCAAATAGGTGAGGATCCTGCTGGTAGTCATCAGGTAGCCCATCCAAGAGCGCAGGTAAGTTGGAGATCCATTTACGCAATTCATATCCTGCGGAGGCTAGGATGCCAATCAATTCGTCACGCAAAAGGAGAGCCTCTCTCTCCGTGGACGCACCAGTGCATATGTCATCAACATATAGGTCCTCCTTCAAAATGGCGGCTGCGCGAGGAAACGACATACGCTCTCGATCTGCGAGCTCCCAAAGCGAACGTATGGCCAAAAAGGGGCTAGACCGCAGCCCGTATGTGTTCGTGTTGAGTTCGTAGACAAGTGTGGGATCTTGCGGGTTTTCCCGCCACAATATCAGCTGGTATCGACGATCATCAGGGTGGATTACCGTTTGCCTGAACATCATCTTGATGTCAGCTACGAAAACGAATTGGTGACGCCGAAACCGCGTGATGACGTCACAAAGGTCCTTAAGCAATTTGGGACCAGAATGAAGACACTGGTTCAAGGACACTCCCGATGTGGTCTGCGCAGAACCATCAAATACTGTGCGCAGCTTGCCACTTGACGGCTTTATCACAGCATGATGCGGGAGGAAAAAATGCTCCGTCGAGCGCCAGTCAAGTTTTGACACAGACATGTGTCCCAAATCTTCATACTCCCGCATGAAGTCAATATACTTCTCTTTGAGTAGCGGGTCCCTGCTCATGCGGCGTTCCATTGCCAACAAACGCTTCTCTGCAGTAGGCCGCGAGTCGCCAAGGGGCGGTCGTACGGCAAGAAATGGCAATCTTGTCATGGTCCGGCCAGAACGAAGATAACTGGTGTTGCTCTTGTAGAACCGTTCACACTCCTCGTGTTCCGGATCAGAGCGGGGTGCTTGTGGTGGCTCTTCCACTTCCCAAAATCTCTGCACGGCGTCAGAGAGGGCGGAGCCCACCATCAAAGCCGTTCCAGGTTCAGCAGGAGGGGGAGCCCTCAATACAGGCCCCATCAATGCGAACCCAAATATGGTCCGGAGGGCTACTAAGCCACCTGGCTGCAAAACACGATCCTTACCGAGTAATATTTTGCCCAGTACATCGGCGCCAAGCAACAAATCGACCGTGCCAGGTAGGTCGAATTTAGGGTCAGCCAAGTCCAAATCGGCGGTCAATTTTACCGCATCCGCAGACAACCGAACTTGCGGGTGACTGCCCAAGATGTTCTCCATCACAATGGCCGACGATCTCAGCGTCGGGCGTGGAGAATTTGAAGGCGAGAACTCAAACGAAACGTGGCCCTCAACCGTGGTTACAGGGGCGTTCCCGACACCTCTTATTACATCTGAATACTTTTTAATATTCAGGCCAGTCTGCCCCACCAACCAAGACGAGGCTATGCACCCTTGTGAGCCTGTGTCCAATATTGCTCGGACTACAACCGAGGCGCCCGTCCGTCCCCAGACCCGGACATAGGCCGTGGGCAAGAGGACGGTCTCAAAAGGGGGTGGTGCATAGCGGGGGCAGACGCCAACATCCTAATGTTGGCGTGGCGGCGATCTATCGCCGCTGTCCCGGGACGGCACGTCAAAACGAGGGAGTGGTTTAAACTCGCCCTCCTCTCGATGGCGACTGCCACGAGCCATAGTCGGCGGTTCGTAGCGCCGGGAGCGTCCGTACTGAGGGTTGCGCGGCTTCAAACGGGGACGCTCCGCCAGAGGGGGGGACGGCAATCGTACCGGACGTGCGTCACGGTAATCGTGGTAAATGACTGGAGGTGACCGTGATTGGTCACGAGGGTGCGGTGAGGGCGAACGGGGCACAAAGGTGCGGGATTGAACCCGAGGCCCCCTTCCATACCCGCCCGTGGGGCTGCGCGCCGAATCATGTCGGCGATCCACAGCAGCACAATCTGCGTGGCGGGGGGGAGGTGAGCCGGACTCCAAATTGCGGGACTGAGCCCGGTGTCCGCTCTCATACCCGCCCGAAGGCGACCCCGGGTGGTCGCGGCGGCCATTTGCGTTGGCGCACAGCACCTTTAAATGTTGCCCTCCACAAACAGGACACGGGTGCATGTCGGGGCAAGCGCGCTGAAAGTGGTCCCCCAGGCAGGAGAAACACCAGCCTCGGGCCTTAGCAATCCGCCTACGAGAGGCCACATGCAACGCTACAAAGTCCGGGCACTGCATCGTTCGGTGCCCCCGGGACTTACAGAACCGGCAGACCGGTCGCGCAGCCTGCGCGACTGCAAAGCGGGGGGACGCCCTTCCCTTTGGCGCCATTTGAGCAGTGCGCCGTTTGTTGGTGGGTCCGGAGCTTGATAGTCCCACCGGCGCATCCATAACGTCGCCCATGCGACACTCATTCTCCAGGAACGCCAACAATTGCTCATAACTAGGGAGAGGAGATGCCTCATCCCTAGTGTGCGCCTGTTCAAAACGTGCTCTCAGGGACACCGGCAACCGCTTGAGCATAATACGCACCAACCAGTATGACGACTGGTCAACCGGCAGGCCCAAGCGGCTAAGAGCATTGGTAGCTGCAACGAGGGGGTTAAGCATCTTGGTCCTCAACTGGGCGGTATTACTCACGACAGGAATGTCCATTATCTGGTCGATATGAGCATCGGCCAGACAGCGCTGGTTTTGGTAGCGCTTGGTGAGTAATGACCGCGCGACCGCATAGCTCCCTTCACAAATCGGGAGGTGCTGCACCAATTCTCTTGCCTCTCCATCCAGCACTGAGAGCAGGTAGGCCAGCTTTTGGGACAGGCTCAAATCCTCCCTAGAGTCCACAAGGCTTTCGAACAGGCCGATGAAACCCATCCACGCGTCGAGTCGACCATCGAAATGGGGGAGATCCAGGTTAGGCAGTCGGGTCAAAAGGCCCACGGGAGTCTTCAAAGAGGCCCTTGTAGGCGGTACTCCGGCGCGCGAGGCTAAGATCTCCCGGGCGCGTTGGGAGATTTCATCGGCGAGGCCCAAAATTTGGACGTAGTCCTCGTGGACTTGCTCCCGTCGCTCCTTCGGAAGCGACTCCATTGGCACATCGTCAAGGTGCAGAAGGAGGCGCTGGTACAGAGTCTCGACCTGTTCAAGTCGAGCTGGGCATTTCTCGTACCTGTCTATTAAGGCCTCCGTGCGGTCTTCCCTATTCACCAAGGCGACCGCTGAACTGAACCATCTCAGTTGAGCTGTGATTCCTGAACAAGATTCACGGACCATGGTGACCGCGGTCGAAGTCATCTTCAAAGGCACAGATATAACAACAGTAACAACAAACAATAATCAAATTAATTCCAATGAAACAACTGCTATCACTGAATTGAAATCAAGTATCAAATCTTAAATAACTTCAGTAATAATACAAGAAAAAATTAAAACAAGTTTTTTAATCTAATATTTCAACAAACTAGATTCAAAGCAATAACACAATTTACTCAACAAATTAATGAATTTACTGATAAATACCCATTTAAACAGCTATTTCTAATCTTATACTAACAAACAAGAGTATTTATAAGAAATTAACCTTCAATAAAGCATAAGACAACAGCTGTTATTAACTCAAATCCAAATATTAGACCTTAAGTATCTAAATATAATATTTTAATAAAGAAAGAATTAAACAAATTGTGACCTAACTTATTCATACAATATGATAAACTGAGCAACAATAAGTTAACCACGCTCTGCTACCAAAACTTGTTACGTCCGACCTGGAGTATATTGAAAACGAGTGGAAGCGTGATCTCAGGTACGAACGGGACGAACAATTGTCTGCAGTACGCAGAGCTAACACTCAATGTCTTAAGTAAAAATCCTACCTTAGTTTCACTGAATACTGTTCGGTGAAGCCTCGCCAGGTATAACTTAATTAACATCAAACTATAATTGGCCAATCATTACGTCTAATGCTAATCAATTATACTTAACTGAAGTGGCGGGCTGAAGCAGGAACCAGCAATCAAAATGGCCGTTGTTCGGCGTAGTTCACTCACGTTTTTCACAATAATTCAACAAGGAATACAAGGAATACAATTTGCTATTAACAATTAAATTACTTCAAACAACAAAGGATGGTTCGATCAACAAAGGCTATAATTTTTCGCGAGAACGAACAAGTACAAACAAAAGCGTAACTTTTATACGGAGACCGGAAAAACGATGCAAACTTTAAATTCAAAGGTGACGAATGACAGCTCATAGATAAAAACCATTTCGTAAACTATACTAACTGTCATAGATAATATAATAGTTTAGTGTTGCTACATTTGGTTCATAACAACGTCCTTAATAGACCAGGGGAATCGTGACAATAGTCAGAAGGAACGTACAGTATACACAATTTGTGACAATTTTCAATATATTTGATAGTTGTATTTTTTTTAACACACATACGGTTGTTTCTTTTTTTTTAGCCTGGGGAAAATCCTCATGGACACCCTCCGGCGCGGGGGCACCAGAGGGGATTCAGACTCCTACTGAATAAAAACCGCCATGTGAGTCCACCTAGGCGCCTATGTGGCGGGGTCGCGGGGACGCTGTAGCATGCTTCCGCAAACGGTCGTCTGTTCCTGAGCTAATTAACTTGATGCTTTTGTTATGCTAACGGCCGACTTATAGCTATATATTTTTAGATAAACGTATATATAAATAAATATAATTACACCTAGACTCAGGCGGGAATCAAACACACCCCCTGGAAGAGAAAGCTTTCAATACAAACTGCGTCAAAGGGCTAGTTCTACATGTTTTTTTAAGACAAAATCAAAGAATTCTAAAAGCATTAACCATTACTTTACTGATAAATCTAAAGATATATGCATTTACATTATTGACTAGCTGTGCCCACGACTTCGTCCGCGTGGAATAGTAGCATTGGATAGTATTTTTGGAGATATCTTTTGGTTTATTTTGGATTACAAACACCGTCGTTTGGGTTATTACATGTCCTACGTGATTTTTAAATTGGCATAACCTTTTAATTTATGAACCGATTGACATGAAACAAAAACTAAATGTTAAGTGAAGCTTACCACAATATATTAGTGAAAACCGCATCTAAATCGGATAAGCCGTTTCTGAGATTAGGATGCACAAACATATTACATTTATATGTTTATTATATGTATTGATTTGACTTTGTAGTTTAGCTGATAATATCACATAAAAGGTCGTTAGCTTCCTTTTTTATCAGTTGGCCTTTTTGTGTAATCCATATTACACCATAGATATAGTAAAAAAAAGTAGATAATGCGCGGCCTTTGTTGTTAGTGAAGCCACAAAACTCGGCTCCTTCAAGTAAATACACGCGCTCACGCACACATATGCATCAAACTACGCTCATTTTCGTTAGTATGTCACGAGACTTCATACAGTAACTTTGCTTATAAAATGCCGTCTTGTGTGATTAAATGGTGCAAAAACAATACCAAAGTAAACAAAAAATCTGAAGGAATATCGTTTCACACGTAAGTACATATAAAACTTTAAATTTATTGTTATTCCAAAATAATATTGAGGTTATTCGGAACTTATAATTTCAATGTCACGAAATGACGTACCACGGGAGTGTTGCCAGTAGTTCTTTTTTTCAATACCCCAAAATGTGGGTAAGTAAATTGTACGCAATCAGAAAAATAATTAAGTAAAAAGTAGACATAATTATTGTTTTTTTTCTCGTGTTATTTTATGTTACATAAATTGAAAATAAAAAAATCAAAATATATTTATGAATTATTAACTCGTTTGTTTTATGTTTTAACTTTTTACAATTTTTGAGTAAACTAGGTACCCATATTTTACTATCAAATTTCATGGTTTTAGGTTTCCAACGAATATTTTAATAAGAGGTGAATGGGTAGCGGCTGTAAGACTGAGAAAATGACCACGATTATGCTGGCCATGCGCATAAAGTCAATTTAATACGATTAGTGATTGAAAAATATTTGAACATAAGACTACATCATATTAGTAAAATGCAAACAATGACGATGACTCTGAGTTCTAAGCGACAAAAATTTAAAAAACTTATACAACATAAAGGATTCTAGGTTTAAGAAAAATAGTTAAAAAAAAACCGACTGCAAACTGAAAACAAATAAACAGAGGGGATAGAAAGTGTCCATTCATACGATTATCTTACGAATATATTTTTTTATTATTCTACCGATTTTTTGTTTTATTTTTAGTAAATTTATTTAAAACTATAAACATGTTTTTATTTTCACATACCCATTTTACCTATATTAAATTAATTGTTTAATAAAAATTTTAGGGACTTTTTTTAAAAGGTGTCAACACTTCACTCACTCACACATCTTTAAAAAAGTGGCTTCAGTTTTCTGTTCTAGGTGCGTTATCTACCTTTTTTTACTTGATCTATGTATTACACAAAGTTCTACAACCTGAACAGTTTTATATTTTAAAATCTGATGTACAAATTTTGTAAAAATTGGTTTTTATATATCACATATACAAATATCTACGATTCAGCCTGTAACACCCACTGCTGGTTATAGGCCTCTTTTTCCATGTAGAAGGAAAGTTAGGGGACTTGAGATGTGCTTAGTCGCTCTGTTTTGTGGACTCGAGTCGGTTTACACGGTATTCGAATCATGACTCGAGTCCGCGCTTCAAACCTAGTACTCGAATCATAGTCCAAGACTCGAGTCCGATTTTAAAACAAAAAATATCAGGAAAAATAAAAACATCCCGCATACCGGTCGTTGCAGGCTTTTCTATCTAAAATCGGATTTGAATTCGTTGATCAAATCGTCTCTGATTCGAATCCTGAACTCGGATTCGAATTGTCTATATGAGTTTGAACTCATGTCTAGCGTACTCGAGTCAAAATATATTGTAACTCGAGTATGAGAGTCCAACGCAGGAATCGAGTTTGACTCCAGTCAAGCCGTACTCAGCACATCGAATTAGGGATCACTATCAGGTATAAAAACCGGGACCGACAGCTTAACGTACCCCGAGGCACGGTGGGGACTCACAAGGACAGATATTCAAACTGTTTCGCCAAAATTAAAAAGAAACTACTCTTAAAGTTACAATTGTGAATAGAAATGTCTCATAAGTATAGTGAAATCCGGAATAAAGAAAATTAATCTATCAAAAACTTTTATCAGTTGCATACTCTCATCCGTCAAATAGCGATATCTACAACTGATGAAACAGGCTCTCAGCAATTATTTTTCTGCTGTGCTTGGTTGTCAACATTTTGGCATCGCATAAAATTATCATCAAAACCTGCACGAAATTGAATGATGTTGTGGCGACATCTATCGCGCGAAATACGAACGACTACAAACGAAGTAATTAGAGACGTATGCTACATCGCGCTATCAGAGTTTTCAAAGTGAATAAGTATATATACAAGATCCCGACAACAACCGTCGGGGGCCAGTAGCCCGCCAGACACAACAACCGTCTGGTCGGAGGATCCTCCCTTTTCCTCATACACTTCCAAACTGTACCAACAGTCATGATACTGTAGATGCAATTTATAATACCAGCTCAGTGGTCGAAATTCGACCATAATTTAACCACTGACTATCAATACACTAGAGTATATGTGCGTGTGTCAAATATATGGGTGTGTAATGTTTTTTTTTTTATTACTATTATTGATTTAATGTATTTTTATGCAGTTTAAAAAAAAATATTCATACTCCTGCGTCCGCGCAATTTTCGTAAAAAGGGATACAAAGTTTTTGCTTCACGTATTAATATAGAGAAGATAATTTCATTCACCTGTAGCAACGGTCAGCTTCTTCCTTGCAGTCACGCGCGAAGTGGCCGGTGCGGTTGCACTTGAAGCACTTTTCGCGCTGACGGTTGAACCCAGAGTCGCGCGCACCAACGCCGCCCTGCGTGCACTCGCGGGCGAAGTGCCCTGTTCTGTTGCACTTGTAACATACGCTTGAACTCATAGCTGTGGACAGTGACGTACCAAATATAGCCTATATTTTAAGTAATAAATAATAATAATAAAAAAGATCAGTTAGATGTGTTGCTTAGTTGCTTGCAAGCTTTAAACATTTCTAAGTTTCGTAGACGATTTGTGGAACGTTTTTAGGAAACGAAAAATTAAGAAAATCACGAAATAAATTTATAAATTTCTAGAAACGTTATCAATATATTCAGGACATATCTTCATCTCTACCCCTAGAGAGTTTTGAACGGAAGAGAACTCTGCAGCCATAAGGCCGCTCTTGGTACCTTACGATACTTTTTTATAATATGTAAGTTTTGTAATACTTCTGTTTTTTGTGTACAAAAGTGTTTTATCATTACTTCAACACGTGTTTAACAGTTAGCAAGATCAGACGTCTGTCCAGTTAATTAGTATAATATATGTATAAATGTCTATTTAACGCGCCCCGAAAACAACATCCAGTTATTCATATAACTATAGTAACCACAATCTTAACGCTATTTCAATCTCAGTGACAACGAGAATATAAAATAATACCGATTCATAAAAATGTAAATTCCATTACCTACTAAAAACGTGCAAACGTCACTCACAAAACATTTTTAAGGTCACGAGTAGTAACAGAAAGCTACTGTAACGGTCAACGGCCTCAGGTGGCGTCCCTTTCCTCAGCGCCACCACGCCCATTAGAGCGACGGGGCTAAACGTTTGCAATATCACTGAGTGACGTCGCCCGAGCTGATAAACTGCGCACACGACAAGATCACGGCAAATTACGTACGTTCAGATTGGGGCCAATCAATGTGTTAGCCTGTTTATTGTAAACATCGCTCAATACACGTTCTATCATCACTTCGTTAATTTCATTTTTCCTTAACATGCTAGTGACTAGTACTCAAATAACTTTGATTTAAGACTTTGTTTGTTCAATGTTTATACTTGTCAATACTTTTTCTTGATACATTTTGATTGATCGAATAATTGTTTCAGCCTGTAAGGTAGCTGGGAAAGGCCTCTTTCTCCATGTAGGAGACTGCTCCACTGAGGGTAGTCACCTACCCTTACTATGAATAATAATCACTATCATAATATATCTATGATAACAACCACGCTTAACATGCTCTCGGAAGCAAATTAATGGAAATCATGTCAGTATCACTATTTAAAAACATTAAAATGTAGATTTAAATAACTTATTGATATATTTGTCTGCCCTATAGAGGAATATTAAGAAACATTTAAACGTACATGCATATTATATGTTCAAATTACACGTTATTGCTTTATTGATCCTGATGGATATTGCCACAACAATCTAAAGTAAACAGTTCAGTCCTCCTTACTACATACGCAATATCATTTAGAATGACAAAATGTAAATGAAAGCAGTTTAAAACTTTACATTGAGAGTGCAATCGAAGTAACTTCGATTGCTATTTACTGTCATCAACTGTGTTATTACAATCATTTAGTAAATCATAATTGTCAGCAAAACAATAGTATCGCTTGTAATGGGTTTCAATGTCAAATTCTAAGCAAATTTATTTTATTTTCAATAAATTCTTATGAAGATTATCAACTTAACAATCTATTTCATCATTTTTATTACTCCAAAAAATAAGTTACAATTATTTATATAAGTATTGATTTAATATCAATCAAAGCCCCTGACACATCACAAGTTTAGGATGCTTCTGGTTTTGGAGTTGTTTTATAAGTGATGGTAGCCGCTTACCATCAGGTGAGCCATACGCATTTCCCATGCATTTGAAATAAGATAAGCTTATTGCGACTCGCGTAACAAATTTTGACAGATTATTTAGAGTGACGCCGCGTTGGCGCAACGGACACAACACTGGTATGTGGCTGTTGCACTGGCGGTTGCGTGTTCGATCGCCGCAACTGACAAACATTTAAATTGGCAATACAGATGTTTACCGTGGTATAGGTGTTTATGCAGTCCTTATGGGTCTCCCCACCGTGCCTCGGAGAGCAAGTTAAGCCGTCGGTCCCGGTTGTTATCATGTACACATGATAGCGATCGTTACTCATAGTAGGGAATATATCCGTCCGCATTGGAGCAGAAAAATGTTCTTATCTTAAAAATAATCAGATGTACAATGATATACGACATGACTGTTTGTTTTTAATAAAAAAAAATCAATTTCAATTTAAAATCTTGCGTGTACATGAGAAAACAATAAACTTGGAAAATTTTATAAATTAATTTTTTTAACCGACTTCCAAAAAAGGAGGAGGTTCTCAATTCGACTGTATTTTTTTTTATGTATGTTACATCAGAACTTTTGCCCGTGTGGACCGATTTCGACAAATTTTGTTTTAATTGAAAGGTGATGTGTGCCAATTGGTCCCATTTAAATTTATTTGAGATCTAAAAACTACTTTTCGAGTTATATCTAATAATGCGTTTTTACTTGACGCTTTTTTCGTCGACCTACGTTGTATTATACCGCATAACTTTTTACTGGGTGTACCGATTTTGATAATTTTTTTTTGTTGAAAAGGGGATATCCCTAGTTTGGTACCGTGATAAGGAAACCAGGATCTGATGATAGGATCCCAGAGGAATCGAGGGAAACTCTCGAAAATCCGTAATAACTTTTTACTGGGTGTACCGATTTTGATAATTTTTAATTTTATCGAAAGCGGATGTTTATCATGTGGTCACATATAAATTTTATCGAGATCTGATAACTACTTTTTGACTAATCTTTGATAACGCGTAGTTGCTTGATTATTTTTTCGTCGATCTACGTTGTATTACTTGTCGATGTAATTGAAGTCGGTTTTTTTTCGTTTGCGAGCAAACACAATTATTTGAAAACTGATAGATAGTCTCTAGGTCTAAATATTTATATCTACTAAACGCTCTTACTCCTAAATTTGTCATACTTACAAGTCATTTGAGATTTTGTTTGTCTAGTCTCGGAAAATCTGTCTGGTTTCAGTTTGTACTACTTCCACAAATTTAAAGTTACTACCTTAGTTTTTACCTACGTATGAATATAAAAATTTAATGACTAAAGAGCTCTCATCAATAAAATAAACTAAAATCTTCAACTTCTAGGTTCACTTACACTGCATTCTTTACCAGACGTTTTTTTATTAGTAGCGAGTTTGGTAAAAATTTTGTCACGTGTCATACCCGATTAATCACTATAGAAATGAAAAAGTACAAGCTACTTCAAAAAACAATCATTAGAGTATAAAAAAAGTCTAAAATTAAGTATCAAGCAAAAAGTTAGTCAAACACTTGCTTAATGACTTCCAACTAAATACCTATTCTATTAAGCAGAATCGACATGATATGACATGGCATGATGAAAAAATTAATTTAGAAGTTCTTACATGTACAAGTATATACAAATAATTCAGAATTACAAAGTATTAAAAACAACAATTTAATATTTACTATGATAATATAAAAGTCAAAAATACTTCTTGTATCTAGTTGGTTGTTACAATTTTCTTTATTAGCTTTCTACAAATGCTATTATTCGTGTCAGTGGAACATTTTGAAAGTTCGCTTTAGAAATAATATAGTGAAAGCATAGAACATTGTGTTAAATAAAAAACAAAATAAAAATAAACTGGCCCATGTAAAAAAAAAAAAAACTGATTGAAATTTGTGATATTTGAATTTAAAACAAAATTAGAATCAAAATCATTATTAAAATTTACTTAAATATAAGTTGTCAAAGATATGTAAATTTAAAGTTGTGCATATTAGAAAATGCTTTAAACACAAGTTTCTCTGAATGAATGAATAACATTAATGAAAAAAAATTATGCAATAAAAAAATTCTTATCATAATTGGAAAGTTGATTACATAGTAATTATGTCATTTTGTGTCGGACGCAGACATTGCATTCAACTAACTACATAATTACTCATGCAACACATGTACACATGTATCACATACATCAGTGATAACTTCTGAGAATAATGATTATTGAAAATTTTTAACAAAAAGGTTTTTAAATTTAATATTCTTTCATCATAGACAATTTTTTTTTTTTTTTTTTTTGATGAAGTTGTTCTTTGTTATTGGATATGACCATGAGCTTAAATACAAGCTATTCCTTATTTCCTCAGATATTGTTCTTACTGTAAGGGCTGAAAAGGGGACTGTACAGGTAAAAGTTATTGTGTGTATGTATACAAAGGGACAACAAAATGGACAATTGTTTTAAGTGTAATTTTAAGACCATTGTAAGAAAATGTAGAAACAGATGGCATATTTCTATTATTTTTTCAACAATAGCATTGGCAAACATGCTTTTAAAGTCGGCATGGAATGAAATTTATAGGTTATTTTGTGGAGGAACTTTAATGATTATAACTATGAGTTAAATTAAAATAATGGTATTTTTTATATTTCACATTTATAATACATTAAATTTATCTTAATTGTGTGTTAAAACCAATTATGTTCACACAAAATATATTAACAAGATGTTGTCAGATATACAATTTGGCATATTTTTTAATGGACACAAATGAGTTTAAATAACATTGTGCTTGTAAATTTACATCATTTTATAATCATTTGAATCAATATAACACAATGTAAATCAATTAGTACTTAGAATATCTTTTATTTGAACATAATTTGACAAGGTTATTTGATCATACCAACTGGCAATTTGTGAGAAATAGATTAAATAGAATGGTTTATACATAAGACACGTAGAGAAATACACATTATATTATAATTACTAATACTTTCCCACAAAGCGTTTATGACACTTAGATGCGTCATGTGTAAAAAAAAAAGAAAAGTTGATTACATGGCACTGCTTACGTTCAAGTAAATATAATACTTTGATGGTATATAAACACGATTTGAAACAAAAATACCGCATAAAAACCTTAATATCGTGAAAATATGACATGCATGTGCAATTCACCTCAATTTCTAAACAGCTTTCTGTATCGATGAAGCTACTATAGTGCTGTCAATGCAACCACGTTCAATTAACAACCTAACATATATCGTTGAATTAAAAACAAATATAACAAAACGAATATATGATCGAAGTATCTTTTGTGAATGAATTTTGTAATTGTAACGATAAAACACTTATTGAATGTAAGTACGCGGTTTTATAGTCAAACCACGTGTAGAATACCGGTAGCGCGGGTTTTACATTAAGATGATTAATTTTACACTCACCTGTTTGATGTGAAACTTCTTAAACACTTATTTCACTATAATAGAGACCGTCAACCGATCGAAAAGTTGGATAGTTTTACAAATTAGTCGTAATTTATGACGCTATGTTTGCAAGGAAGCCAGCCACCATCACTACGAATTCGTAAAAGACATTATGACCATAGACACAATAATAAAAAAAGTGTTCATGCTTTGTTAGTAAAATTGCCATTTTAAAAAACATTAATGTAAAGATTCCATTCAAGATACGATTCTTCTTTATATTTTTAGATAATTTTGTTTTTATGTTTTAATTATAAATTATGTAAATGATTTAAATAATAATAAAACTATATCAGAGAAAGAGCTGTGTTGACCTTTCACTTTGTTCAAATGACCTGTCTACCGTCCTCCAATTGGCAATTACTAGACAGCACATATTGAAGTGATCATTTCCCCATTGAAATTGTACATCCATCTAGATACACACCACAATATGATTTACCACCTTTGTAAAATACCGAGTCTCGAGTGCCAAACGGGACTTGTATAAAAATATTTTAGAAGAAAGGGCCAAATCTTTTCCCGATGTTAACATGGTCAATCTAGACACATGTTATAAACAACTCACAAAATCCATATCTGACGCCGCTAAAAAATCTGTAACCTGTTGTAAACCTGGTAGAGTACCGAAAAGCGGTAACCAAGTCTAAATTATTATTCCCTAAAAAGAAAATTGTGAGGTTGAACTTCGTACCCCTGGAATCCTTTGGATCCCATCTAGTATGGAAAGGCCTCCCTCAAGGCTCTGTCCTTAGACCTTTATTATACAACTTATATACATCATCCCTTAACCAGTCCCTTAACTTAAATTGCCAAATATTACAATATGCTGATGACCTAGTCCTGTATATCCAAGGTCCCTTTATTTCAGAAGCTGCTCATTCCTTACAAATTTCCTTAGACTCCTTATCTGATTGACTAAAACAAAGAGGTCTCCACTTATCTGCTCCAAAAAGCAGTGTGGTGGTATTTCCCAAAAAAAAATCTCACCCCAAATTAATGTTGTAATTGATGGCGTCACTATACCAAAAATTAGCAGTGTGAGGTTTTTAGGTATCATTTTGAATGATAAATTATCTGGTAGTCAGCACATAGATTATATAATTTAAAAAAGTGAACGAAACTTAAACACAATTAAAGCTCTCTCAGGCGTGTCCTGGGGTACGCATCCTTTTACACATTTTTTTATACAATGCTATTATCAGAAGCCTTTTTGACTACGATATCTTTCTCATTGAACCGATTAACAAATCTAATACCAAATACCTTGATTCACTACAGACAAAAGCTTTGTGCCACATTATGGAATGCATGCGGTCTTCTCCCATTAACGCTCTCCAGGTGAAATGTGGCGAACCACCCGTATCAATTAGACTTCAATTCCTCGCAGACAGATTTCTAATGAGAGTCAACTCCTTCATTAATCATCCGCTTATCAATAAACTTAGAATATTAGACCACCTGATTAGCACTTCTAGATATTAGCGCACGAAACTCATCCCTTATTTTTTCATTAGCTACAGAAAATTAATAAACATTAAACCAGAAGCTCCTATTAATCAATTTCATAAGCTTCCAATTTATGAATATTCTTACGATGTTTTAACTTTCTCTCCTAACTTCTTGCTTAGTATTGGAATTGTAAAAACTACTTATTAGATCGCAATCAAATTTAAATGGGAACACACGACACACAACACCTTTTGATTAAAACCAAAATCATGTAAATTGGTCCACCCAGTCAAAAGTTCTAAGGTTCTGAATCGAATTGAGAACCTCCCCTTTTTTTGTAAGTCAGTTAAAATTAGCGGCTCGCGGCTCGTAATGCTGCCACACGCACGAGTGGAGGAGGTTACGAGTGAAGTTTCAAACTTGTCGGATCGTCAACGAACTTACTCGGCGGTTTTAAAGTACGCGAACTTAGGGTGACACCTGTGGATGACAGACTGGCGAAAAAGGTTTAGGGAAAAATGATGAGTGTAAATTTTTACGATGCGCACGCACACTGTCACAAAAAATAACCGGTGCCCTGAAGTTAGTTAGTCAACAAAGATGTTAGCAACGTGTATAATTTAGTACACACACACATTTTTTTTTTGTCATTTCAGTTTGGTAACAAATTTCATTTTACCATAACATTTTAAAAACAAATTGAAATTTCATCATTCGTTAAAAAACGTTTCTGTTACCTAATTACTAATATTATTAATAAATCCGCCAACCCGCATTGGAGCAGCGTGGTGAATTAATCTCTGATTCTTTTTCTATATGGGAAAAGAGCGAGAGGCTGTGTGTGTACCGTTAAAAATTTCAACGGTTTATAAGGTATAGGGGAGAAATTAACGTTATTTACCGGTAAGGTCGAAAACTGTACCTTTACATTACGGTCTGTACAATAAGATCGTGCTTTACATAAAATTTTAATATAATTTTATACTTTTATATCATTTTTATTTTTTTTATTTTTTATACTCTTTGACTGACTGTACCGCTGACGTAGAGATGACAGGTGTCAATTGCTGTACATGCTTCTGTTCTGACCAAGATGCTTATATATTGTGTTTCCTAAGATGCTTATACAAATCTGACGTTTGTATTGTAATTTGTAAACTTTAAAGGTTTGAAGTAAATACACAAAACAAACAAAATTTTGAGCTTGAAGTTATGTTTGTGATATAATTTTAAATGAATGTCTCGAAAATTTTAATAATAAGACTGATATAAATGACAAAATAATGTCAGAAGAACAAGGCGAAAAAAGACCTAAGAGTCCAGAAGCAACAACTTCTGCAGAAATTGAGGATAGTGAAGAATGGATTGGACCTATGCCTTCGGAGGCGGCAAAACCTAAACCGAAAAAACGAAAAGGTTAATCAAGACCAAGCAACATTTCAATAAAAAATAAGGAAAACGGTTAAAAAACGACAAGCTTAAGAATAGTTAAAACGATAAGGATATTCGGACACTAACGTGACTCCAGCGGTAATTTAACGTGACTAGTGTGACTGGCACTAAGTACAATTTCAAATCTATTGTGGGTCTATTTCCATAATTTAATCACGTTCCCCCATATTTGGTCGCCTTCGGTGACCAGCCTCAGGCTCTTGCTCGCTCGGGTGTCTGCGTTTTGTTACGCAAGGATGAAGAGGCTGCACCTTCCGAAGCGCCAGAGACGTCACGGAATGAAATTATGCCGATGAACGGTATAATTTTGAGGTTAGGTCTATGGGATTTCAACAAGTACCTGTCACGCTAGATTACAGCTGGAGTCACGCTAGTGTCCGAATATCCTCAGCCTAGTTAAAAGGGCTTACAACTATTTTTATAGCAACTTACAGAGCTAAATTCTAATGAACTGTTTAAGATTGTGGCCGAGATGATTATAGCTACAGTTGCAGTAGGAGATCAGATAAATTCAATTTACTTTACCTTCTACAGCTCACAGAACCCAACATAAATACTAAAATAAATAATTGATGAACCTAACGTAATTAATTATGTATTCATGTAACACCCACTGGGCAAGCTCTCTTTCTCCAGCTAGGAGAAGTTTCCGAGTTTAATTCCCTATCCCGCTACACTGTATGAGGTTGTTGAATAATTTTCCTTTGTTAAGTAGTTATTTCTGTCGAGTAATAACTTCTCTTAATGCTGAAGCAGGAATGCTGCAATGAATTTTAAAACTTTAAACTTGTTTAATAGCTAGTAAGAATGAAAGAATTTAATTTTTTTAGTAATACAATCAGATTGGTAAACGAGTGTACAGCTCATCTGATGGTAAATAATGACTGTAGCTTATAGATGCCTGCAATACCAGAAGCATTACAAGCGTGTTGCTGAAACAATCTCCCATGTCTATTAATTCTGGTCACCTTACTCACCACAGGAACACAACACTGCTTGAAAGCAGTATTATGTAACTGTTATCATTTTCTAAGGTCGAGGTACTTCTCTACCAGTGCTGCTCCAGATTTTGAGCAGTTAGTTAACAAATACAATATATAATAACAAACAACATTAGTTAACAAATGTATGGCTATAATTTAGTTTCTTATAATTTACAGTGTTGGAGTTTGAGTCTCTCTACCTAGAGAACTTGCCGTCATCCGAGACATATGAAAGGAGCTACATGCACAGAGATGTTGTAACACATGTTGTGGTGACCAAGACAGACTTTGTTATCACTGCCAGCCAGGATGGGCATTTGAAATTTTGGAAAAAACAGGTGTGGTTAATTTTACGAGAATATTATTTTTAGTTATGAATGGGTTCATTCATTCTATACTATAATATTATTATAATGTATGAAATCGTATTTCTATTTCTTAAACTTTTTCTATGATTAATTACCAGTTTGGTTAAAATTTTTATTAATTTATAAAATCTGATATAATTTTAATTTTCAAAATGAAAATTCATAAGTGATTTTCTTGAATAGAGAAATTTTTGATTATGATTCGGTCCCAAGATAGCGCTGATGATTTCATCAATGTCTCAAATGCTGTTTATTTCTTTTGGTAAAAAGAAAATTGTTATTTTTGTAAAATAAATTGGCTAATGAACAAACACATTGAGGTTAAGCTTATTTAAGGGTAAACTTAAATGAACCCAAATACATTCTATACGTTTACTTTTAAGAACTACTAATCTCAATTTTTTTTTTTAATTTATTTCAGGAAGAAGGTATAGAATTTGTTAAGCACTTCCGTTGTCACTTAGCACCGTTCAGTCATCTTGCCGCCAATAGCACGGGCACATTGCTTTGTACAGCTTCTACTGAGAAAACAATTAAAGTGTTTGATGTTGTTAATTTTGGTAAGAAATTTGTTTTTGTAAAAAAAATATGTCATGTTCTTAATACACATACACATTTGGACATCTGGGGCATACTAACTACTTGGGGCACTATTACACGTAAATGTCAAATAGCAATTTTATCCTGTCTCTTTATATTTTTTTATAACTAAAATTCTATCAAAAATTTCATCACTGCTATTAATATTTTTATACTTGTTCTTGTGATTTTTGTAAAATATGATATTTACATTTATAAATGTAATGATTTTTTACTTGTTTACTTACAGATATGATAAATATGATTACAATTGAGTTTGAGCCATATTGTGCTGAGTGGGTTCATTCTGCTGGCGATCCTATTTCAGCATTAGCTGTGTAAGTATTAATACATTTCTCAAAATAAAATATGTAATTTAATAATCAGGAAAAGTGTGCAAAAAAGTTTTATTGCATTACAAAGTCTTACAAATAAATTGACACTGATAAATAAATAAAGACACTGGTTACTCAAAATCCGCAGCAGTACGCGTCCGTGTTCTGTGTAGATCATTGATATTCTATTCATAAACTTGTATAAAAGATTTTTTTTCCTCACAGTTATGAAGAATGATCCACTTTATTGTACAACAAAATATAATAGTATTAGCGACCTGCCCTGGCTTCGAACGGGTGCAAAAACTATCAGTGTTCCTCTGCTATATTATGCATGTATTATACATATAAACCCTCCTCTGGAATCACTCTATTTACTAAAGAAAATCGCATCAAAATCCGTTGCGTAGTTTTAAAGATCTAAGCATACAGAGAGCGGGAAGCGACTTTGTTATAGACTATGTAGTGATACTGTGTGGCTACGGTACTAAAGAATTTAGCCACCCCCTCTCTTTCCGTGGCTGTCGTAAGAGGCGACTAAGGGATAACACAGTTCCGCTACCACCTTGGAACTTAAAAAGCCGACCGGTGGCGGGATAACCATCAAACTGCTGGCTTTGAAATACACAGGCCGAAGACAAGCAGCAGCGTCTTCAGTGTGACAAAGCCAGCCCTGCGGTCACCAACCCGCCTGCCCAGTGTGGTGACTATGGGCAAAACACATGAGTTCACGTTATTTTTGGCGTGAACTTGTGGAGGCCTATGTCCAGCAGTGGATTGTATAGGCTGTAATGATGATGTAGTGATGCAACAGTTAAAGGTATTCATATAATATTTGTGTTATAGGTCAGAAAAAAATAGTAAAAAGATACATATTTTTGATGGACAGCAAGTATCCGGCACACCACTACATACTTTTGAGTTACATCAAGGTGAAGTAGCAACAATAAAATACAATCCAGTATTTGAAGCGGCAGTGTCTGTTGACAAAGTCGGCATCGTTGAGTACTGGACGGGCCCAAAACATGAGTACCAGTTCCCGAGGAATGTGAAGTTTACCTCTAAATTAGATACAGATCTGTTTGACTTTGTTAAGAATAAAACATACCCGACGTCGCTTGATTTTTCACCCGATGGAAAGAAGATGGCTTCGATAAGCTTAGATAGGAAGGTTTGGTAAAAATTTATATTTTTAAAATCAAATTTTGACTTCTGTTGAAACATTTTTACAAAGGGCTGACATTAATGCAAAATAAAAGTCTTTTTAAAAACGTTACTTTTGTGTGAGGACCCAAATTAATTTCATACTTCTGTTATTACTATTTAATTTTGTAGTTATAGCAATAATTATAAATAATATTCAATTCTCTATAGAGTTACAAACATATATTCCTGTGATAGATGGACGAACAGACTTAAAGTCTTAATTGTTGGATTGATACATTTCAAAGATTTATTTTAAATTTTTTAGGTTCGTGTTTTTCATTTCTTGACTGGAAAGCTGCACAAGGTTATTGATGAGTCTCTGCAGCGCTTCCAGGAGTTACAGCACCAAACACAGCAACTTCCTAACATGGAGTTTGGCAGAAGGTTGGCTGAAAGTATCCCTGACTTTCCTTGTATGCTTTTTCATTATACTATTTTCATATGCTAATCTATGGCATGGTTTATTAATCCAAATAATTGATAATTTTTTTTTTTTTTTTTATATTTATTAAAATTTTTATATGTGTATTTTATGCTTTCGTGTATTTGTTTGACAGAATGGCGACAGAACGCGAGTTGGAGAAGTCTGAAGCCGCGTCGCTAGCCAACGTCGTGTTCGACGCAAGCGGACACTTCGTCGCGTACGCGACCATGCTGGGCGTGCGCCTCGCCAACCTCGCCACCAACCGCTGCGTCGCCACGCTGGGGCGCCCCGAGAACCTGCGCCCGCTGCGCCTCGCGCTCTTCCAGGTAGGGGCACTATCGACACTATCGACACTACTGCCACCGACCGCTGCGTCGCCACGCTGGGACGCCCCGAGAACCTGCGCCCGCTGCGCCTCGCGCTCTTCCAGGTAGGGGCACTAGCGCACGGGGCACTATCGACACTACTGCCACCGACTGCTGCGTCGCCACGCTGGGCCGCCCCGAGAACCTGCGCCCGCTGCATTTCGCGCTCATCCAGGTAGGGGCACTATCGACACTACTGCCACCGACCGTTGCGTCGCCACGCTGGGTCGCCCCGAGAACCTGCGCCCGCTGCATTTCGCGCTCTTCCAGGTAGGGGCACTAGCGCACGGGGCACTATCGACACTACTGCCACCGACCGTTGCGTCGCTACGCTGGGCCGCCCCGAGAACCTGCGCCCGCTGCGCCTCGCGCTCTTCCAGGTAGGGGCACTAGCGCACGGGGCACTATCGACACTACTGCCAAATTTACACGCAAAATTTACACGTTTACATGTAACATTTTTTTTTCATTAAATAAATATGCAAATTGATTATTATCACCAGGGACGGACAAATCAATCAAAAGTTGCAAGTACCCTCGAGATGGAAGGCTCAGAGAATCCTACACTGTTGAGTGTTAAAACTGACCCGACGCTCTTTTGTACCGCTTACAAAAAGAACAGGTTTTATATGTTCTCGAGACGGAGTCCCGACGACGTCAAGAGCCCCGATGCAGACAGAGATATCTTCAATGAGAAACCGTCGAAAGAAGATATCATATCTGCTACTGAGGGCCAAGGTCAGTTAAATACTCAATTTATTAAATCACCCTATTATTTAATAAATTCGCATAACTAGAGAATCTCAACTAGGATTTTTTTCCCTAATTTTAAGATTAGGCGTCTGTATTTACAACTAGAATATGTTATCTGTATCTATTTTCTAGGTGTTCAGCGTCTGTACGAACAAGCAATCCTACATACGTCATTAGGAGATATTCACATCCGTCTGTTTGGAAAAGACGTCCCTCGTACAGTGGAAAACTTCTGCGGGCACGCTAGAAATGGCTACTTCAATGGACATATATTCCACAGGGTTATCAAAGGGTTCATGATACAAACGGGAGATCCTACTGGTTAGTATGGTATTTAAATTCATTCGTATTAGACATATATATTTTTTTCAAACTATTTCCGAATACAATATTAGTTTTAAAATATATATATACTATGTGCGGACGTATATAAGCTCTCATCTATATGTAATTTTTTGATTTTAAAAATCTGACTGACTATTTGATTTTTATGATATATCTAATATGTATCTATTAATAAAATACATGTAGGTACATAGTTTAATCTTTGCTGACCAAATTATTTATTTATTTTTTTCTTTAATTTAGTTTATAAGTATACATCCAACCTTTTAAATACTGAGATAAGATGCGATAGAGTGGGAATGAGGTGGAAAAATTATCATTCACCGATGGTAGTTAATCTTTTATTACGTTTAAAAATACTACTACCGCCATCTATTAGCAGCGTTTGATAAAATATTATAATAAAAAAAACGATTGTGCTTTAGAACACACAACTGAAGTAAAATTTCTGCACAATAGGCCCGCACTGTGTTTTAGAGAAACGAAACGTAACTGGCTATGAGAGAAAGAGAGAAAGAAAATTTGAGCTCTCTCTCTTCCCCTCCATTCGCCTCGCCCGATCACACTTTTCGTAACGCTCTCGTCACGCACTCACCAGTTCACTCCGAAGTCAAGCGTGCGTAAAGAAGTTAAACTTCAAAAAGTTAGAGTCCGCTGTGTCCCCAGGGACCGGCACGGGCGGGGAGAGCATCTGGGGCGGCGAGTTCGCGGACGAGTTCCGCGCGCAGCTGAAGCACGACCGGCCGTACACCGTGAGCATGGCCAACGCGGGCCCCGACACCAACGGCAGCCAGTTCTTCATCACGCTGGCGCCCACGGTACTACTAGCTTTGTTCAAGTGAAATCATTACAGCCTATACAGTCCACTGCTGGACATAGGCCTCCCAGGTTTACCCCAAAAATAACGTGAACTCATGTGTTTTGCCCATAGTCACCCTAGGCAGGCGGGTTGGAGATTCAAGTGAAAACTTCATGCAAATTTTAACACTAAAAGTTCTAGGTTTTCACTTCTATCTCTATAACTGCAATTTTTTTTATACAACTATGTCGGCAAACTAGCGTACGGCTCACCTGATGGTAAGCGATTACCGTAGCCTATAAATGTTTGCAACACCAAAAGCATCTCATGCGCGTTACCGGCCCTACTCCAACCTCAGGAGCTCTGGTTACCTTACTTATCAACAGGAACACAACGCACTGCTTGAAAGCAGTATTATTTAGCTATGGTCTTCTGTAAGGTCGAGGTACTTCTCTAGTCGGTCTGCTCCAGATTTTGAGCATTGTGGCGTTTGTGTATTATGCGTTTTCCATATTAGTTTCTAATCGCATTATAATAGTATATGCTTCAGCCTATAATATCCCAATGCTGGGCATAGGCCTCTTTTCCTATGTAGGAGAAGGATCAGAGCTTAATCCACCACGCTGCTCCAATGCAGCTTGGCGTATAATAATACAATATATAACAATAATCATAATTGTACTGTGTATTTCTTTTAGCCTTGGTTAGACAACAAGCACACGGTGTTCGGGAGAGTGGTGCGTGGTATGGAAGTGGTTCAGAATATCGGCAGCGCCAAGACCAACCCCAAAACAGACAAGCCCTACGACGATATACGAGTCATATCCGTTACTGTAAAATAAGTGTACCAAATAAATTAAAATCTTATTTTTTTTATAATAAGGCCTATTATTTCTGAGTAACCTTTATTTTTACTTACGTTTTGTGTGACAAAAAACGGTTTTTCAACATTTTTCTATACGACCAGAATGGCAAACAAGTGTACAGCCCACTTAGACGGTCAGCGGGTACCGTAGCCTATAGACGCCTAAAACTCCAGGATCATCAGAAGTCCAGTCGCTTTGCTGTTCACCGAATTTTTCTTAGTGTCACCTAACTTATATTGAGAATTAGCGACCCGCCCGGCTTCGCACGGTTGCAAAAATTATCAGTGTTCCTCTATTATGCATGTATTATACATATAAACCTTTCTCTTAAATCAGTCTATCTATTAAAAAAAAAACCACAAGTATTTAGGAAATTTAGTATTTTAGAAAATAACAAATACCGTAAAATAAAATAAATCAAACAAAATAATAATAATAATTCAAACTATTAAGTGAAATAAAGAAACATGTCTTTATTTATTTTTGTCGACAGTATAAAATTACATAAATAATTTAAAAAAAAGTTTACTAGTAATATTTTAGTTTTACAAACGTCATATTATACAGTTTGACTGTGTGACTGATATTACGTCACTTCCGTTATATATTTTTCTTACAGTTTTAGTATTACATTTTCTTCAGTTCGGTCGCCCAGCCAAATGTCAAGCCTGCCGTAAGGAACTTCGTTCCAATATTTTTTTCCCTAATTTTTGGGTATACAACATACATACGTACACATTATGTTTTAGTGCAAAATATCTAATTCCGTCTTATGTATCATACAGAAACGACCGAAAGTCGGCTATTTTGCCATCCGCAGACAAAGGGATTATTTCGATTCCAGTATAATTAAAATTATTATAATTTATCAAAAAAAAAAAACATACTATTAAGTAGTTTCGTAAGAACACATGAGACTTGGTGCTTCAGCCCTATAGAAAAAAACTCATAAAATATGGACAAATGCAGACCAAATTCTCATACCGAGTTATGAGAGTCTACGAGAACTCTTTTGCTCTCATAACTTGGTATGAGAATTTAGTCTGCATTTGTCCATGTTTTATGAGATTTTTTTTTCATAGGGAGTCAGTCAGTCTGTTCAGCCTATTGCAGTCCACAGCTGGACATAGGGCTTCCCAAGTCTGCGCCAGACATAGGTGCTTACTAAGCGAGTATATTTACATTTTTTTTTTAAATATTTTAGAAAAATTTGATACTAAATAAATAAATATCAAACAAAAAATAACGAAATATAAACATTTTGACTTTATTATAATTACCTATTTCGAATTAAGCAATTCGCGATAAATTAATATCGGGATAAAGGCCATCTACCGGTAAATAGTCAAGTTAAGAACGTGGCTATTGTGCGAAAGATGTCTCTACAAACCTATATGAATGTATTATCTGATTTTATTTAATGCTAAATATACTTTTACTGACACTCGATTTAACTAAATATAATAAATAGTAATATTAAAAGGGATAAATTTATAGTTTACATACAATTTTTACATTTTTTTATTGATAAACTGAAATCATGGGTAACTTTTTTAATTTCCTGAGTTTTATTCATTTTGCTTTTAAAGCTTTTTTATGAATGTCCAAGCTACGGAAATTAAAAATTAGAATAAATGAAAAGACAAAATCTAGCAATCAACAACTATAAATCTCGCTAAATTGTATATAAAAATATATTAGGGATAATATATTTTTCCTTCAAACTTTATCTGTTGGGCGAGAGAGTAAAGTATATATTAATGTCTCTTTTACTCTTACAGTGTGGCCATATCCCCCTGGCCGCGCACCTCTAGCATATATTTTCTTGTGGCGCTGTTTAGGCGCGGTTACCCCGCCTCCTCTTCGCCCCTAAGAACTGTTTCCACTGTTCTTTTGTATACTGGAAAACTGTTTTTTTTTAAATAGTCTTAGAGGTTTTTTGAAGTGAAAATTTCCTTTGGCACACCGCACGCTACTACTACGGCTGTACTGTGTGGCTACGGTACTAAAGAATTTAGCCACCCCCTCTCTTCCCGTGGGTGTCGTAAGAGGCGACTAAGGGATAACACAGTTCCACTACCACATTGGAACTTAAAAAGCCGACCGGTGGCGGGATAACCATCCAACTGCTAGCTTTGAAATACACAGGCCGAAGACGGGCAGCAGCGTCTTCGGTGCGACAAAGCCAGCACTGCGGTCACCAACCCGCCTGCCCAGCGTGGTGACTATGGGCAAAACACACGAGTTCACGCTATTTTTGGCGTAAACTTATGGAGGCCTATGTCCAGCAGTGGACTGTGATAGGCTGTAATGATGATGATGATGATGATGATGACACCGCACGCACATTTTTTCGTAGGTAGTAAGTTAGGCTGATCCGTCATTCTGAGGATGAAGGTGAAAGACTCGATCAGGTGAACTCGGGATCGCCGAGTGTGGGCGAGAAAGATGCAGTCAGCTGCTCTTCGCTGTTGTGTTGCTGTGCTAAGTATATTCAATTTATATGTAATAATTATCATTATTAATTTAATAGTTATTATTGGTACGTAATAAAAATATATACATATATATTACTTTGTATATTATTTGGAAGATTATACAACTATTAACGATACTACAAAATGAATATAATGTTATTGTTAAAAATATAAACTTTAGTACATTCATTGCAATGTAATTCCAATCTATACAAATAAATAAAATTGGAGTGTCTGTTTGTAATATGAAAATAACCGCTTTTTACTAAATGCATGTGGATGTATACACGGTACATATACCGAAATAGCATTTTTTATAATTTTTGTCTGTCTGTCTGTTCCAGCTAATCTCTGAAACGGCTGGATCGATTTTGACGGGACTTTCACTGGCAGATACCTGATGTATTAAGGAGTAACTAAACATACTTTTATTTTAAAAATTTATTTATTATGTAACTGCGAACTAAACATTTTTTTTTTAAATTCCACGCGGTCGAAGTTTCGGGCACAGCTAGTTTAGAATAAAATTTTTCACGCTATACAAGACTCCAATGATTTTTTTATGTCAAAATTTTACAAAAATATTTCATATACCTACCTACTCATTCTTTTCTTATTCATCTCTATCCAGTTATCCACGTCTATTTTATCTTCAACGATGTAATACATTGTTCTGATACAATAACATTTTTTGTTTGTTACACTAATTCATTGTGTATATAGACGCCCATGAAGGAAAAAATCTAAAAGCTATAAATTACGCTATCGTAACAACAATGGACATAGGGCACTCGATTCTCGGTAATAGCACAAAGTCGTAAACAGCCCGATGTGGCCTCGCGCTTCGTTACAATCACATCGACCAATAGCGTACGAGTACGACGCAGTATCACGACATATTCGACCAATGACCGTTCGGATTTATCACGCTACCTTTAAAAATAGCTTATCTGAGTCATTGCATAAAAGCAGTAGTTGTTTCTTAACAATGTTTAGAAACAAGTGGAACGTCGACGGTAGTGGATGTACGTAGTCCTATGAGAAAGTTTTCTTCGTGAAGTGAGTTAAGTGATACCGAGTAGATCGGTGCTAACACATGGTTCGGCAATCCGGCCACGGGATGGAGACCACTTTTTACGACGAACAGTATCCCCTGAGCGGCCCAGTGGACAGTCTAAAGCGGTCTTTGACATTGGATTTGGACTTCGGGCGAGGCGGGAAGAGGGCTCGCGGAACCGCTCCCGTTCTCTCTTCTCCAGACCTACAGCTGCTCAAGCTCGGTTCACCGGAGCTGGAAAAACTTATAATGCAAAACGGCATGATCACAACGGCTACACCGACACCGGGCGGACAGGTGATGTTCCCCGCCGCGATACCGACGGAAGAACAAGAGATGTATGCGAGACCGTTCGTCGAGGCGCTGGACAAGCTACACCACAGCGAGCCCGCGCCCATCGGCAGGAGAGTGTACGCCGACCTCGACCGGCCGCTCGACCGATACCCTACCCCCGTCGTCAAAGACGAGCCACAGACCGTACCCAGTGCCGCCAGTACGCCTCCTCTGTCGCCCATTGACATGGACACACAGGAAAGGATAAAGTTGGAACGTAAAAGACAAAGAAATCGAGTAGCCGCTTCGAAATGCCGGCGACGAAAACTAGAACGCATCTCGAAGCTGGAGGAGAAGGTGAAACTATTGAAGGGCGAGAACGCGGAGCTGGCCCAGATGGTGGTGAAACTGAAGGACCACGTCTCGAGGCTGAAGCAACAGGTGCTAGAGCACGCGAACGGTGGCTGCCACATCGACACGCACTTCTGAGCGCGCTGCGCCGCCGCTCCCCACATTCCATGCTAGTCGCGCCCGCTCGGACGCAGCATACAAAGCGATTTGTGATCTTAATTTTACCGTGTAATATATAGTTATATCTAGTGTGTAAGGTGAAGCTATAATGAGGATGTTGTGTTAAGTTTGTTAAGATGTTGCAAGTGATATGACAGAACCTCCGATCGGGCGTAACGCTCGGGTGGCCCTAGACGAAGGATGTACTTAGTGAGTTTCGAGTACATATATAGCTAACGTTGTAAGTCGCCGCTATGATTTTTCTTGTATCAGTATTGCGTTCTCATTTAGAATAGTGTAGAAACTAGAAAGGATAATCATGCAACGTCATTCGACTGCAGACTAAACGAAGCTGACTGCTGAGGCGACGTTGCCAGCTGTGCTATAAATTTCCCGTTCGAGCGATGTTGCCGTACAGCGTACACTGCTTGTAATATTCGGATTTGCGTTGTGTGATTTAGGTAGAGACCCAAGACAGTGTAAAGCATTGTATATTATTAATATATTGAATGATATAAATTTTATAATCGAATACAAATTATATTTATTGTTTTATATAGAAATCGGAGGGAAGCTTCACATTTGACGTTGACAGGACAAGATTATAATTAGTCAAAAGGGATGTAATTATTGGTTAAACTGGCAACGTCGCACCCAGTCGCGACTCACGAGCGGATGTTCTGTTAATTAAAATTCCGCCTGCGCCGCCCTCGCGGAATGGCGGCCATGTGTTCGGCAATCGGACGTTCCGAATCACGTTCTGTTGCACAAGGTTAACTTTTTTTCATTATAATAATGGCGCCTCGATGCCTGACGGATTTGTTACGCTCGATGATACGCATTGCTAGTGTGAAAGACTGATAGCGTGCGAGACGGAGTGCCTTGCTCTAGAAGTCTAGAGTGACTGATGTGTGAGTGCGAGATGCGTACTTCTAAGTTTTGTAAACGTCTCTGAAGCGACCCGGTGCTCTTTAAAGGTCTTATAACGTGAGGCCGTCCGATTAAAAATTGTGATGGACGAACGGATGCGTGTTTTGCGAGCGGACTGAATGTACAGCGAGATTGTATGAGCGATGTAATTTATTAGTGAGAATGTGAAATTAATTAGGATCAAGTAGCAATCTCGAGTGCCTACGCTTTGTAAACTGAAGCCTATACTTATGTTTTTATTGTTTTTGTTACCATTTAATGTGCTACAGTGAAATGTTCTGTACCATTCTTATAGTTTTTTGTAATATATCGATTAACAAGTTGAATTGTTATATAATATTGGGGAACTTGCTGTCGGAATGATTATGAAACGTACGTAGTGTAGCTCGGTAAGATATACATTGTACCTATGAGAACCGGAGACAGCAAGGGAACCTTTTTGTATTATTTTTATACAAAATCTTCAAAATGTTAACAAATAATTTGTAAGTTTATAAAGATAAAACAGTTATACTAAAATAATATATTTTTATGAATTTAACAAAGAAATATTGTTTTATACTGAATACGTATTGTATGATAAAACTGAATGAAAAAGAAAAATAAATTATGAATATTATTATACCATTACCTATTTTCTTTTATTTTATAACCTTCTAGACGCACGTATGTAAACTATGACTTGAGATTTGAGTACTATGTAGTTAAATACAACTATGAACTTGTCGATCTTTACAAACGAAAGGAATGTAAACCACAGTATCCAACAACCTGCAGTAGAACAGCGTAATGGCTCCAATAATTTTCCTTCATGGATAGAGGCCTGTGCCCAGCTGTGGTATGTTACAGGCTGGATCGATCCATGGTATCAAATACATAGTACATTTATTTATGCATTGGGATAAATGACTTCCAAAACTTTACTTCTAAGACTTGATTTTTATCAGGAATAAAAAATATTACTGACATACAAACAGCATAGTAAACATTACCTACATCACAATAAGCTATTCTGTATAATTTTAAGATATGTAGTTTGCACAAAAAGTAACGAAAAGACGATAACGCCAAATTTTAGATAAAGCAGGAATTTTTGACAATATTATCAACAAAATATTGTGAAATTACGTAAACATTCGTAATAAATAACGTACCGTCAACTTGTGTTGACGGGTTGACCATTTGAAATCTATACATATAAAAGTAACCCTGATATCGGTTCATGAGAAAAAATACAGGGGTCTGGATGTGGATAAAGTTTAAATAAGCTACGAATAGACTTGATCACCAGTATGTGATAGAATAGGCTATTAGGACATGTTTCTCCTCAATTAATAAACTATAAGTTACTCATTTATATTTGCGAGTAGAAATATTTCATAATTATAGTGGAATTTGAGTGTAAAAAAGAATAATAATATACCAAAAAGTTTTGTCTGTTGGATAACATCATCCGTCAAATAGCGTTATCCACAACCTTAAACCGCTGAAAGAGGCCCTAAGTAGTGATTTTGCTATTTGTCAATATTGTAGCATAACATAAAATAATTATCAAAACCCTGTACGAAATTTAATGCACTATTAACAGTCATGATCCTGCATGTGCAATATAAAACTTAGTGAAATTTTCATCTTGATACACCGCCGTTTAGAAGTGAAAATATTATTTATACCCTGTAATAGTTGTGAAATCGAAATGAAGCCATTTTGTGCCCGGTTCCTGTATTCAGATAACCATTCGTTTTTCTAAATGACCTTTCAGTTACGAACATTTCGATGGCTCCTAAGTATACTGTCAACTAACAACTTTTGACTATTTCATTTTTTTAAGATATTAATAACATTTACTTCATTTCCTATCTACCTATGTAACAAAAAAATAAAGTTATTAGAAGTAGAGTTGACTCAGTATACTTAGGAGCCATCGATTTGTTCGAAATTGAATGGTCCATTAGTAAAAGGACCCGTTTACTGAATTTTATGATCATGAGTAGAAATATCTAAAACTGCGGGGACAAAGTTAATTATAGAACAAAAATATGTAACATTTTAATATAATTATGGTTGGCAAGAATAAATTTTGATAAGACCTTTATTTACTTGCTTACACAACAATACATAACAGATTCAATTTTATAAAACTATGTAATAACATGCAATTATATGAGACATGCTGATATTATTTGTGTCATCGGCAAAAACATTGCAATCCATAACACAGAAAAGGAAATGTATTCATTTATTTTTTTATCTTTCAAAGAGCAAAAGTGGATCGAAGCTGCATTAAATTAACAGGTAAATACAATATTATATTTAAATTTATTATGAGCCGTAAAAGTTTCATCACAAAGGAATATAAATAGTCCAATAATCTAACCCCAAAATTATATGTTGGCAGTTACTTCAAAAAATATTATGCATAATAAAAACCCCTACCGTCAATTCTTTACGGTTTTTTCTTCTACTAGATTATATCATTGATTTTTTTCAATATATCATATTCATTATGTCTATACAAACTAGATAATTTATAACAATTTTTTAGCCTAAGTGTTCCTATTTTTACACTTTTTTGATATGATAAAATTAGTAAAAATAGTTTTATTTTTTAGAACAATATACAATAATACTGTACTTGGCGTTATGACGTTTAATACTAGGAACACAGGGAACTAAGGTTATTGTCAAATACTTATGTATTTTTCATAATATTATTGCATACAACTGTTTGTTTGCAAATTATTCGTCAAAGAAAACACTCATAACATACACTTAACATACAAAAAATACAGTCGAGTTGAGAACCACGTCCTTTTTTTTTAAGTTTGTGTTAAAATAGTTAAAATAACGAGACTTTTCTATTACATAGTAAGTTATATAAAGAAAATAATGATATAACGTGTAGTTCGGTGAGTTGTTAAAATATAGGTCACCGGTGGCCAGCAAACCGAGTGTCAACACAAGTAAACCTACGCATTGTTCTCACCGTACAGTATTTACAAACATAATATTGTTTGTACAATGTATTTTGATTCTACATAAACTATATTATTATTGCTATAGTTAACTGCTAGTAGTTTTGGACGATGTGAATCGATAAATTTTAAACGATGTATTTTTAAATGTAATGTAAGTTAGGCCCCGTTTCAATATATTATAAAAGCTATTTATTTTGGCCAATACAGAGACCGGGCACTAATTTAATAGAAGTGTCGACATTCTTTTTTTGACATATCAAGGTAGGTAATCCATATTTCAACTTGTAAATTTAATATTTATTAAGTTTTATGTCGGCCAATATTACGCTGTAAAACTTTTTTTTAGACCTGACCAAGATCTTTTTTTAATGCAAAAACTATAGGATATTCATCGCATCGAAATCATCGATGTATTTTGTAAATGTCCATCCCTAACTTCAGTGTAATAAAAACATGGCAATAAAATGGAACATTCGAGAAATTAATAACGAAACGAAAATTGCGTTTAATGTTATTTATTAGACAATTAACGTTTAATGGTCTTGTTTTCCTTGTTCGATGTGTTTGTTATCATATTTATAATATTGTTTTTGCGATAAATATATTAAAAATTATGTAATATAATGCAATGCGTTTAATTCAAATGTTAATACACAGTATTGTATTTTATATACAGTAGCTGTGATTATTTAATTATTAAAAAACATTTAATGCTAAAAATGCATATATACCTAAACAATTAAAAAATAAACAAAATGTAGAGGTTTCCGTTGTATTAAAGACCCTATTGTTAGTTACCATACTCCTTCGAAACGGCTGGACCGATTTTTATGAAATTTTGTGTACATATCGGGTCTGAGAATCGGGCAACATCTATTTTTCATAACCCTTGGTTATAAATGGGGGGGGATTAAGGGGGTTAATAAATATATGGCAAAAGGACGTTTGCGGGGTCAGTTAGTAATTATATATTATTATTTGTGGGTTATCACTTTCAATTTATAATTATGCAGCTTTGTTTGTCACGTAATGTTTTTTAATTGACGTGCCTTCATTTTCGTGCACTAGTCAACATGATCCGGGCTTGGAAAAAATAGGGCTACAGCCCCGGAGCCTCTACACTACAATGACGAGGCTATCGCAATAGCGCTTAAAAAATCCAAATTTTTACCGTTTTACAAAGACACTATTTAAAAAAAAAATACTTAGATTAAAAAAAAAATCGCATTGAAAAAATGCCGCTTCCACCCATCATTGCCTTTTTTCACTTCTTCCGTGGTTGAATTAGATCTCCAAATTTGACCTGTATGTTCAACTATATGTAGGTTACACATATTTTTTTAATTTTTTTTAATTGGAAAGGCTCCAAGAAACCGATAGAACGTGTGCGGTCTGTCCTGACGTGAGTCAAGGTGTAAAAAAAGTATGACCACCGTGACAGCGTGCGGAGAGATTCATGTCTAGTGGTACTGTTGATAGACACTATTATCTCGTACTAATTAGCAAAAAAAAAATGTTTTTTTGTTAAGTTGGTAACGTTGTAAAACTATCTTGTTATCGATAATTTGTTACGGTTGTCTCGGGCTTATATAAGTATGTGTGTGTGTGTGTGTGAATAATTTGCTACCTAAAGTTACTGCTCGCTTGCTGTCCTGTGGATCTCATTGAAAAGATTTTTTACACGTTTACCCGTGATGTCTTTCTTGTAAAATAAATTTGTCCATTAATTTTGTTAGTTTTACTATAGTTAGTCGGTAATTTATTGAATTTTATTTTACGGTTGTTTAAAGTTGTTTCAAGAATACAACAAAAAAATAGCCTTTTGTCTACTCTGTTGTCGTCGTGGCATAATTATATAAATTTTTTTTTTTTTTTTTATTATTACAGCCTATACAGTCCACTGCTGGACACAGGCCTCCACAAGCTCACGCCAAAAACAACGCGAACTCATGTGTTTTGCCCATAGTCACCACGCTGGGCAGGCGGGTTGGTGACCGCAGTACTGGCTTTGTCGCACCGAAGACGCTGCTGCCCGTCTTCGGCCTGTGTATTTCAAAGCCAGCAGTTGGATGGTTATCCCGCCATCGGTCGGCTTCTTAAGTTCCAAGGTGGTTGTGGAACCTTGTTATCCCTTAGTCGCCTCTTACGACACCCACGGGAAGAGAGGGGGTGGCTAAATTCTTTAGTGCCGTAGCCACACAGCACTAAAAAAAATTACCATGCTTTTATTAGCTTGGGTTGTATGTATGTAATGGAATCTTTGAGCATAATTTTCACTACAAAATAAAAAATAAAAATTATAGTTTAAAAACACTAAGAAACCACGCTTCTATTTACAAAGAGTTTATATTACACTAGTAGAAGATCGAATAATTAATCATAATTAATTACTTGAAATTTAAATTATAATAAAATTTAAGTTATTAAGAGAATAATTCAATTCAGATTAAAAAGCGTGGCCTGCTTGATATAATTATTCTACTTGCAACTATCAATGTGCGGTGAGTTATAAAAACATAGTAAAAAGTTATGAAAATATAGTAAAATACACCCCACGTTACATATGTACAAATTATATAAGATAATTAGTTTAATAGTGTGACACACGAAAGCGGAACTTGAGTTGTATATGACTCTTCTACATGGCAACATTAATACAAATTAACTAAATGCTCTCGCGAGTTGCAGGTATCTCTGGGTCTCTGTTCCTAAGGTGACTATGAGATGACTTCAAATCAATTTCCTAGTAAACCTTCGATTAAATTTTTATTATTATTTTAAATTGACGTTATGATATATTATTAGTAACAAGTTCAATAAGATACTGTTCTTCAAAAACTATAATTACAATAAATACAATACATACAATAAGTTTTAACAGTATTCATTTGACCCTGACCGAAACATTTTATTTATTACCTTTGCCTTCATCTTCGACGTAATATTATGTGATATTTATTATACCACGCAGAACTAATTTATCTACGTTTTGTGATGTTTAGCAATAAAGTTAAGATTAAATAAAAGTTTATATGGAAATCGTATCTAATAAACATTTTTTTTTCTTCTTCAGAATTTCATAACATATATTTTAAATTCTATAAACAATTGAATTTCTCGTTGCTTGCTTTATTGTTACCTTATTTTATTAGTTTCGAAGTTTTAGTTATTTGTTTAAATATGGAGTGTGAAATCGTGTGAAGCAACGTAACAGCAGCTGTGGGAGATGCTTTCTAGTGTTTTAGCTGTACAAGATATTATATGATTATATATATTACACCCTAAGATTTACTGTACCAATGAGATTAGCAAGCGCTAATTTACGTTTGGTATTTAAAATAAATTTCAAAATTAAAAATATAATACACACACATAAACCATTCTATTTGCGTCAGGATACTAAATAAAGAAAGCATTTGAAAATATAATATAGCCTATGTCACCAGGGGATAGGTGTAGCTCTTCCCAACAGTGAAAGAAATTTTCAAATCGGTTCAGTAGTTACGGAGCCTACTCAATGCAAACAAACTAACAAACAATATAATCTTTTCTGATAATAATATTAGTATAGATAAAATTAATTTAAATTATTTAATAGAACAGATAAATTTTTAAATATTACAGTAATCTTAGACTAAATTTCAAACCACATTAGTCGCGTGATGGAGTTGACACTCAAACACTTTTTTTCTGATGTATAACTCCTAATAAATGCAACCTGTTTTAGTAGTGATGTGCCGGATCGCCAAAAATGCATATCCGCGGATACGGATATGGATACGGATATTTATTTACTCACTTAATCGGTGTTGGCGCGTGCCTTTGAAACGATACTTGATGACTCGAGTAATAGAATGAGTGAGGGTAGGTGAGTATCGAACGATGTGCTAAGTGGCGTAATCGGTGCTTCTGTTGTTTATAAATCTCTTGCTAATTGCTTACGACAGCACAGGGTATATATATATATATATATATATATATATATATATATATATATATATATATATATATATTTTAGAAATTTATTTATTTTATAACTCTGTGAACTGAACAATAACTTTTTTTAAATCCACGTGGACGAGCTCCCGGGCACAGCTAGTAAACAATATAAATAAAATTTGATGATTTACTGAAAACGAGGATAAATATTAAACAAAGCTATTTGAAAACGCACTACGGCCACGTTACATAATCAGTAAAGCTAAAATGTACAATGGCTACAATCTCGGAGATATATACTCGTATATTATCGAGCAGGCACGTGCGCTGTTGGACTCGAGCCAATTGATTTCTGAACTCGCCGATACGGGTACTAATATTTTATTGTTAATAACAATTTTTATTTTAGACTTTTTTTAAGGAGGAGGAGCAAAATGAAGGAGGTTCTCAGTTCAAGTAAATGTTTTTTTAATGTTTGTTACCTCTTTACTTAGTATACTTATTTTAATAATTCTTTTTTATTTGTAAGCTAATGTTTGCGTGCTTTGCATGTGGTCTCATTTAAATTTGGACGAGACGCAGAGCACTTCTTGATTAATACCTTACAATTATTGTTATTTTTTTAATTGACTTCAAAAAGGTCAAGGTTCTATCGTTAATTATGGAGTAATTTTGATTATTTTTCCTTTTTTCGTATGGTATACCTCAGAATAAGACTATAAATTTGACATGAATCGGTAGGGAATAACAAATAAAAGATTTATTTATTAAATTTCTAATACGTCACATTAACATTACGCTGTTTAAATAAAACTGCTCACATGTTCATGAATACTTTTATTGTTTGCGAATTTTTGGTGCTATGTAAAATTTATTATAATTTATTCATTATAACATCAACAAAATACAGGCCAAACTAGTTGTAGACGAAAGTAGATTACCATACAATAAATATTGTTTTGACGTACTTGGAGTTTAACAGAGTAGGTACTTTTAAATTAATTTGACGTAGTTGAACTGTACGTTGAATTTACAATTCGAATCATCTGATGGTCAAATAAAAAAAAAAATGGAATTTAAGGGCTCCTTTGCCTAGCCACTAGTCAAATATGTCACTGTTTCTCATAGGCAAATTTTGATCGATTAATGAGCTTACCTTTGCGCCTGTGAAATCACAAGTTTATTATATATACTAGCTGACCTAGCGAACTTCGTACCGCTTTATTTTTTGTTGTGAATATGATAATTATTTATATCGAAATAAAATATAGCCTATCTTTCAAGTTAGATCAAACTGCACACTGTGTGCAAAGATTAAAATCGGTTAATAGTTCAAAAGTCCATCGCGGACAAACAACGTGACGCGTATTTTATAATTATATGTTAAGATTATGAAATTGAAAAACTTGTTTGTTTGTTTGTTTAAACGCGTCAATCTCAGGAACTACTGCTTCGAATTGAAAAATTCTTTTTGTGTTGGATAGCGGTTGTTTTTTTTCTAAAATTCAATGAAACCGTGGACAAAAATCAAAATGCAATGTTATTAAAATATTATTGATGGATCTTGAGCCAACACAATGTAGCGGACTTAAAAACTTTTTTCGTAATTTACGACTTCAGGGAAATAAGAGTTTGGGTAATATGAATTGATAATTTATCAATTTGGAAAATGTCATCTTCCATATTGTATACAACTGTTGATTTCTAAATAAATGAAAAAAAAGACGCCAAATTCATACAAAAACGTAAATAAAATAATTTAAAGGCGTAATTTATTGGAAATGCCAAACGGAAACTTTTCGACTTTTGTCCGTGGAGTTCGCTTTCTCGGATTTCACAACGCGGAAAGCGACGCCGCGCCGGTCCTGCGGCTGACACACTTTCTTCCATTGTTTACACGTTTTAGTATCGACTCGATAACATTGCGAATGAAATACGTCTAGCTTATTGTAAGACCGGTTAATAAATATTGTACCACAAACGACTTTACAACTGCCTTCATCAATCTAAAGTTTACATCAAATACACTGCGGCATGTACAGCTTTAAGCTTGCACAAGCTGCAGCGCTTCTAGATAACTTTTAATTTAATTTTTTTCAGTAATATACCTATAGGTTGAATTTACAAGTATTAAATAGGTAATGGGGCCATATTTTTCAGTACTCCATATCCATATCCATATTTATATTATACCGCCAACCTCTATATGGAGCAGCGTGGTGGATTAAGCTCGATCCTTCTCCTACATGGGGAGAGAGGCCCACTGGTGGGAAATTAGGCTGAAGCGTAATTATAAGGGGGCATCCATAAATAACGTGAGGTGTTTTTTTAAATTTTCTGTCCCTCCCTCCCCCCTGGTGAGATGTCGTGAGATTTTATTCAACCCCCTCCCCCAACCCCCAATCTCACGTGAATTTTTTTAAAATGTGGGTTTCTTACGTAAACGCGTTGGATTATTATTGTAAAAAGAAAAAAAAATATTTCGTGCTTTTATTTACGACTAGTTAAGACTAGTTAAATTGAGCTATTTGGTATAAAACAAATATGGTGGTTTGACAGTCAGTAGATGTATAACGTCGAAGTATGAATGAAATTATTTTCTTTCGAACGAATTAGTGAATGATCTTAATAATAATAATAATAATAATAATAATAATAATAACTTTATTTGCAAAACACACTGGTCCTAACATACACAATATATGCATATACATATAACATCAGAGGCAGGCATTACAATCAATATCATAGGTCTAATACATTATGTGAGTAATAAAAAAAAAACAAAAATCGTATTACGATTACGCTTAAGATCAAATCTTAAGCGTGTACAATCTGGATTAAATGAAACAAAATAGTATAATTTTTTTTGTTTCAATCAGAAAAAAAATTGCGTGATATTTGCCGAGGCCTCTCTCCAACGTAAGATTAGATGAGATTTGATTTGACCCCCTCCTCCCCTTAAACATCTCACGTATTTTATGAACGCCCCCTAAGCATTATTACAAGTATATAACTTAATTATATACCTAATAAAATAACGCTGTGTAGCTACGGCAGTAAAGAATATAGCCACCCTTATAAAGCCGACCGATGGCGGGATAACCATCAAACTACTGGCTTTGAAATACACAGGCCAAAGACGGGCAGCAGCCTCTTTGGTGCGTCAAAGCCAGCCCTGCGGTCACCAACCCGCCTGCCCAGCTTGGTGACAATGGGCAACACACATGAGTTCACGCCATTCTTGGAGCGAACTCGTGGAGGCCTATGTTCAGCAGTGACCTGCTATAGGCTGAAGTGATGAATAAAATATAAAAGAGTTTTTCAATATACTTCTCAAATTTCATACCAAAATAAAAGACTTCAAAGTCGTGTAACTCTATAGTGAATATCAAAATATATCATTAAATGTAAAATTAAAATTTTATTTTAATTAGTGATTGGAAACTTTTTGCTTATTATAAATATTTATTAAGTATTGTTCGTGTCTAATTATAATTTATAAATAGTTATAAAATTTATTATGTATAAACACTGTTTACTTTTGATACATTTTGGTAATATAACTCGTACTGTATAACAGAACATTTTTTTTTTTTTATAAAACAGATAAAAATACAAACAGTTAAAAAAAGTATGAAGGACAAAGGAAAACGTTTTTCCGTCAGAAAGATTTCCCTTTATTTATTCAGCCAGTTACACTCGTCCATATCAATGCGAAGAATCGCTCTTTGTTCGAAGACAAAGAAATCAAATACGTGCGCTTGCGCATGTGTGCACGTTTGTTTTTATTATACTTACATGTATGTTGTGTCTCTGTGCGTGTGTATTTGTGTAACCTGTTTGATTAGTTAGTGTTTTTCGGTACAAAGAAATGTGCAGTGATAAATATTTAATGGCGATTTTAGTGTTTCCTTTACAATGCTGTTACCATAACTGTTTTCGTAAATAAAAATAATTGACTTTATTTTATATTGAATGACCTTTGTATATCAAATGTTATTTGAGTAATTTCCAATACGGGTATTGTATGTTTAATATAAATATCCTTCAATCATTAATTAAATATGGCTCCCAAAATACTGACAATAGGAATTTGCTTAGGGAAATCGGTAAATAAACTACTGAATAACCGCAGACGAAATTGGAGGCTGCAATAATTTTAGGCACAAAATATTAATCTATATTTATTATCTCACAAATTATCACAAAGTAGTCAATTAAAATGATATACAACCTCATTTCACGAAGAAGCACATTATCCACGCCTTCCATCAATTATAAATTAGAAGTGCTCAATTATATGTAAACTTATTTATGGTTGGCATTATGGTTGAGGTCGATGAACCGCCGAAAATATTCGAAGTGGAGAATGGGAGACATCGTTCATTGTCATCGGTGAGGGGACCATTATGGCGATGTGATAACTAATTTCGAATTTTATAGCCAATTAGCTTTCTGCCGCGGCTTCATCTGCGTCGACTACATGAATTTAATTGCTTCCTGTTATCCCTTTAAATTGTATTCGGTGTTTTTATACACAATTTTTAACCGACTTCAAAATAGAAGGAGGTTCTCTATTCGACTGTATTTTTTTAAGTATGTTCCATCACAACTTTTTACTGGGTGGACGGATTTCGATGATTTTTTTTTTTTTTTTTGATCGAAAGGTGGTGCTTGTCATGTGGTCCTAACTTAAATTTAATCAAGACTACAACTACTGACAAGTAGTTTTTGAGCTATCTCCAATAATGCGTGTTTACTTGACTATAGTTATACGTAATTGAAGTCGGTTTTTGTTCGTTTGCTAGCAAACAAATTATTACTGTTCCATTTTATCCCCTTAAAGTAAAGCCTATGTCTATGTACAGGACTTTGACTCTTCCGTTTTTCTCCATTATGTATACATATTTCTCCATATGTTTTTCTCCATATTATGTCACTCAGTGATAACGTAGACAACGTAGTTTTGTACTTACTGGTGAAAGAATTTTTAATTTCAGGTAAGTTAAAAACAAGTAAAAATCAAGTCTTCTTCTTATGATATTGTCAGGTCAGTCGCTATTGAGTTTATCTGTTAGATAAAAACAAAAAATAAAATCTTTTATTTTTAAGATTAGTAGGTATAGATTGACTGGTAGCAACGTAGTTGCGATTTCACTACAATTGTTTATCGAGTAATATCTAAACTTGATGTACCGTCTACGGTTTTTTAAATTATTATATTACACAACATCTAGGGCTCATAGTTGCCATACAAAAAGGCTATGTCCAGCAGTTGACTGCGATAGGCTAAAGTGAAATTTGCCTGACACTGGAATAAGCATACAGACAATCATACTGAGAAAAGTTCTAAAAAATAATCGTTTTGACTATTTCTCTCATAATTACTATTCGTATATATTTCTTATGTAGGTACAGACATCGGGCGGTAGCAATTTTATTTTATGTAAGTACCCAATAGCTGTATAAATATTACAAAGACGGAAGAGCACGACGATGGATAGATGGAGATTTGTTACTCTAGGGTTAAGCAACTGAAACGTTTTCGACAAAGAAAAATAATGTAGACATTTAAAGATTACAATGAACATTTGCTAGTTATTGTTGAATTCCTTAAATAAGCTTCACACCTGTGGAATTAGGAGGCATAGCTTGTTAGAATTTTAGAAATATACTTTTTGTTCCAGTAAATGTACTCGTTACAAAATGTTTATTATGATGTATGTAGATGTATGTATGTAGATGTATGTTTATATATGTGTAGTGTATGTATTTTATATGTTTTTTATTATTCTTCTATTCCTGCATTACTTTTCCCTGCGTTCACATTATCTCTCACTGCCATGAGTTGCCAACTTCCTATATTATAATGACTATTGTAAAATGTTACTTAGTGCAATAAAAAATATAATATATTACTTAAATCGGTTTTTTTTTTCGTTTGCTAGCAAACACAAGTGTGCTATGATCAATTTAAGTTACAAAACATTTCTCGTTGCAAGTTCGACTCTTACTTGACGTTTTTTTTTATCGTGTTTGTGTTGACAACTTAAGTAGCTAACGCAGTAATAGGTAACGTAATGTGCTTGTAATAATTGTGTTTGCTCGCAAACGAAAAAAAAACCGACTTCAATGACATCGACAAGTAATACAACGTAGATCGACGAAAAAATAGTCAAGCAACTACGCGTTATTAAAGATTACTCAAAAAGTATTTATCAGATCTCAATAAAATTTATATGTGACCACATGATAAACATCAGCTTTCGATTAAATTAAAAATTATCAAAATCGGAACACCCAGTAAAAAGTTATTACGGATTTTCGAGAGTTTCCCTCGATTTCTCTGGGATCCCATCATCAGATCCTGGTTTCCTTATCACGGTACCATACTAGGGATATCCCCTTTTCAACAAAAAAAGAATTATCAAAATCGGTACATCCAGTAGAAAGTTATGCGGTATAATACAACGTAGGTCGACGAAAAAAGCGTCAAGTAAAAACGCATTATTAGATATAACTCGAAAAGTAGTTGTTAGATCTCAAATAAATTTAAATGGGACCAATTGGCACACACCACCTTTCGATTAAAACAAAATTTGTCGAAATCGGTCCACACGGGCAAAAGTTCTGATGTAACATACATAAAAAAAAAAAAAAAAAAAAAAAAAAATACAGTCGAATTGAGAACCTCCTCCTTTTTTGGAAGTCGGTTAAAAAACGATAGACAAGACACTCAAATGAGAACATTAACAGACCAATTCTAAATGTCGACTTGCGTTGACTCGTTTTTTAACCGACTTCCAAAAAAGGAGGAGGTTCTCAATTCGACTGTATTTTTTTTTTTTTTTTTTTTTTTTTTTTTTTTTTTTTTATGTATGTTACCTCAGAACTTTTGACCGGGTAGACCGATTTCGACAAATTTTGTTTTAATCGAAAGGTGGTGTGTGCCAATTGGTCCCATTTAAATTTATTTGAGATCTAACAACTACTTTTCGAGTTATATATAATAATGCGTTTTTACTTGACGCTTTTTTCGTCGACCTACGTTGTATTATACCGCATAACTTTCTACTGGATGTACCGATTTTGATAATTCTTTTTTTGTTGGAAAGGGGATATCCCAGGTTTGGAACCATGATAAGGAAACCAGGATCTGATGATGGGATTCCAGATAAATCGAGGGAAACTCTCGAAAATCCGCAATAACTTTTTACTGGGTGTACCGATTTTGATAATTTTTAATTTAATCGAAAGCTGATATTTATCATGTGGTCACATATAAATTTTATTGAGATCTGATAACTACTTTTTGAGTAATATTTGATAACGCGTAGTTGCTTGACTATTTTTTCGTCGATCTATGTTGTATTACTTGTCGATGTAATTGAAGTCGGTTTTTTTTCGTTTGTGAGCAAACACAATTATTTACAAACGAAATTTATTGGCTGTAGAGCTAAAGGAACGTTTAAAAGAAGTTTCACGACGCGTAGATAGTAAAAAAGCGTTTTTGTTCAACTGAAAAGAAAATTGTAATTGACACAGTCAAATGTACGACTTGTATTGCCATTTTATTGACTTTGAAATTTTTTTTTTATTTTTTTTTTTACGTAACTAGGTCGGCGAACAAGCGTAAGACACACCTGATGGTAAGCGATTACCGTAGCTTATAGACGCCTGCAACACCAGAAGCATCGCAAACGCGTTGCCGACATTATACCCAATGGCCCAGGCGCTCTGGTCACCTTACTCACCAACATTAACACAACACTGCTTGAAAACAGTATTATTTAGCTGTAATCTTCTGTAAGGTCGGGGTAATACCCCAGTCGGGCTGCTCCGTATTTTGAGCAGGAAATTTCCTGGTGTGCCCTACCTCAGTTAACTTGAATGTACTATACTAAAAGTGACAGCAAACTGTTTAGTGTAAAACCAATATTTTTTATAGTACTACTATAGTAATCAATTAATACTTAATAAATAACACTTCACACTCAACGGCTCCCAGTAAGATTTTCTCTTGTGTCGGGGGTCCGGAAACACACAATACACAAGCACATATTCCCAGACCACGACAAACATCTACATGGCCGATACAAATGTCTGTCGAGAGCGGGTATCGAACCCGCGACCGCCAGCGCAACCAGTGCTATGACCGCTGATTGTAAGGTACGGTTACCCGTAGTCTGATGCCTGCAACCCTAGAAACAACACAAGCGTCTTGTCAAGCCTACCCTCTATTAACACTGCGTCCACCGAAGCTCGAGTTACCTTGCTTCCCTCGGGAACACAACACTAGCTGTAATCTTCTTCCCGACAGACTTTCCTAGATTTTTAGCACCTTGTTTCCTACTATGTTCAATTCACACAGATTAGCACAGATTATTTCGGCAATGTCTCGTTGTTACGTCTGAGTCGGTAGGATATAATAACTCTTCTGAAAAATAAAGATGCGGATTTGTAAATGCTTACATACCGATAGCAGCGCCACCTACTGAGTGGGTAAATAATGTTGGTTTTATCACACTGGCTGACCCGCATACGTTGTTTTGTCATATATGTTATTAACCTCCCTTAACCCCCCCTATACAGCTGTATGAAAAATAGATGTTGACCGATTCTCAGACCTACCCGATATGCACACAAAATTTCATAAAAATCAATCCAGTCGTTTCGGAGGAGTATTGTAACTGTGACACGAGAATTTTATATACAAGATTTTTCACTGATTTTTTTTATTTAATCACAATAAAATATAGCTATAGAATAGTGTAGGTTACTGTTAATGAAAAAAATTTTTGTGATCGGATCAGTATTTGCGAAGATTACCTCCTACAAACAAACAAAGTTAGAAACTTTACCTTTTTATAAAATTAGTATAGATTAGTTCTTTAGTATATTCTTAAATACTTATATTGAAATAAAAAGTAATGCCAACAATGAAACATATTGGATAATTCTTTGTTGTTGTATTATGTATTTGATAATATTGAAACAAGCTAATTATAAAAGCGACAGCCGAAGGTTGCAAAAAAAAGCAAAGATTTATTTAAAATTAAATTTATTACTACTAAATTATAATTAATTAATTACACGTGACAGTTGTTCAATGTTAGAAACAAGAGTGACTTAAAATTAAAGATCGCTCAGTCGGAGCATCGGGTTGTTTTGGTTTCTTCGTGTTGGGTCGCCACACACGGTGCCCAGGTGCGATGCTCAGGTGCGATGCCACGGTGGGAAAGTTTTGTAACAACCTCCGGCTACCGATGCGAGACGTGGGAATGTTTCGAAGAAAACTCCGGTCAGCAAATCCTGACATAGAGCGTTTCGTAACACCTCCCCCCGTAGTTCAGTGACTATTGAAAACCTTCGGTTGAGATGGTCGCTGAGATGGTTCTAGGATCCACTTTTACTACTCGTTGGTCTACGGATCTTAGGTCCGACATCGCATATGCTGCATCAGGAACATTACCCTTACTTCTTTTGGAATTACTTCTGGTATTGACATTTCGTATTCGTAGTCGTCGGCTTGCTACGACGGCGAAGAGTGCTACGATACTCAATAGTAGTATTATGTAGACTGGAATCGTAGTATGATATAGTGATGGGTCAATGGCTTGTTCCAGATGAATTGGAGTCTGTGTGGAGATCTTCGTGTGGATTGCATGAAGATTTTTCAGATCAACGGAGTTTAAGATGAAACGTGGGTATTCTTGATTCTTCGGCTCTTTATACTGAGGCATTTCCATGATCTTCACAGGATGTCCTTCGATGTGCTCGTTAGTGTTAGCTATAGTAAATTCTGGTGTTTTTAGATAACAGTTAAATGGGATGGTAGCTAAGTAACTTCCTTGTAGCGTCCTGTACAATTCTTGGCCGCAGGTTATTTTGACTTTGGTTGGCTTCGGGAAACATAGTGTATAGTGTTTGTCGTCTAGTTGTTCAAGGGCTTCTTTCTTCAATGATACTGAAGTTGGATTGCAGAATTGGTGCAGTTGCTGTTTGTTGATCAGATGCTGGATACAGTCGGGATCACTTTTGATTTTATACTTTGATTGTGCTTCACAGAGAAACCATGAGTTTACCTTCGGGCATTCAGCCTCCATGTACATATAATCTGTTCCAGAAGTTGCTATGTAAGGTAAGGGTGGTACAAGGACTTTATTATTTTTATTAGGGATAATAGCTAATTTGTATAGATCAAAATTGGATGGGTAGGTAATCGGCACCTTAATAACTATAATTATCTGATTATCTGCGTAAAAATAACCTAATTTAATTATATCATAGAAATCTCTAAAATCTACGTTAATAACCTCATCTTTAGGATACAAGGCCTTCAACTTACTTAATATACTTTTTACTTCTCTAACATTCAATACGGAATGTGGCGTACCCGATGTACGAATAAAAGCTAATATATTTTCTAACCTATATAATTCTTGAGATAAATCATCGACGTTATCTCCTAAAATAATAAGATGTTGCGCCAAATGAGCGTATTTAATTGAGTTGTTGTCCCTATTCGTATATTTAGTCATAATGTCCTTAAGAACCAAATTTATTTTCTCTTGATTTTTCGCTAAATTATCAATTGCCTTGGAACTATGAAGGATCCAATCCTTATCAAGTGTTATATGGTTATTGATTTCAGATTCTAATTTTTGTTCGTTATTTTGTAGTACTTTAATTGCATTATTATATTTAATAGCGTCAGTATAATCGAGATTGCCGGAAATCGATTTAATTACAGATCCGAGTCCATCGATGAGACCTCTTTTATTACGATTTGGCTTAAAGCTTAATAATTGCTCGTATATCTCATTTAATTTAGTGTGTAAATGATCAATATGTGGATCATATAAAGATTGCGTTATATTATTTAATTGAGGCCTAATTTCAAGTAATTGAATTTTAACTAACTTAATTTGTATGGAGATATTATTCAGATCAATATTGTTTAAGAAGGAGTGATAATGAGCTACGATTTTCGTGGATCCTAATCTAAAAGGAAGGATTCCAGGTCCGTCGTCCAAGGAGTCAATCGTTATGTCTTGTCCTTTGGTCAGTTGAAGCAGGATCGGTAGAAATAGTGTCCTGTAACAATTTCGAGTCTTTAGGACTTCTTTTCAGGCGAGATTTAGCGACGGCGCCACGTTTCTTTTTAGTAAAAATATGGATGGGAAGGTCGGCAAGAACAGTGTCCTGAGTATAGCGTGGTGCCAGTTTTTGTCGGTTAGCTAATGGGTTTCGAATAAAAACTTGTTGGTCGGGGTGATACTCTTTTTCAGGCTCGCGGTCTTTGTTTCTATTCTCAGTTAATTCGGTCCTATTATGTAAGGCTGTTTCATTAATTATTTCGTATACATTAGTCATTCGTTTTCTATGTTCTAACAAGTATTGTTGTAGGAGGTGTTCTGTCAAGTCGATGTCTAGTGGGTCACGTGGGTCAAAATGTCCTGTTATTAAGTCTATAGGTCTACATTTAGTGAAGCTGTGAATGGAGCTATTGTATGCAAGTATTGCGTAGGGCATTAGATTTATAATCGGTTCATTAGTTTTCTCAATTTTCAGAATCCTAAGATGCTCCAGAATGGTTGAGTGGAATCTTTCTACTATTCCATTATCATTCGGAGTGTGAGCAAGAATTTTGTGATGCTGGATTTTATGGAGACGTGTGAATTCGGAAAATAGCTGGTTTGAGAATTCTGGACCTTGATCCGTAACTATTGTTAAGGGGACGCCATGATGGGTACAAAACTTAAGTAACGACTGAACTACACTTAAGGCTGTGCTATCTCTAAGATAGTACGCTTGAGCATATTTCGAAAAAGCATCAACTAGAGAAAGGTATTTTTCATTTTGAACAGTAAAGAGATCGAGATGAAGTATCTCGAATGGTTTACTAGGAGGGGGTACTATGGAAAATCTTTGCTTAATAGGGTGACGATCGTATTTTGCACATCCGCAGACATTGCATTCATTAATATATTTTGTAATATGTTCTTTCATCTTAGGCCAGTAGAACTTGGACGATAGAGCTAAGAAACATTCATTAATGCCACGATGGTTAGTTTTACCTTCGTGATATTTTTGTATGATTTCTTGTTGGTTTAAATAATCTTTGATATTTTCTAATTCAACTTTAGTTAATACTAATTTCATAGCGGAGCTTTTGAATTTACTTTGAATGATAGGAATTATTTTATACATAGCTAAAGGAGGATGAATGATCAAACCAGTCTGGACTTTCGGGTTTACATATTCCTTAATGGCATTGACAACATCTTCCTCAAGGTTTGACTCTGATAGTTGAATAGTCGTTTTTGTGTGTGTCTCAAAAGGTTTTGTCACCGTCGGTCGCTTTTTAATGTCTCCTACTAAAATAAAACATATCTGTCTATTAAATTTATTCAGTGGGTCGTCTGAGATGGGGATCTCGAGTATTGGGTTTTCATTACTAGTGTGGGCTGTTGCTGTACTAGATCCACTTAATGATGGTGGTCTCTCGGAAGGATTAACCATAATAGAACTGGTATCTTCGTTGTTAATTTCGATACGGGATAAAGCATCGGCGTTAACGTTATACTTGCCTTGCTTATAAACTGTAGTGAAATTATATTCGCTTAATTTTAGCCTCCAACGCGTTAATCTAGAATTTGGTTCTTTTAAATTCATAACCCATTGCAATGGCTTATGATCTGTAACTATCTTAAATTTTCTTCCGAATAAGTAAGGCCGAAAATATTTCGTAGCCCATACTATTGCTAAAAGTTCTTTCTCAATGGTACTGTAGTTAATTTCACTAGAGTTTAAGGTACGTGACGCGTAGGCGATTGGCTTATCACTGCCTATAGTGCCCTGGGAAAGTACAGCACCAATCGCAAAATTCGAGGCATCTGTAGTCAGTATGAAGTCTTTGTCAAAGTCGGGGTATTGCAATATAGGGTCATTTGTCAAGAGTTTTTTACAAGTCTCGAAACAGTCTACATAATTTATATCATTAGGTGTTATCTTTGAGCCTTTCTTTAAGCATTGAGTCATAGGCTTTGTTATTTTGGCGAAATCAGGAATAAATTTTCTATAATAGCCTAATAATCCTAGAAATCGTTTTATTTCAGTGGCTGTTTTTGGCAAGGGAAACTTTTTGATAGCCGCGATCTTGTCAGGGTTTGGTTTAATTCCATCTTTACTGATTATATGGCCTAAATATGCAGTTTCTAGTTTTAAAAATTCCGACTTATCTAATTGAATCTTGAAGTTAGATTCTCGTAACCTTTTAAAAACCTTTTCCAAATTCACCATATGCTCTTGCAATGAAACGCTAAATACTATGATATCGTCAAGATAAACAAGACATATTACGTTTTGGAGATCTCTAAGGACATTATCCATAACTCGTTGGAATGTGGACGGAGAATTTTTAAGTCCCATAGGCATTCTTAAAAATTCAAAATGCCCATGTTCTACGTTAAATGCCGTTTTCGGAATGTCGTCAGGGTTCATCTCGACTTGGTAAAAGCCGCTAGCAAGATCTAAAGTGGTAAAGTAATGACAGTTACCAAGCTTATCAAGGACATCGGATATATTAGGAATAGGGTATTTATCGTCAATGGTTTTTTCGTTGATTTTTCTAAAGTCTACGACTATGCGCCATTTAGTTTTTCCCGACGCATCGGCCTTCTTAGGAACCACCCAGATAGGTGAGCTCCAAGCTGATTGTGACGGTCGTATTATACCCTGATCTAGCATCTTAGTTATTTGATCTTGTACCTCTTGTCTATGAATGAATGGATATCGATAAGATTTAGTGTAAACCGGAACCTCATCGGTTGTACGTATACTATGTTTAATTTTGTTAGTGAAAGTCAAGGGTTCACCTTCGATATAGAAAACATCTGCATAACGAGCGCAAAGGGACTCTAAATTTACGCGTTCTTCAGGATTTAAATGGTCGGTACGAAGGCGAGATAAAACTTCCGATACGCGATCGCGTGATTGTTCGGTGCGCGTGCACTTGATATTAAATATTTCCGCACTGACGGGCTTGTCCATTGAAAAAATTACGTCATGTTTAGTCGGGTTACTAACTTCTACAAAGCAACGATTATTAGTAACCGTGGTTACACAATAATTAATATGACAATTAGAAATAATTTGCTCCGGAATATACGCATCACCATCTTGAAAATTTACCGGTATTCTAATTAGCTTAGACGAGTTTGCGGGTATTATTTCCTCGTATAGATTACAATTACGTGAGTCGTACATAAGTAACGGAATTTTAGACTGTCTTGTAACGAGCATTTTATTTTTTAAATCAATACTAGATTCTAATTTCTCTAATAAATCATAACCAATTAATCCGTCAAAATAATCATGGAATTTATAAATGAATAAAGTAATATCGTTGCTTTCGTTAAATTCCGTAAAACAAGGTACAGTTATTGAATAATCATTTCGCGTAGTGGCATGAATATTAGTTACTTCGAAAGGATCGTAGTTACACGGTAAATGAGAAAAATACTTTTCTACGGCTAGCGGACTGATAAAAGACTGGTTGGCACCGGTATCGATAAGAAATTTAAGGGGTGGATTAGCTATTTGAATGTAGGGTAATTGACGTTGCGTATGTAGATTAATTTCTATTTTGGTTTTTCTGATTTTGTAATAATCTGAAAATCCTCATTATTGTTTGTAGCGTTTTCGTCATTAGATTCGTCTTGCGGGGGTAGCTCTTCGGGGTAGCAAGGATAGTAAGAACTGTCGGTAAATTCAGGTTGATCATAAAAGTCTGGTTCGTATTGATAATAGTCGTAGCAGTCATAGTAAGGTTGGTATTGTTCAGCCTGATCGTAAAATTCATTGAAATTTACCTCGCGAGATTTAAAATAGTTAGATGGGGGTGGATTTCCGTTTCTAGTCCAGTTGTAAGGTGTCTGTGAGGGGAACGGCTTAGATACGTAGTGGCTAACGCCACTCATAGGAGTAGCCTTGGTGTTCGCGTTATTATAGTTATACCCTGGATTTTTAGGTGGTAATCTAAATACGTTACTTTGTGGTCTATAGTTAGGCGGGGGTGCAGCGAAAATTTGTTGAGTGCGCGTAGGACCACTGAAATGAGGCGGTTGGGGCTTCCAACTCGGCATTGGCCTCGGTGGCTGTTGTACGTTAAAAGTTCGAGAGGGTCCAGCGGGGGTATTAAATTGCCTTGACGGACCGGGCATACTAAAAGGCTTTGAAGGATTAAAACCGAAAGTGCGCGGGGGTGCTATAGGCATTTGCGGTAGAAAGGTATTAGAAAATTTTGGTTGATGATTAAATGAAGACGTAGACTGCAACTTTCTCTCAGGAAGGTGATCGTTGCGCTGCTGTAAATACAACGTATTCATCTCGTCGTTGACGTATTCAAGGGCATCTTCGATAGTTTCAGGTCGCATACATCTTATGCGAGCTCCTAGAGGGTCGCGGAGACCGCGAAGGTACGATCTAAGGGTTAACTTTTTATACAAGGTTCGTTTTGCTTCAATAGTAGTTGGTATGGTTTCGTGTAAGCTAACGTAAGTCATTATAACACTAAAAAGATTTTGGCATTGTTCGTAAAACTCTTGAGGTGTTGCTGAACCTTGTGTAAGAAGTGACAGGTCGTTATAAAGCGAAGCCTCATCGCGCTGGTCTGCAAAATTATTCACAAGAGCACTTCGTATTCCTGACCAGTTTACCGGAACTCCATTGGAGTTTATTGTACGGGCCGCGGGGCCTATTATTTTATTTAAAATGCCGTTAATTATAGCTATATTACCGAGCTCGTATCCGGGTTCAGCTTTCATATACTGCGCTACTATTGCATCGCAAAGATTAATAAATCGCGTAAGCACGGCGGAATTCCCGTCGAAGTCGGGAATGAGTCTGAGAACCTTATAGATTTGTTCTACGTGGGTGTCGGACACTCTAGCACTGTGAATATTTTCGGGTGTTTGCGACTCCATGATCGTATCTAAACCTCTATGCAAATCTAATACTAAAAACCTATTCGTATTTTTTAACCTAGGTGACCGAGATTGCCGTGAATGGAAAATCTTGGTAAGTAATTGTGGAAACACTAGGAATAAGAAAGGAGAGCAACTCTAGTAAGATCTAGGTACTCACATATGCATCTTTGGTTTCTTTGCGTAGATCGATTTCTTGATCTCCTCCGGACTGCAGCTTCCGTAGATTCTGGACCGCCGTTAGAACGTGATCGATTCACTGACTCTACTTTACAGCGATCCTACCGACTGCGCCAATTATAAAAGCGACAGCCGAAGGTTGCAAAAAAAAGCAAAGATTTATTTAAAATTAAATTTATTACTACTAAATTATAATTAATTAATTACACGTGACAGTTGTTCAATGTTAGAAACAAGAGTGACTTAAAATTAAAGATCGCTCAGTCGGAGCATCGGGTTGTTTTGGTTTCTTCGTGTTGGGTCGCCACACACGGTGCCCAGGTGCGATGCTCAGGTGCGATGCCACGGTGGGAAAGTTTTGTAACAACCTCCGGCTACCGATGCGAGACGTGGGAATGTTTCGAAGAAAACTCCGGTCAGCAAATCCTGACATAGAGCGTTTCGTAACAAGCTTTGTATATTAAAAAAAACATACTAATTTACGAAAAACAAAAATAATAACACGGCGGTACGAAGTTCGCCGGTTATTTAATAAATTAGAAAATTAATTATTGTAATTAGTAGTAAAAAAAATAAAAGGTGGATTAAGATCAATGTATATTGTAATTGTAAAGTAGTTCAGCTCCACGTTCATTGGGGAATATTATCCAAATTAACGAGGCGCGGGTGTCGCCGAGTTGAATGGCCGGGTCATCTACCGCGCATTATCGCTTCTACATAATATTATTATGTAGGTACACGTGAATAGTGTAACTGTTTTGTATTTTATAATCTGCATTAAAATTAAAAAAAATGTGTTTTGTTTTTGTATTGTTTTTAATTTCATTATAATTGTGTTTGCTAGCAAACAAAAAAACCCAATTCAATTACATCGACAAGCACAACGTAAGTAGACGAAAAAATTAACAACCGCACTAGTCGCCACTGCGATTTTCCAAGATTCCCCTCGATTTCTCTGGAATTACATTATCAGATCAGATATGAGTTTTGAATTAATCGAAAGCCGATGTTTATCATGTGGTCACATTTAAATTTCGTCAAGATCTGATAACAACTTTTGGAGTAAGTAATCTTTGATAATACGTATTTAGTTATTAATTAAATTATATCTTTTTATTTGCACCCTTTTAAGACACTGCCAGCTGTCTAGCTAATACAGCTCTAGTAGGAAAACATAATAAAAGTGAAATACAGTTTTTAAATATTTAAAACAAAACTAATTACACAAGAAAAGTAAACCACAATAGTAGTTATTATTAACATATTTGTCATTAAAATTACCAAATTATGCCATTAGACTTGACCATCAGAGAGATAATGATCTAAAAATTATTAAAAGTTTTAATTTAATAACCTACACAAAAAAAGCCTGACTGACCGTACGACTTAGTACGTACCTGCACGTAATGGTTAACTGAATATATAATGAAAAAAAAAAAAAAAAAATTCCAACATAAAATGTACCTGAAAAGAGGTTCAATTTGGTTTTTTTGATGTTGGACATATGAGATATGGAATTAACCCTCCTATGCCCATAACTTTAAAGCTATTTTTCTATATCACGGTATAACATATGCAGAGATTGATGTTTTTGCTTTCGATTGTATGTAAAGCAGGTAACATTGAAGTCATATTGAAGTGTCAAAACTGACATTGTTTGGTAGACAATTGACAATAAAATGTTTATGCGAATTTTTATTATTTTTCAGCGACCATATTGATGTAAATATATTTTTTAATTCTTGTTATTTTATAAATAATTAATTGTCGTTAATTATTATATTACTAGCGACCTCTGTTCGTTCATATTTATACGATAAGTAATCACAAACATATCATATACAAATACCTTCTCCGAAACACGCTGCTTCGTACGGTATAAGTATTATTCCGACCGGTTCAGCAGTTTTCGCAGTATAATCGAACAAAAAAACCGGCTCTCCATTTATTAGTATAGATATTTTGCGAATGTCAATAATATTCAATCGTACTTATTTGTTAATTAATAAAAAGTAATATTTGATTGTGTTAGTAAATAAATTTAGTACGTTTTAAATTGATAATTATCAATTAAAATGAAATAATATTTTAGATGTCTATGCCCAGCAGTGGGATATTACAGGCTGAAGCGAAACCAAATGGAATTTCGCACCAAGCATTCACTGTCTGTCGTGTAGCTTGTCCTCTAATTAAATTGAGTCACTAATTTTTATTTATTTATTTAACAATTTATGTACACTAGGATAGCAATAGGAAATAGCTCTTATAAACAATGCTGGTACAAAGGCACTACTTATCCCATGATGGAATCTCTTCCCTACTGGAACCCCTCCTGCCTTCCCTCCTTCCTGCCACAGGAAAATTATAAAACAGTCGCAAAATTAGCTTGTACAATCTCAACATATTCAGAATAGTTTTAGTTCGGTCAAAATTGATATTCACCCGTGCATAAATTCCTAAGAAGCTGAAAATTTACATGAATGTTAGGAGTACCATTAATAAAGAAATTGTAAAAAGTTTCCATCGAAACCAAGTGTGAAAAAAAAAAAAATTATTCAACTTCAAAGTTCGCAAAAATGTTTTTTTTTGGTACTCCTATTTTTCGGGCTAATTTAACCAGATTTTATTAAGTTTTTCCACATAGAATGTAATTAAGACGACCACAAAACCATACTTATATCAAATGTAAATCTTATAATTATATAAAATTCTCATGTCACAATGTTAGTTACTGTACTCCTCCGAAACAGCTGGACCAATTTTTATAAAAATGTTTGTGCATATCGGGTAGGTCTGAGAATCAGCCATTGTCTATTTTTCATCCCCCTAAGTTATAAGGGGGGAGGGATTAAGGAGTTTAATAACATATATGGCAATACAACGTTCGTGGGGTCAGCTAGTTATGTATAAAATTAAAAACCAAAGCAAGAAAGAGACATTGCTCAGTAAAACGTCACTTTCAGGACAGAGGAGAGCTAGTGTTTCACGATTTCGTCCCCCACATTTTTTTCATACCACCGTACTTCGTGTAAACTCCACAAATCTTCATATAACCTTGTAAAGATTACGAACAGAAATCGTCTGTTTGTCGCGAGTTGTTTGCGGGCGAGCGTATCTTATCTGTGTTATCGTTAATACTCGCAGTCCGCAGACTTGCATTACTTTTAGTTATGTGCTATTATGATAATACATGATTTATGAAACAGAGGTACCTTAAAGAAAGTAATAATAATGAATGCATATAAGTTACAATGTAGGTCAATAGCCATAATGAACACTAGTCAACGGATCTTTGCAAAAAGAAAATTTTGTGAGTTCTTAAACAATAAATTTAGGAGTTTAGTATATCTATAACTGTTTTTTAAATTATTACACGACATTACGACCTTCAGAGGGCTTCTGTGTCGATGATTTTCAAACTCATGCATTTTCAAATCAAGATTGTTGTTTGTAACCGGATATCGCAGCCTATGGTCACCTGTAATACCAAGAGCTTGCGATCAAGCGCGTTGCCGACCCTAGTCGAGACGCCCTCAGGAGGTCTGGCTTCTGGAGGTGGGGATCTTTCTCACCACAGGAACATAGTACCTACAACTTGAGAGCAGTATTACTTTTAAGTTATTAGCAACTAGGGAAGTACCTAGGGTTACCAGATGGGTAGACTAAAATATCTGGGCAAATTTTCAAAAAGTCGGGATTTTGGGATTAGGGTCGGGACCAACGGGACAAATAAATATTAAGAAATATAAAAAATCACTTTTTACTATAAAAATTTAAATCACAAAAACAATAAACAAAATTACTTTTTAACCGACTTCCAAAAAAGGAGGAGGTTCTCAATTCGACTGTATTTTTTTTTTTTTTTTTTTTTTTTATGTATGTTACATCAGAACTTTTGACCAGGTAGACCGATTTCGACAAATTTTGTTTTAATCGAAAGGTGGTGTGTGCCAATTGGTCCCATTTAAATTTATTTGAGATCTAACAACTACTTTTCGAGTTATATCTAATAATGCGTTTTTACTTGACGCTTTTTTCGTCGACCTACGTTGTATTATACCGCATAACTTTCTACTGGATGTACCGATTTTGATAATTCTTTTTTTGTTGGAAAGGGGATATCCCTAGTTTGGTACCGTGATAAGGAAACCAGGATCTGATGATGGGATCCCAGAGAAATCGAGGGAAACTCTCGAAAATCCATAATAACTTTTTACTGGGTGTACCGATTTTGATAATTTTTAATTTAATCGAAAGCTGATGTTTATCATGTGGTCACATATAAAGTTTATCGAGATCTGATAACTACTGTTTGAGTAATCTTTGATAACGCGTAGTTGCTTGACTATTTTTTCGTCGATCTACGTTGTATTACTCGTCGATGTAATTGAAGTCGGTTTTTTTTTCGTTTGCGAGCAAACACAATTATTATTATAAAAATAAAAATCACAAAAACAATAACAAAAATAAAAATAACATTTTTAGGCAGATTCTGAGATCATTAATTATCACAATCACTTATTCTAATAAGTATTATAATTATTAGTAATTTGAACTCCTTTTTGATAAATTACTGCCACATGTACTTCGCATTACATTTATTATCGCGATAGTTTTACATTTTTGATTTGCTGTTGTTTGTCGGGACATTTAGTATTTTTTCGGGACTCTGGACATCATACGAAATGTCGGGATAATCCCGACGAATCCCGACCATCTGGCAACCCTAGAAGTACCCAAGTTGGGCTTCTCTAAACTTTGATCAAGATATCACTTTCTGGTCGAATTTGGTTGAGCCTGACCTTTTTTCTAGTCGGGTTATTGCGGCAACAAAGCTGAATTTTAATTACCCTTTCCAGAAATTCGTAAAAAGAAATATATATAAGTATTACAACATGACTAATCCAACTGCAACCTGTCTGTCAAGCAATCTTAAAACTTAGGTACACAAACCTGATAATTTTTTTGGACAGTAGAAACTTATTAATAATAATTTAAGCTTATCAATTAGTGACAAAAACTAACAGTGATAAAAAAATCTTTAAATAATGAATTAAAGTACAATCATATCGTACAACAAATCCGCAACCATCCTAATACCTACTTGATTTAATATTTAAAAGTGTTTGTAAAAGTGCTTCTTGTTACCTCTTACCGATTTGTACCTAATTAAAAAAAATTGTTTCATTATAATGAGTGAAATTAGCGTAAGCATTAAAAACAATATATTTAGTTCATTAAATTCACAAAAATACGAACATTTCACTAATATTTCAGTTGATTTTTCTTTGAAAATTGTTTTAGCCAAAACCAGAGCATGATACATATAATATTCTTTATTGCACTAAGTAAACTTTACAATAGTCATTATAAAATAGGAAGTTGGCAAGGGCGAACTTATCTCTAAAAAAGATCTCTTCCAGTCAACCCATGGCAGTGAGAGATAATGTAATAATATGTAATAATAATGTATGATAATAATATGTGATAATAATGTATGATAATGTAATAATGCGGGGCAGAGTAGTGCAGGAATAGAAGAATAATAAAAAAACATATAAAATACATACACTACACATACATAAACATATATAATACACATATACATCTGATAAGAAATGCATACATGTCCAACTTGTACCTAGTCATTTACACATTTAAACAATATTAAATAGTTTTGAAAACATCAAGTATAAAAAATATACACAAAGAGGCACCGGGTTTCTTTTGCTTTAGTTTACAAAGAGTAATAACCCTTTGACCTCTGCAACATTTCAAGGACTATTTTAATGTTGTTAGTCGTTTTTACCTCAAGTGTACAATACATCGTATACTACTTTACACTTTTTTTAAATCCGCTATACTACGTAGGTTACATTGTAATTCTTGTATTCGAAACAATTTTCTATTATCATTCAATAAAAATATGTAGCGTTACGTTAAAAATCAAGATATTAAGAAAACAATCTGCGTAGGAAATCGGTTTTTAAAGGAAATATCAAGTAAATGATGGGTTGATGGTCACGGGAAGTGACTTTTACGCTGTTGCGGGTTTTATCGCTGCTTATACAATATGAAATATCTGTATGACATAGGTACAGATGTTTATCTTGTTTTAGATGTTTGCGTATTTTTCGGAAGCCCGACATACTATATATAATACTTTTCTATGACTTTTATATGTAAATCAATTTTTATATAGGTACTCTAAATTAGGGATGTCAAAGATACGGATAATATATCTTTGGCCGTATCTTTGATATATATAATTTAATAAATAAAATGTTATAATAATTCAGTACATTTTTTATTTGAATCTGGCCCGCCTATACACATTCTAAATTTAATACATGGCCCTCTGCAAAATTGAGTTTGACACCCCTGCTCTAAAGTCTAAAGGTAACATACAAGCGTACAGCCTTCCTGATAGTGGTAAGCGGATACCGTAGATAGAAGCTTGCAATAACGGGAGCTTGGAAAGCGCGTTGCCGACCTTATTCCCGACCATCCCACGAAACTCTTTGCCAATAGAGCCACACAGGCGCTGGTTAAGATATAAAAAAGAAAAGTGAAGCTAATAATGAAGAAAAGAGGTGGCACGTATCTATGCTTAGGAATCTTTTACTTTGAGTACGAAAAGTTGCCATAGTAGCCACGTCAGTGTTTTGGGAAATTGGTACTATCTTGGTCTCATAATTAGATTTAATCATGATCCAATTTTTAAGGATCCATTTTGTTGATAACTCACTCACTCACTCACTTCAGCCTATCGCAGTCCACTGCTGGACATAGGCCTCCCCAAGTTCGCGCCACACATCCCGGTCTTCCGCAATCCTCATCCAGCCTACACCGGCAATCTTACGTAGATCGTCGGTCCAACGGGCCGGAGGACGTCCCACACTGCGTTTGCCAAGACGCGGTCTCCACTCTAGGACCCGTCTACTCCAACGGCCATCGGTCCTGCGACACAGATGACCAGCCCACTGCCACTTCAACTTGCTAATTCTGTGGGCTATGTCGGTTACTTTCGTTCTCCCGCGGATAGTCTCATTTCTAATCCTGTCTTTGAGAGAGACCCCAAGCATGGCCCGTTCCATTGCACGTTGAGCGACTTTAAACTTGTGGACCAGTCCCTTGGTCAGTGTCCACGTCTCGGCTCCGTATGTTAACACAGGCAGGACGCATTGCTCGAAAACTTTTGTCTTCAAGCATTGCGGAATCTTCGAAGTGAAGACTCGACGGAGCCTGCCAAACGCCGCCCAGCCCAACCGAATCCTCCTATCGGCCTCCTTCTCGAAGTTGTTGCGGCCTAGTTGGATAGTATGGCCTAGGTAAATATAATCCTGAACAACTTCGAGAAGGGTACCATCGACCGATACCGGTATCGGTATGACTTGGTTGTTAAACATAACTTTCGTCTTATCCAAGTTCATACAGAGACCGACACGTCGGGAGGACTCGTTTAGGCCGGCCAGCATTTGGCCTAACTCATCCAGCGTCTCCGCAAAGATGACAATATCGTCGGCGAAACGAAGGTGAGAGATGAATTCACCGTTGACGTTGATGCCCCGTTCCCCCCAATCCAAGGTCTTAAAAACATCCTCTAGCGCAGTGGTAAACAGTTTCGGTGATATTACATCCCCCTGTCTTACCCCGCGCCGGAGGGAAATAGGTCTTGTTCTTTGGTCATTGACATGAACGGTCATCGTCGCCGCGTCGTACATAGATTTTAGTACCTCGATATATCGCCAGTCGATATGACATCTCTGCAGAGAGTCCAGGACAGCCCAGGTCTCGACGGAGTCGAAGGCTTTCTCGTAGTCCACAAATGCCATACACAGCGGTTGATTATATTCTTCCGTCTTTTGGATAATCTGCCGAACAGTATGGATGTGGTCCACGGTGCTGTAGCCATTTCGAAACCCAGCCTGCTCTGGTGGTTGGAATTCGTCGAGTCTTCTGGCGAGACGATTCGTAACAACCCTCGAAAACAGCTTATAGACGTGGCTCAGAAGTGAGATCGGTCTGTAATTCTTTAACAGAGACTTATCGCCTCTCTTAAAGAACAGCACCACCACACTCCTGGACCACGCCTCCGGCGTGGTACCTCGGTGGATGACGGCGTTAAATAGTCTTGCCAAGGCTTTCAGGACAGGTCGCCCTGCGGCTTTAAGGAGTTCAGTGGTAACTCCGTCATCCCCCGGGGCCCTTCCGTTTTTAAGCTGCCCGAGCGCTGCACCAATCTCATCCTCTTCGAAGTCCGGGATACACTCCGAATAATGGCGCAACAATGGTGCCCGTGGATCTTCGGTGTCCCAAGTCGCAGGCTTGCGTGCGCTCGACGAGTACAGCTGTCCATAAAAATTCTCAACCTCTTCTCGGACCTGAGGGCGAGAGCAGACGGTTCTGCCATCTGCTGTTTTAAGCTTCGCAAGAAGGCTTCTCCCCAATGGTCTTTGGAAAACTTTGGACCCCCTATTCTGCTCAATCAGAGTAGCAACCTCTCTCGTATTTGAGCAGCGGAGGTCTCGGCGAATAATTTTCCGTACCCTCTTGGAAAGAGCCCTCTGTTCTGGCGAAGCAGCCGGCAACTCGCGCCTCTGCCGCATCAGATCCAAGGCTTCGGGAGAAAGTTTGGACTGCTTCGTTGGCTTTGTTGGTGGAAAGTGCCTGCGACCCAGTGTACACACCGTCTTCACCACGTTGTCGGTTATCTCGTCCACGTCGCTAGTAGTTTCCAGCGAATCGAATCGGTTTTGGAGTTCCAACTGAAACTGCTCGGAGCCACATAGTATTTGGGGCAGCGTAGGTCGGAGAGTAGATTTCATCAAGCGGGTCCGCTCCTTTCGGAGACATATATTCAGAGTGCCCCGTACTAGCCGGTGGTCGCTGCCGGTGTTAAACCTGTTAACCACTGAGACATCTCTAAATATATGCCTTTTATCCGCTATGATGAAATCTATCTCGTTCCTCGTCACAGTATCGGGGCTTTGCCATGTCCACCTCCTTTGGGGCTTCTTCTCAAAAAATGAGTTCATCAAGAAGAGCCCCTCCGATTCGAGGAAGTTGACAAGCGTCTGCCCCCTGTGATTCCTGTGCCCCAATCCGTGTGGTCCGATGCTCGATCCGTCGCGGCCTTGTACTCCCACTTTAGCGTTGAAGTCTCCCATAACAACGCTGTAGAAGGTCGAAGTAGTGCCATGTATGGCCCTTGTGATATCTTCATACAAGGCTTCGACTTCATCGTCAGAGTGTGCCGAGGTCGGCGCATATACCTGTATCACTTTCAGGGAGTACCTGTCGGTGAGCTTAAGTACAAGGTACGCTACCCGGGTCGACACACTACTGACTTCCACAACGTTGTTAGTGAGAGTCTTGTGAACCAGAAAACCGACGCCACCTTGGGAAAGCCCATCACCTTCACGGAAGTAGAACAAGTGCCCGGAGTCCAGGATCATCGTGTCCTCTCCCTCTCTTCGGACTTCAGACAACCCCAGTATGCTCCACTTAATGTGACTAAGTTCTACCTCAAGTTCGGTGAGGTGATGGTCCAACCGTAGCGTGCGTCCATTATACGTAGCCAGGAATATTTTTCTATGGCAGCCTCCCGTACCCCGGTGATTCTTAGCACCCTCTACCCCACCGTTACCACGGCCGCTGCCGTAGCCGGGAATAGTGGGGCTGCCGGGAACTGAGGGCCTTATTTTTAGGTTCGAACTCATGGGGGTTTTTGCCCATAGTCACCACGCTGGGCAGGCGGGTTGGTGACCGCAGGGCTGACTTTGTCGCACCGAAGACGCTGCTGCCCGTCCTCGGTCTGTGCATTTAAAAAGCCAGCAGTTGGATGGCTATCCCGCCATCGGTCGGCCTTTTAAGTTCCAAGGTGGTAGTGGAACTGTGCTATCCCTTAGTCGCCTCTTACGACACCCACGGGAAGAGATGGGGTGGCTAAATTCTTTAGTGCCGAAACCACACAGCACAACTTGTTGATAACATTAACAATAAAATGCAAATTCAATAAAAGACAAAACACAACTAATAAGTTGCAAAAATACTCTACAAAAGCCAATTCGCACTCTTTAAGTTTAAATATTGTTATTTTTAACCGACTTCAAAAAAGGAGGATATTTTTTTTAATGTATGTTCGGGGATAACTTCGTCATTTATGAACCGATTTTGATAATTCTTTTTTTGTTGGAAAGTAGATATCCCACCATGATAAGGAAACCATGATAAGGAAACTAGGATCTGATGATGGGATCCCAGAGAAATCGAGGGGGAACCCTTGAAAATTCGCATAACTTTTTACTAGGTGTACCGATTTTATTGATTTTTAATTTAATTGAAATCCGATCTTTATCATGTGGTCACATTTAAATTTCATCGATCTGAAATAAAATTTTAAATAAATAATTGAACGCCTCATACGAAACTGCCCTACAGTAGAATTTATTCCTGTGAATTTACTCATATTCATACTATGAAAGTAGTTTACATACCGTATGTTAATTTATACTGGCTATGTATAAAAAATGCTGTGTGGTTACGGCATTAAAGATATATCCACCTCCTCTCTTCCCGTGGGTGTCGTAAGAGGCGACTAAGGGATAACACAGTTCCACTACTACCCTGGAACTTAAAAAGCTGACCGATGGCGGGATAACCATCCAACTGCTGGCTTTGAAATACACAGGCTGAAGATTGGCAGTAGCGTCTTCGGTGCGACAAAGTCAGCCCTGCGGTCACCAACCCGCCTGCCCAGCGTAGTGACTATGGGCAAAACACATGAGTTCACGTTATTTTTGGCGTAAACTTGTGGAGGCCTATGTGGAGGCCTATAACAGTAAACTTAATATTATAATACTATTTTAATCTCACTTGTATTGATTTGGAGACCAATTTCAAAATGTTTATCTCAATATCATCAGAAGTTCTTGACCCTAAAGAGGATTGCAAACACGGAGGCGGTATATTATTGGGTTTCCTTAAGAGGAGACGTTCCCCGCGTGGGCGGACCGCAAGGAAACCTGTTCTTGCGCAGCTTTCTCTCGACGTTTAATATTTGCAAAAACTTCAGACAATAAACAATTAGATGCCCTTAATGGTGACGGTATGTCGGTGTTTTTGTGGCACGTGATTATATTTACATTAAAATGTTTTAAATGTTTGTTGTTGCGTTGTGAGTGTTGCAACACCTACACGATGCTTACTAGTTGTTAACCGCGACATCTAACATGAGTGGATTTTATATTTGATTTGTATAGCCATGGCAAAGACAATGTCAGTCAAAAGTTAACAAAATAATAAATTTATTGATTGATTTTTGGGGCATAGAACATTGACCTCTATCCATTTTGTATACATTTTTAAATTATTTAAAATTCCCATTTTAATTAAATTGTACTTACATGGAATTTATTTTTTGTATTGGCCATTCAGGTGTTTGCCGTGGTCTGGGTGTTTGTGCAGTCCTTGTGGGTCTCCCCACCGTGCCTCGGAGAGCACGATAAGCCGTCGGCCCCGGTTGTTATCATCTACGCCTGATAGCGATCATTACTCATAGTAGGGAATATATACGCCAACCCGCAATGGAGCAGTACGGTGGATTAAGCTCTGATCCTTCCCCAACATGGGAAAAGAGGCCTATGCCTAGTAGTGGGATATTACAGGCTGAAGCGTTACACGGAATTTTGTTTGTGGTACAGGTAATAGTTACCCATAAATTTCATCTAATAATTATATTATGTAAGTCATCAAGCTACACGCAAAGGTTATAGTTATTTATAGTATTACAATTAGTTTCCTATTTTATTTGGATCTATATTTAAAATAGAAGGCACGTTAGCGCTTTTTTTACTGCCCCAATGGCGCAGTTGGCTTACCTTGTGCTCCTGGATCACGAATCTCAGACGATACAAGCGAAAGGCATTAAATTCAACTACATGTAGGTACTCTACAGCAGCTATGTATTTATTAAAAGTTTGAAAATACGTAGGTATACTTTTTACAACAAGGGCATTATGGTGGTGTGTGTCAAATATTTTTATATTTATTTGTATATTTTTTTTTGAGTTGTGTTGTAATAATTTTTAGACAATAACGTCAGGAGGTAGGATAGGCCATCAGGACTTTTTTCACCTCAAATAATAAAGTATATGATTTAGATACATATGTATATGCGAATAGATATATATCTCATAAAAACAATGGAATTCGATGTCGAAAAAGAATAAAACATTAAAACGATTGTGCGATATCGTCATCCGTCAAACAGCGTCATCCACATCTGGCGAAACAGGCCCTTAGAAGTTCTAAAGTAACAGAGTTATCTCAGAGATAAGAATTTAATGATAAAACCAAATCCGTTTGATAAAAACGTTATGCGATGATAAGATCAGTGGGTTGCCTTTTTGCTGTACTAGCTGACCAGTCAGATTTTACCTGTATTGACACATACGCAAAGTTGGAACCGGAAATAGATTTTAACATACGCTGTGAGGTAGAGGTAGATTGTATAGAAAATAGGTCAACATTTCCAATAAATTATAGACTAATTCGACTCGTGACAATTATACAAAGAGAATTCTAAGCAAAAATTTAACTGAGGTAGGAAACAGTAGGAAACACACAGAAAAACACAGTAGGACATACTCTGCTTAAAATCTGAAGCACCCCGACTGGGGAAGTAGCTTGACCTTACAGACGATCACAGCTAAATAATACTGGTTTCAAGCAGCGTTGTTTTCCTGTTGGTGAGTAAGGTGACCAGAGCTCCTGCGGGGGGGGGGGATTGGGGGTAGGGTCGGTAACGCGCTTGCGATGCTGTTGTTGCAATAAGCTACGGTAATCGCTTATCATCAGATGAGCCACGGTTGTTAGTCGATCTAGTCGTATAAAAAAATGTCGATAATTGCTTCTTTATTGTTATTAGTATAGGATATATTAATATTATTAGGAAGTAGAATATTCAAGAACAAATTTCTCTTAAAATCAAAATATTATACTTAATATTCGATTTACATACTATTCGTTTGAAGTGTCAAAATGTTTTTTTTTTACTTTTATTAAAACTAAATTTGGTTCTGAATTTTAATTTAATGTGAGATTTTTTTTTGTCTATTCTATTTTATTATCTCATACGTATATTCAACTATTTCATGGGTGGAAAAACAAACACTCTATTTTGTACCTTTATACATGAGGAAAACTCTAATCTAATCAACCAATATATTGGCAATCACGTATTTACTGTATTTAATATTCGTGGAATACTAAAGCGAGGAAAACAAATTGAAAACTGAGAACTGAACTGAATATGCTTCTAAATACTAGAAAGTGTTCATTTTTATCCCATAACCAACTACGCTGCTTCACAGAGAGTTGGCGGATCATCACATCATCATATCATATCGCAGTCCACATAGGCCTCCACAAGTTCGAGCCGAAAATTTCGTGAACTCATGTGTTTTGCCCATAGTCACCACGCTGGGCAGGCGGGTTGGTGACCGCAGGTCTGGCTTAGTTGCACCGAAGACGCTGCTGCCCGTCTTCGGCCTGTGTATTTCATAGGCAATAGTTGGATGGTTATCCCGCTATCAGTCGGCTTCTTTAGTTACAAGGTGGCAGTTGAACTGTGATATCCCTTAGCCGCCTCTTACGACACCCGCGGAAAGAGAGGGAGTGGCTATATTCTTTAATGCCGTAACCACACAGCAAGCAGTTGGCGGATAATTTCAAATAAGTCATACCATTTATAATTATCGTTCACAATACAGTACTCGGGATCAAATGTTTTATGTATTCTTCGAATTACAACGTCATAAACAAATATTTGTACTCAAAAGCGAGAATCGAACTTGCGACTATCGAAGCTGTCGGATTTTATCAAAACTTTCATCACAACAACACAAAAAGTTAAAACGGTCGTCAGAAAACCGAAAACCATGCAATGAATTTAAACTTTATTTATATATTTTATTTATTAATAAAAAACTCAGTTAATTACTGAAAACTTAATTTTACCTACTTAATATGAAGTTATCACTGATTTGAAATGTAGATTCCGTGGAGAAGAATCGACAAGAAACACCGCAGTTACTCTTTGAATACATAGATGTCAATCTTTATAAATTTAATTTGGCATGAAACACGACACCACAAACCCACACATCTTTATTATTAACTAGCTATGCCCTACGGTTTCACCCGAGTTCATGTGCGGAAAAAAAAGTAGGTACACTAAAATATTATACAACCTTTCTCGCTAAATTGACTCGAACACAAAACAATTTTTCATTTCGAACCTTTATATCCTGAGATTATTGCGTTCAAACAAAATTAGAATTAAAATCAAAAATCAAAAACAACTTCATTCAAATTAAGCCCCCCTGAGCACTTTCGAATCGTCATTTTTAACCGACTTCAAAAAGGAGGAGGTTACTAAATTCGACCGTATATATTTAACCGACTTTTTTATGTATGTTCGGGGATAACTTCGTCGTTTATGAACCGATTTTGATAATTCTTTTTTTGTTGGATAGAAGATATCTCTGATGTGGTACCATGATAAGGAAACCAGGATCTGATGATGAGATCTCAGAGAAATCGAGGGAAACTTGAAAATATTTTTTACGGGTGTACAGATTTTAATGATTTTTAATTTAATTGAAAGCCGATGCTTATCATGTGGTCACGTTTAAATTTCATCGAGATCTGATCACAACTTTTGGAGTAATCTTTGATAATGCGTATTTACTTCACTAATTTTTCGTCTACCTACGTTTTATTACTTGACTATATAATTGAAGTCGGTTTTTTTTCGGTTGCCTGCAAACACAATTATACAAATTAAAACTTAAAAAATATTTATTAGTTGTTAGTGATGTACATACCTGTAATTTGCATGCATACTATCTTAATATTGTGGATTATAGAGTATTGTATTGTAATGTTTGTAATGCTGTTGGTGTGTCTATAAATAAATAAATAAATTTTTGTAAAAGTAAAGCTAACAACCGATTCGGAATGTAGATTCTGCAGAGAAGAATTCGGCAAGAAACTCCGCAGTTACTCTTTTGAAAATAACAACAACTAAAACAAACAAAGGAGAATGGGACTTTTGGGCCAAAATGTAATGAGTAGAGATATTGTTTAAAAAATTGGTCATATTTTTTTATTTTAAAATATAAAATATCAGCTCAATTCTGAATCTAGAAGCGGAGAAAATTGAGAAAGATAGTTTTCATCAAATTATTTGGGTATCGATTCAACTATAATCGATTTCAGAATTAAAAAAAAAAAGATTTGCACTAGTTAATTAATTCAAGATATTTAGATGCACAATTAAAGCTGTAAACAATAAAGTGCATTTAAATAAAGTTACATTACTATGGACAATATCAATTAATATCTGATAAACCAAAATGATTATCGATTTCATATCGATTTAAAATAAATCATATTTTTAATGACAGCTTTGAAAGCTGACTAACAATAATACTGTGTCCGTCACTCGTTTCGTGTTTACTGTTTTCCGATGCATTCTGAGTCCATTCCTGATATTTATTTATGGTTTCAAGTGTATATCAATATTCGTAGTGAGTTTTCAAACAGTCTTCACTAAATATAACAAATATTAATGCTACAAGAACTTAGTGATCGCGTTTTTTATAGACATTGTAACATAACCTCACTTTTACAAAAAGTCTAATAACTCCACTCTCAGATAGCCAAAATATAGATAATTTTCAGCGAGGAAGCAATAAGCCTAAATGCATTAATTGATAACATTTTCATTTCATTACATTTTGGCCCAAGAATGTATGGAATCGTATCATTCTCCTTTACTCTTCAGCTTTATAATAAAGTACAGACAGATACAATTAAAATATAAAGTAAAGATACAATCAAATAATCAACCGAGTACGTTTATTACTCGGCTTAAAATTCCTGTAATATTGTAAGTATTTTCCTCGTGTAAGTAATGTTAAATTCCTTAGACCTATTCCGCGAAGTCTCTTATCAGATTGCTTTACCTAGATTCCGGTGCTTTCAGTTCACAGTGACGTGAGGCTCCTCGGAAATACTGTGGAAATAAAGATTAGCGTAAGAATTCCTTATCTTTTTCTTTTTTAAGGTAAATTATCGATTACTCTTACGATATTTACGTTAGGTTTACGATGATAAGAACAGTGTCATTTCTATAATTATAATAAAACAGCTGAAAATTTATCGGTATTAATGCGATAAATACGCTAAGGATTTTCCACAACTTTGACAATTCTGAGGATTATTTTTTTTTTTTAAATACGTACATGGAGTTGGTATTACTTCGATTATTTTTGAAGTTATACTTCTTTTGGTGCATTGGGAAAAAATGACGAGGGAAATTTTTACGAAGCGCTCGCACAGCGTCACAAAAAACCGACACACTATGACCCCGACAGCCAATGAAGTATAGCTTCTTACGTGCGTACGTAAGTACACACACACACTTTTTTTATATATTATGTTTAATATACTATAATGCTACTGTTTTAACCCAATAAAGAGAAAAAATAAAAATTTTAAAATTTGAAACATAACTTTTTAACATCAGCCAATCTAAAAAATGGAAATAACGCTTTTCGTCTTCTCACAGACTCAAAATATAATATCTTGCCGATAAAACAGATATCTACTAACATACAAAGAAGTGCACAGTCAAAACCTATTTTCGTATTCAATTATTTTCATCATAATAGCAGTTAAAAGGGTTAAAAATAGACGATGTGCAAATATACATAGAAAGTATGTCAAAACACAGACATTTTACGAGTCTCGACTCTCGACCGGAAGTGACCCCATTCTACGAACAAATTAGCCACAACTGGCGGGTTGTTGTTTTATCATGTTGTGGTAAAAGAAATATTAAAGGCTTTTGATAGTTCCCAAATTAGCGAAGATGAGAATGAAATGAATGAATGAAGAACGGAGAAGACACGAAGGAGCTTGATCGAAGCGGTGGAGATTACAACATCAATAGAATTTAAAAGACCGCAGAGATATTATATTTTAAAAAAATGTTGAAATAATTTTTAATCTTCGAATGTCAGCGATTTGAAAATATAAAAAACTGTTTAAACCGCAAAATTTTAAGATTAGTAACTTTTTAATCCTGTGTAATTCTCATTTAACGGTAAGGCTCGTAATTTCATGTACGTATCATCATCATCATTAGGGTAAAGTTAGTATTAGGTTTTATTTTAAATACATGTTTTTTACTTATATCTGCCTTTTTGCTGTCTTTTTTGTTATTTTTTTTCTGTCTTTAGTTTAGGTAAAAAATTACAGTATTTTCAATTGTTTAGCGCGTATTTTGTTTAAACTATAAAAACTAAACGTAATTAAAAGTTGTGTGACCTTATTTTCATTAATAACATAGGTAAGTATGTAAACCACATTTTAAGGTAAAGTTTGTTAGTGACAAAAGCGAAATTATATATTAAAAAAAAACTTTTTCTAATAATTGCGAATTCAAAAGAATAATAAAATACAGATAAAAAAATATTCGCATGTAAGCGCAGACACGCCTCGTTTAGCTCGTGCTACAGGCGACATTGTCCTTTCGAACTTCAACTGGGTCAAGGCGGGGGGGTCGACCGAGCCCGCGTTTAATTATCCACATACCTACACTCGATACAATAAACGAACGGCTTGTATTCCCTTATTAACAATAATTTGACTCGTTAAGACATTTATTAGTTTTATTTTGTTTGTCAAAAGTCTACGGTCTTTGCAGCCAGCTGTCATGTACTTACTGCTTATTTTCATTTTTCGTATTTTACTTTATCCTTTAAACTTAACTTCAACATGATTTATCTTAGTTTAACTATAAGTTTATCCTTGTTTCCGTATGGAATTTTTTTCCTGCATTTTCAAATCGTTTTTAAACAATTGTGTTAGCTCGCAAACGAATAATAATAAATAAGTATATATAAAAAAAATCAGTCGAATTGACAATCTCTTCCTTTTTTGAATTTGGTTAAAAATCTGAACCTACATTAACTATAAAAAAATTATTTATACAAAAAAAACCTCATTCATTTGGATCAATGTCTTCTACTAGTGCTAATGCAGGAATGTTTTTTTCCACTGTCACGAAGAAGAACAATGACTTAATTTTAAATAAAACATTTAATAATAATATTATACCGCATACTTATTTCTTATTCCAAACATGTTTCTACGGAGTTAACAAGCGTGAATTTGTATTTACAAATAATATTGTTTTATCTATAATAAGTTGACTACAGGTTTTAGCGGACATTACAAGCTGAAAAGCGAAAGCTTATGACTCACGCAATTTTAACAAACTTAGTATATCACTTGGAATTATTTTTTGACTCTTATAGTTGTAAAATAGGGTCCATTTTAGCAGTTTAATAAATTTGAAGTTGTAATTTAAATTGGTTTCATCTATATAACGCAATTTGTACCGCTTGACCTATATCGCCAAGTCTCCAGTGTCGAGTTGACATAATAATACTATTATATAAATTATTCGAATATTAATTGCTTTTATAATGTTAATTATTGTTGTGGAATTAATTAAAAAACGTGCGAGTAAGACTCGCAGTTTTATCCTTTATATAGTGTAACGGAACGTTACATGACTTCATGTTTTTGTCATGTTTGAAGTCATGTAACGTTCCGTTACAATAGGAATCTCTACCTAGGAAACACGAAACGAAAGATGTCTGAATGATGAAGAGAGACACAGTAGGTACTTATCACGTTTTTTTTAATGTTAATTTTATACCTGAAATAAAGAAGTATTTATTTTTTATTTAATTGTGTATTGAGTGTTTATTAATTCTTTTATATTAGCAATATTTACTCTATATAAATTAATTTTCATTTTACTACTCTGTAATACTCTGTGCTTCTGAATGAAATTAATAGCGGTGGTTTAATGATATGTTTACCCTTTGCACCTTTGGGTATGCTCTTAAAAATATCATGGAGATTAATCAATCAGAAAGATCATGACAATTGTAATAGTATCAAATAAACGCTTTATAAAGTTCCCAATAAGATGAAAGGGCTTTATCCGGAGTCTGGAAATACACAACACAGACACAAACGTCCAGACCAAAACAAACATCTATATAGCTTATTATTAGACAAATAGTTATCACTTACGGATTTTACGGTGATAGAGTTTGCGACCGTTAACACACCAGCCAATTACTTTCGCTTCAGCTTGTAATATTCCACTACTGGGCATAAGCCCTTTTTCCCCATGTAGGAGAAGGATCAGAGCTTAATCCACCACGCTGCTCCAATGCGGGTTGGCGGATATATTCCCTACTATGAGTAACTCGCAGTATATAGTAATCGCTATCAGGTGTACATGATAACAACCGGGGCCGACGGCTTAACGTGCTCTCCGAGGTACGGTGGGGAGACCCACAAGGACTGCACAAACACCCAGACCAGGGCAAACACCTGTATGGCCAATACAAATGTTTTTCATGTGCGGGGATCGAACCCGCAACCGCCACCGCAACAGGTACAATCCATGGTTGTGACCGTTGCGCCAACGCGGCGTCCCAATTACTTTAGATGATATTAATTTATTTAATTCATTTAATCTGTTTTCGTCTCTAAGTGAGCTATTGCAATATTTCTTTTTTATTAAATAAGTAAAAAATAATGTACAATTCACAGCTACTTGTAATAGTTTAGAATAGAAGTCGTGAGTAGACAATTAAGTTTAAAAACATCGCTACTTCCTGCACGCTTTAAATTTACACATTAATCACCGGCGAGGATGAAAACAGACACTCAAGGTGAGTCTGTACTGTACACTCGTAAGAATAAATGTAGGTAACATAATAATGTTCAAACTGTGACAATTTGCATAAAGTTTTAATACTAAAAACGCCTCACACTCGACGGCACTGGGATTTACTTCTGTGTTGGGAGTCCGGAAACACATAATAAACAATTATAAACACCAGGCAAACAATTGTATGGCTAACATAGATGTTTGCCATGATCAAGTAAGTCATGTCGAGGATAGTACCGCAAACAAGCACGCGCAACAGCCACAAGACAATGCTGTGACTGTTGGCCTAACACATCGTCCTATAAAAATATAGCAATTTTAACAATATAAAAAATTTATACCTATTATACATTAACCTTACAAATATACCCGTGTAACTTTCTAATTTCGTGATAATAAGTATTCGCATTTTTGAGTACATAGTATGATTTTAAAATATTTTTTATCATCTGTTGACGAAATGAAGACCGAGGTTTGTGTTTGTTGGTAATTTTTTTTTGTGTGATGACTGACACGTCTAAACTAAAGTTTTTCTTTTTTAATAACTATTAAAAAAAACATTTACCTACCGAACAAAAAGAAGTAAAATAAATTAAAACATTTTTATTGTACTTTAATTTTATATATTTTGCTGACTCTACAACAAGTTCAAATCTATTTAGCCATGTCACTTCAGTCTGTCTATTTTAGTTTTCGGGTAAACACGTTAATTATTGTGCTATGAATAGATTTGAATTTTATATTATCATCTTAAACTTGCGACTTCCTTGTAAACCTGGTTTTCAATTGAAAAAAAATAAATATTACGTTTTTTTGCGTCGCAGAAAATTGTGACGAACACAACGTATATTTCTATTATGATTTATAAAAAAAAAATTGGTTGTCTGTAAAGTTGGTTTGCGGACGATAGTTTAACGTGCAACGTCAGTACAAAACATCTCCTCGGACGTATCGGCCAATTGAGTGGAAGAAATTCCATATACTATCACTAAGCGACTATCGCTGAGCGTAACGCCACAATAAGTAAATAATAAATAAATAAATAAATAAATATCTTCACATGTTTCACTTGTTACTTGTTTTCACTGAGGTAGGGCACAGCAGGAATTTCCTGCTCAAAATATGGAGCCCGACTGGGGTAGTACCTCGACCTTACAGAAGATCACAGCAAAATAATACTGTTTTCAAGCAGTATTGTGTTCCTGTTGGTGAGTAAGGTGACCAGAGCTCCTGGGGAGCTTGGGGATTGGGTCGGCAACGCGCTTGCGATGCTTCTGGTATTGCAGGTTCCTATAAGCTACGGTAATCGCTTACCATCAGGTGAGCCGTTGTTTGCCGACCTAGTGACATAAAAAAAATATATCTACACAATACACACACGGTCATCTGTTCCTAAAGTAAGCAACTTAATGCTTGTGTTATAAGGTATAGCACAACCCGACTGGTATACCTACATATTTTTTTTCGATAAATATTCTTATAATTAAGACTTATATAAATAAATATTTATATTACACCCAGTCTCGGGGTGGGAATCGAACCCGCAACCCTCGGAGGAGAAAGTACTACTCACTACAAACGGCGCCAACGGGCTAGTCGATTTATTAGACGTTGTCATGTATACTAATATTTTAATACTAATAAAAATAGCCTAAAATGTGTGCAAAACGATGTATGTTTGTTACTCACAATCAGTTGCGTCAGAACAGTGGCGCGAATGGAACATGACAATTCGCACAGATTCGAGATAGGACTCTAGAGTATAGATTCTCGTCAAAAATTATTCGGCTTTTCACCATTTTAAATTTAATATATTATTTTATTATTTATTGTGAAATTTATATAAAATTTTCACACAATACATTTTTAATAACGATCGTGAAATAAAGCATTAAACTTGAAAAATCGCTACCTACTGTGTCGTTTGGATATTATCGAGGATTCGATGCCGAATAAACACAATAAATGGCTTTTGGTAAAGAAATACTGCGCCTTGTTTGTTCTGTGTTGAAAAAAACGCTAATTTGCTTAGCAGCAATGGTTTCCAAATGTTCTACACAGATGTATAGATTTAACATTGAAGCGTCACTTTTATTATTTATAATTTATATTCGAAATACAATAGTGTTAAAAATAGATAACTAAGAAATAACAAGCGGTTGGGTTAATGGTGTGAGCGCCTTAAAAGAACGTTTACATTTTGTAAATCCTTATTGTTTTTCGCAGAATATCTATTGGTTTAGTAAAGAAGTAAAAATCATCACCCGAGTTCATCACATTATTCGTAAATTTTTGTTGACTAATCGAACATAAGATTGCTTTCCCTTTTGATCGTCCAACTGCTATCGCTTTACAATAGCGATTTGACTTGTAACAATTCATTATTTGTTACGCAAGATTATTACGCCCATTAATTAGGACCATTGTCTGTTACATAGTTATGTTTTAAAAACTAGTTCTTGACGTCACCGGCAACACAGTTAAGTATTTTGTGACACGAATAATGTTATCACAAAACAAGTCAACGTTCAAAACATGTGTATGTCACAAATCATTGGCAGAAGTACGTTTTCTTCGTCCTTGTCTTTACGTTTATTTTAATTGAATTTTATTTTGTGTTGATACTCTTTGAAATGGTAATAGTTTGAATGGTAATCACTAATCTAAAGCTTGTAGCCGCTGAGTGTGAGGAATTTATATATTTACTAGCTGCCCGGACAGACTTCGTTCTGTCTAAAGTTAATAGTAAAAATCATTTTTTTTTAGTATTAAAACCTTATCATACAAAATAATAAATGCTCGAGCTATTCTCGAGTTATGCGCTTAGTAACATTCATTTTTATTTATATAGATTAGAAGATAAAATTTGTGCGACGCATTACTTATCATATACATATACTTATCACATTATAACGCTAAAACACTTTGTCATGATATTATTATTTTATATGATAAGTCTCTTCCAGTGTTTAAAGTGCATTGTAAAGTGTGTATAATTTTAAGAATTTGGCGCTAATGGCCCGAACAAATACAACCTGCGCATTTGCAGCCTTTGTGCTCACAAATATTATTCGCGAAAATACATCAATTATTTATCAAGGACATAAAATATTTGTTTATCGATGATACTAAAATTGTGGCCCCGTGGGGAGAAAGTATGAAAATTGTTCGAGCGATATTTAATAGGTCAATTAAAAATTATATTCAATATTTAAATCTTTATTTTAAGTTTTAATTTATAATTATATTATCTACTTGCTCTATTTAAAAATTGTCTAGCAAAATATACATAATTTAATAAATTTTATGTAGAGAGAGAAATATCAAAATAACTTCGCTTACAATATTTCTTTTTAAATGCAAGTGATAAGTACTTTAAAAAACAACGTGTTGTAAATAATAATTGCCAATATATTCCAGAAAACGAACGAAAACTATATTTAAATTAGTGATGTTCCAGATATCCGTATCCGTATCCATACCCGCGGATATCCGCGGGAAAAATGAGGTCCGTATCCATATCCGTCACTTTTCTTGGGGATCTTTTATTAATTTTCAAATTCAGTTGACATGATAAAATGCTGCATAATAAGTTAGATAATGTGATTAAGTAGTCTAATAAAAAAAATCCATTCAGAGTATTTTTTATCTCTTAAAATCAAATATTTGGGACCTTTGATTCCGATTTATGGCGTTACGACAACGACTCGTTGGCACCGTTACATAAATACGCGTCGTCAAAGATTACTGAATATATCTCAATCAAATTTATAAGCGAACTACAAGACAAGCATCAGCTTTCGATTAAAACAAGAATCTTTAAAGTTGGTGTACCCAGTGAAAATTTATGCGGTATAATACAAACGTAGATCGCCAAAAAAATAGTCCAGCAAATACATATTATTAGATATAGCTTGAAGAGTACTTGTTAGATCTCATTTTAATTTAAATGGGACCCGCATCACCTTTCGATTAAAAAAGAATCATCGAAATCGGTCCATCCAGTCACAAGTTCTGAGGAGATAGATAAAAAATATATTGTAAACAAAAAGGCAAATATTGTAAACAAAAAGGCTAATAGTAAAGTTTTCATTCTTTCAAAAAAAAAAAAAAAATACCGATGAATAGAGAACCTTCTCCTTTATTAGAAGTCGGTTAATAAAAGTAATACGCTCACAATGCAAGTCGAAACCTGTCCTGCCCGTCGTTGCGGCGGGCGTGACGTTAACGATCGTTTCACCGACACCGATTGAGTGAGTAAATAAAGGTCCGTATCCGTATCCGTATCCGTATCCGCAGATATTGACACTAAATATCCGTATCCGGATCCGTATCCGCGGATATACATTTTTGATGATCCGGCACATCACTAATTTAAAAATGTTCTAAATGTATGAATATTGTGCGCAATTAAGAAGGTTAGTGAAGTCGATTCACGTGCAAGTCATTATCGCTGCTAATTCTGTAGCCATTAATATTCTGTAGCCAATGTCACAGGAAATACCTAGTACTTACAATTCAAAACATGATAAAATGAAACCAATACTGTTCAATCTAATAAATAATAATGTGTTAAGCGGTTTACACTTTATGAAGGAAGTTGAGTAACTACCTGACAATTAACAGGACAAAAAATGTCCAATTCGGGACAGTCATATTTTGAAAAAAACCCAAAAAAAAATCATAACACAGTTATGCCTTCGAGTTTTAATACTTGCCAGACTGCTGGAAAATTCCTTTGTCTATCTATACAAATAAATTCAAGCTCTGTAACCTTTATTGTTATAACACCATAGTAAAGAAAGCATTTTTTTAAATAAGCACATTAACATATTCTTATATATTTTTTTTTACATACAAAGTTCAAAGCAAACAATAAACAGCAGGGATAAAAAAGATTTTTTTTTTGTAGTTCCAAATAATTCAGAGATAAGGAATGTAAACAAAAGAAATAAAACCTTTCGACTTTAAGTCATAATTGATTTAAGATAACGTTCCTAGTAACCCAGGATTTTGAAGGTAAATTGTTTCGCTCAAAAGCTTAGAAGTGGTAATAAAAGTTACATAGGGTAAAACAGTAAATATCTTGCTTATCTGGAAAAGTCCGCCGGTAGAAGTACCGTAATCCTATATAAAAAAAAAAAAAAAAAATCATAAATCAAATCAAGATAATACTAATACTGTTTACGAATTGTGTTATGTTACTGTGCTAAGGTAGCAAGAGCTTCTAAAGGTGCGCTTTAAGAATACTAATAATAATAGGTTAGCCTCGCTCACCATCTGAGGCAACTGGGGATCCGGGACGGTTCGCTCGCAGCCAGGATGCAGAAGGCGATGTTACTTGACTCGGCTAGGATTGTCCGCCGGTTTCTCAGCCTGCAGCCCTAACCCCCGGCCGTTTGATCTCCCTGCCGGGGCGTATTCCTCCACCCGCTTATATTTATGATATTTAAATATATGTATCTATTATGTATTATAGTTATTATAATATATGTATCTATTATGTATTGGGCGGGCGGAGTGACATTCAGTAGAATAATAATAATAATAATAATAATAAGATTTATTTATTATCTCACGACAATCTTGTAAACATGACATTTCATAGGTTCATATTAATATGAGTATTCATATTATGGGAGACTGGTGCCTAAGCTACGCATGTGGCATATGTTTCAGGACACCAGGTCTCCACCCCTTAATAAAGTACATTTCAATTATCATGAATACGGGCATTAACAATTTTGTTGTAAACAATATAATATGAGATTGAATATTGATGTATTTATATCTAAGCTTAGTATATTTATGTTGGTGTGTGTGTGTGTGTGTGTGTGTGTGTGTGTTTGTGTGTGGATGTGTGTTTGTTTTTGAGGGGCGTGTGGGTGTGTGTACTTTAGAAGTACTCTAGGGCAGAAAGAATTGCCTCAGTGTCATCATAGTTCAACATCTGTCAAACAATCAGTTAATTTCCGTTTCCACATATTGTTAGTGAGATTGAATATAGGTAGAAATCTATCGATTTTGTTGTATAAAAAGCAACCCAGGCTGCAAAAGAACCTCTTTGAGAAACTTTTGGAAAATTTGCTACATTGTACAGGATTGTACAGCCTTTTGGTATTTGACAATGACGGGTGGTATTCAAGAAGTGTATATTGTTTTATGAGGGTGTTAAATATAAACAATTGGCGCACCGTTAAGACCCGGTACTCTTTGTATAACAATACAGCGAGGTAACGGTACGGCTTTAATAACGATAGCTTTAGGATTGCTCTTTGAGCTTTCTCCAAGTCAATCAGTCTGATTTTCGGCACACCAACCCAGGACGTGATACAATCAGTTAATACCGATTGAGCGACGGCAAAGTAGACGGATTTGTATCGGTTAGCATCCAAGACGTTTTTTATTGTTTTAAAAACGTACGTAAGTTTTCGCAACCTGTTATTAATCGCATCTATATGTTCGTCAAATCTAAGATTATTGTGTACTACTCCCAAGTATTTTATAGTCTCTCTTCTCTTGGTTCGTGGTTCAGGAGACGAATGGACTTGTATGGCGTGAGTAGTAGACTGAGGTACAATGCATTTAAGGGAGAAAGTGATATAAGTGGTTTTCGCGCTGTTTAAAGTCAATAGGTTGCCTCGTAACCACATCAAGATAGTACTGAAGCCCGACTGGGGATACTTGTAAGTTTCACCCCAAGTATCTCCAGTAAATAAGAGAGCAGTGTCGTCGACAAAGTTGATTATTTTGCAACTAGGTAGGGTGAGTATACTCAGGTCGTTAATGTAAATAAGAAATAGAGGTCCAAGTACGCTACCTTGATGCGTGCCAAAAGTCAATGTACAATCGTCACTAACGTATTCGTCTATTCTAACTCTCTGGGCACGCTCACTCATATAATCTCAGAGGCATTGAGGTACAACTCTTATCCCCAGATTTTTCATTTTCCGCATATGGGGGGATACAGAAACTGTCAAATGCTTTGGTAATATCTAGGAATATACCTAAGACTTTCTGACACCTATCCATCTCCGATACTATAAAGTTGGTAAGTTCATTTACTGTGTCAGAAGTGGACCTGTCCGCACGGAAGCCAAACTGCGATGGTGAGAGAAGATTGTTTCTTTCCAGAAAATTGATAAGCCTGCTATTCATAACCCTCTCCAGTATTTTTGAGTGAGCAGTATGTACGGCTTTGGTCTAAAGTTATCTATATTTATATGTCTATAGTTAACACAGCCTCCATCCTCATTCTTATAGATCGGATGTATGATGGCTTTCTTGAACACTTTAGAAAAAATTATTGTGCTGTGTTGATAATTGGCAAAGCACTTGTGAGACCCCTGGTGTTGCAGGCTCTTCAGTTTTAACTAAAAATCAGGCGCACACAACTTTATTTTAATTGGCTTTAGATAAGAAGCAAAAATACTTAGTTTTGTATCTATAATTGTGTTTGCTCGCAAATGAAAAAAAAAACCGACTTCAATTACATCAACAAGTAGTATAACACAAGTAGACGAAAAAATAGTAAAGTAAATACGCGCTATCAAAGATTACTCAAAAAGTAGTCATCTCGATCAAATTTAAATAAGATAACATGACAAACATTAGCTTGCAATTAAAGTAAGAATCATCAAAATCGATAAACCCAGTGAAAAGTTATGCGGTTTAATACAACGTTGGTAGACGAAAAAAATAGTCAAGTAAATACGCATTATTACATATAACTTTAAAAGCACTTGTCAGACCTCAATTAAATTTTATATGGGACCAAATGAAACGCAACACCTTTCAATTAAAACAAAATTCGCCGAAATCAGACCACCCAGTCAAAAGCGTTAACACACATTTAAAAAAAAAATACAATCGAATTGAGAACCTCCTCCTTTTTTGAGGTTGGTTAAAAATTTTGTTTGATATATGTATATGTATACTTTAGTATCAGCTGATACTACGAAATGTTTAAAACATCCATCCATTTATCAACAGAGTTCTCTGTTTAACTACATCTTAGGTAGGTACAAGTAATAAAGGTATAATAGGTAATTGGTACATAATACAAAAATTATTAATTTTAACTAATATTAAAATTAAAATACATTATTCTTTGATAAATAACAGTAAAAACGTCTGGAGGACATTTCAACTCATAATTCGTTTTAATGTCTTCATTATTTTACTGTTAATGTTTTAACGCTGTTTCAAAAGAATAATACAAAGCAGACGATATCCTTAACAAACCGTCAAATTATTCAAATAAATACTACTTTCAAAAACTTTTAACCTTTATAATATTGTAATACGGTTTGTTTTTAGTTGGAAACGTAAAGTTTCGAAAAAACCTGTGCGTAGTGAGTCATTTTCTTAGAATCGTTAAGAATCTACTCTCAATTGTTGGTCTCCATCCGGTCCGCGGTTACGTAGTAAAATTCTTGATTCATAAATAGTTCCTATTCGATATTCAAAACGATTTAAGTTTTTTAAAGATTCTTAGTTTATTATTAGTTGACAGCTTTTAAATTTATTTTTAATGGTGTTACTTTTTAAACCTGTTTAAAGTTTTTTTATATTATAATTAAACACATTGTTATATGATGTTAGTAAGTAAACAACAACTAAATTATAGTTAAATTCGTTTTGTAAAATTAATTTAATATTTTATGTTTATTGCAAGTCTAAACAAACAGGAAAACACTAAAATATATTTTATATGTATTAATACCCAAATAATGTTTTTGAAGTTCTATTTCTTTTCACATTAGGGAAAAATGATGAGAGTAAATTTTTACGATGCGCGCGCACATCGTCACAAAAAACTGACACCCTGAAGTCATCTAGTCAACGAAGAAGAAGTTAGCAACTTGGAGTTAGCAACTTGAAGTTAGCTAGCCAATGAAGTATAAATTTTTACATGCGTACACGCACACTTTTTTTTCTATCATCATTGGCTCTATTTATATACTTACCTGAAAATTATTTTGGATAAAAACTTCGATAGGGCTTAAAGCGGTAGTTATATAAAATACAGCTTTCAGAGATATAATTTTTTTTTAACTTTATCATAATACATATTAATTTCAATACAACATGAAGGAAGTATGAATATTTAACGCATGGATAAATAATAATTTGCAAATTACTTACCTTCGATTTCCTCACGATTTTCCTGCATACTGTTGCTAATATATGAATACAAAAAGTAAATTTATATCTTACAAAAGAACAAACAGGGTTTATTTTCGAAAGACGCTGCATAATTGCGGTTTGTCGTTCTTTACCGCGAGGGTTTTTAAGTATATAAGTTGTTATGTACTTTGCTTTATTCAAAGTGTAGGTACGTGATACGTAGCACGACTGAATAATTGGCGATGCAAGGCTGTGTGAGATTAAGCATGTTTCATATATTATTTAATTTAATTTTTTAAGACTCGTACATTATCTGTGGACTTTTAAGGATTTGTATATGTATATTTGATTATAATTAATAAAGACGACGCGATGCGCCCATGCGACTTCTGTTCTTACAGTTATTATTAAACCGCTTTGTTCATGTCGTGTGCTATGTTCATCTTATACTCGTATATAAAATTCTCGGGTCACATTAGTGTAATGTTAGTTACTATACTCCTCCGAAACGGCTGGAACGATTTTTATGAAATTTTGTGTGCATTTCGGCTAGGTCTGAGAATCGGCCGACATCTATTTTTCATACACCTAAGTTAAAAGAGGGGTGGGGGGGGGGATAAGGGGGTAAACAAGATAACGTTTTCGGGGTCAGCTGGTAGACTATAACGTACAGGATTACAGCTGAACTTAAATTACTACGAGTATTAGGTATTATATGTAAAGTAGTGTTTTTATTTAACTATTTTTTCTGATTTGGTTTAGAAATATAATGTAATAATACCATTAAAGGATACAAACAAAAATAGTATGTACAAAGGCGGTCTTGTCGCTAAAAGAACGATTTCTTCCAGACAATCTTTGGGTATAGGAAATGTTATAGAAAAGCGGCCAGGAAGTGTATAAATAATTGTTATATGACCACATACATACAAATATTCAAACACACACATAAACATATACATACATGTATATTATATACCTTTCATACATATTTGAATATCTTCTAATATATAAAATTCTCGTGTCATGGTGTTAAACATTGAACTCCTCCGAAATGGCTCGACCGATTTTAATAAAATTTTGTGGGCATATCGGGTAGGTCTGAGAATCAGCCAACATCTATTTTTCAGAAGAACAATAATTTCAAAGAAACGTTTGCGGGGTCAGCTAGTATTGTTATATTAATGATTAATATTGTCTAAAAAAAAACTTTAGTTTTATTGTATTACTAACTAGCGACCCGCTCCGGCTTTGCACGGGAATAAAATATAATTATAGCCTATGTCATTCACTGAAAACATGATTAAAATCGATTCAGTAGTTTTGATTTATTCATGACTGCCCGTGGCCCGCACGCGTTAACTTTAGAGTAGAAGCCGGCCGGAACCGCCGCAAACGCTACGTACCGCAATTTTTAAATCTGTTATATCTTCGAAAAAATTCATTTAAATCATATGCTGTAAAAGTCTATATAGATCTATATTAAATTAACAATGTATTTAAGGTATTTAATTAGATAAGGATTAATGCTGTATTGTTTAATTTCTGCTGTGTGGCTACGGCACTAAAGAATTAAGGGGAGCTGTTTCAGGTATTCCTGCAAAACACGTTTCTAGTTATTCATTTTTGAAATAGTAAACAGTGAAATTGTAATCTAATAAATTTAATTAATATTGTTTAGGGTATACTTTAGGGATTATATCCGATGAAAACATGATTTGATAAATTTGGCTCGATAGAATAAATTCACAAAGTTACCTCTTTTCGGGTCATATTATGTTCTATTTTCGGTTTTATTTTTAAAATAACTGATTAAATATTATGAGTTACTTACCTAAATAAAGGTCATATATAACTGGAGGGTTTACACCCGATGTTTTTTTTTTAAATAAATTTATTAATTTTTTATCGATTTTTCAAGTGATTTTCGATCCGCGCGAGGCGCTCGCATTGTCCAGCGGGACGTTACCGAGATAGGACGTGTGACGATTTTTTGCGCGCGAGTCCCTTCTGTTGCGTAAAGCATATTTTCATATTATAATAATTTTGATTAATAGAACTAATAATAATAGCGAATAAAATATGGTAAGTTTTATTTCTCGTATTTTTAATATTAGTGCGGATTCAATATCCGTACCTACTGACCACAGTCTAACTTTATCAGTAGGTTCAAAAAGAAGAATAATAAATATATTATATGGAACTATTCACTTATTACAGTACGGACGCGGAGTACGAAGAATTTCGCACACCGACTCCCCATATTTTGTCTTTGTCGCTCGCATATAAACATATTTAATAATATATTCAATTTTAAAAATAATAAATTCAATTTTCTGTTCAGGATCAATGCAATTGTGTCCAACGTAGCTTCAAAAACACGAGTTTTGGTCGAAAATATGAACACAAATAAGGTAGAGTGCTTCAACAGCGTAATAGCAAAATTTACTGGAGGCAAAAGAATAAATTTTGCTTTAAAAGGTGGCTACCAAGGAAGGTGTGCAGCCGCCGTTGTTTCGTTTAACACGAAAGCTGCAGTATCAACAATTCAAACTGTTAACTTACTTAAAAGGTAAGAAATTGAAGAACGACGTGCAAAAAAACGAAAATTAAATATGGAAAACCCAGTAAAGAAACGAAGAGTGCTAAAAGACTTAAACAATGGGCAAAACGACTATGGTTCAACCTGTTCAGCACCTGATATGTCGCCAAAAGAATACGAAACAGCAAAGAAAGAATTTCTAAAAAATTTAGAAACTGTTACATCTGACAGACACAAGGTAGAAAGATCTACGATACTGCAGAGAGACAGCGGCGAGTGGCTTGAAATCAGAAAAAGCCTAGTAACTGCTTCAAACTTAGGCCTTATATGCAAAAGAAAAGTAATCTCAAGTACAGCTCCTCTCGTAAAAAAACTTACTTAACAGAAAAAATTTGTCCCATGTCACGACTGTTGCACACGGAGCCGTGCATGAGCAACAAGCTTTGCAGCAATTACAACAGCAGGAAGGTGTTATCATTGCACCCTGTGGTTTATTTATTGACAAAGATTACCCTTTTATAGGGGCAACGCCTGATGGCTTAATTGGACATGATACTATTGTCGAAGTCAAGTGTCCAATTGCAGCATATAAAAAAGGACTTTCTACTGCAGTAGAAGAAAACAAGATACGAATTTTAAAGTATAATAAAAATACTAAAACAACCACAATTAATAAAAAAATTAACTGGTATCGCCAAATACAAGGTCAGTTGCACGTATCAGAACGACAAAAGTGTCTTTTGGCCATATGGGCAGGCGAGAATGAAAAAATATACACACAATTGATAGAAAAGGATGATGTATTTTGGAACACTAATATGAAACCTAAATTATTAACATTTTATATAAATTGCTTGCTGCCTGAAATAATAGACAGTAGAAATGCAAGGAGTATGCCCATTAGAGACATATCAAGTCAAAAGAAATATGAAAAGCTTGCCATAGATCCCCCTAATCCTAGCTCTGATAACCCTGATGATTCAATGCCGGCACAAAGCACACGCTAATTAAAATTTAATGAGTTTTAAAATAATTTTGATACTAGTTTAAACTAAGCAACGCTACATGTCAAACCTTACATTCGTACACAGCTAAAAATGAATAATCTAAATTATATTTTTAACCGACTTCCAAAAAAGGAAGAGGTTCTCAATTCGACTGCAATGTATGTGACTTCAGAACTTTTGACTGGGTGGACCGATTTCGACAATTTTTTTTAAATCGAAAGGTGGTGTATGTCATTTGGTCCCATTTAAATTTATTTGAGATCTAACAACTACTTTTCGAGTTATATCTAATAATGCGTTTTTACTTGACGCTTTTTTCGTCGACCTACGTTGTATTATACTGCATAACTTTTTACTGCTACCCTAGTTTGATACCATGATAAGAAAACCAGGATCTGATGATGAGATCCTAGAGAAATCGAAGGAAACTCTCGAAAATCCGCATAACTTTTTATTGGGTGTACCGCTTTTGATAATTTTTAATTTAATCGAAAGCTGATGTTTATCATGTGGTCACATGTAAATTTTATTGAGATCTGATAACTACTTTTTGAGTAATCTTTGATAACGCGTAGATACTTGACTATTTTTTCGTCGATCTACATTTTATTACTTGTCGATGTAATTGAAGTCGGTTTTTTTCGTTTGCGAGCAAATACAATTATTTTTTATTTTAAGTAAATACAATTACAAAATTCAAAAGTCAGTCTGTCTGTTATATTTTTACGCCTATGCCGATGAAGTAATTTTAAAATTCATCAACATCGGAGAACTAATTTAATTACAGACTATTTTATTGAGATGATACATAATAATATTTTAAATTTTGTAATGTAATTTGTTTCATTTGATACCCTTTATTCTATTTATGGCAAACAGTCTTTAAAATAAATAACCCTAAAATCCTTTACTTTCATTTATTTACGAAACTAGATATTATTTATTACTACTATAAAAAATGATCATAATAAATGCCTTTCTATTTTAAAGCCAAATAAAATTATCCTACTGCTTAATTCTGCACTGTGTCACTGACGGCGGGGTCACGTTTGCAATGCGAGTTCACTGCCGCAGTGTCCGCGCGAAGTATTATTACGCGCGGCCGGCTCAGCGCTAAATGCCTACTTTTGCAGGAATACCTAGCCTTAAGCCACCCCCTCTCTTCCCGTGGGTGTCGTAAGAGGCGACTAAGGGATAACAAGGTACCACAACCATCTTGGAACTTAAGAAGCCGACCGATGGCGGGATAACCATCCAACTGCTGGCTTTGAAATACACAGGCCGAAGACGGGCAGCAGCGTCTTTGGTGCGACAAAGCCAGTACTGCGGTCACCAACCCGCCTGCCCAGCGTGGTGACTATGGGCAAAACACATGAGTTCACGTTATTTTTGGCGTAAACTTGTGGAGGCCTATGTCCAGCAGTGGACTGTATAGGCTGTAATGATGATAATGATGTTTAATTTCGCTTTGAAAATTAGCCATTATTTGTCATAAAAAGTAAATGACAAAAAAATGTTATTGTGGGATATCCATAAGAGATAGACATATACCATAGCGGACTTTTCTGTAGATCTTTTCAATTTGTACGATACTTAGTACATTATTTTGATAAATCTCGTAGGGTTCAGGCTGCGTTTGCAATGTAAGCGGAAAAAATGTAATTATTTACGACATCACATTAGAAACCTCAAAAATAACAGTATTTCTCCACTATTTAATGGATGTTATTATACATATAATTCGTATTATATAATTGTATGTGCGTGTGTATGTGTTCATGTATATGTGTATTGTCATGTAGGTCATATTTTGTCTTTAATATGTCACATATTATAATTTATTTTTTCCTTAGTGTATTTATTATATATTAGTATAATTATTAATAATTAATATTTGTTTAAATTTAATTTCGCATTATTATTATTTAATTATGCTTTTTACTATTGCCGCCAAAATGGGAAAACGAATGGTGGTCCTGAAAACCAGTGTCAGGGCTTTTAGTCCTGAGAATAGCTGAGGTCCCACCTTTTTGTGAGACACACTGTTGCCGCGCTACTATCTTCTTTTATCGTCTATTTTTTATTTTATTTTCTTTGTTTTTTTATTACTCACATAATGTATTAGACCTAAGACTTTGACTGTAATGCCTGCCTCTGATGTTATATGTATATGCATATATTGTGTATGTTAGGACCAGTGTGTTTTGCAAATAAAGTTATTATTATTATTATTATTATTATTATTATATAAGCCTTCCTCTTTAATCACTCTATCTATTAAAAAAAACCGCATCAAAATCCGTTGCGTAGTTTTAAAGATTTAAGCATACATAGGGACATAGGGAAATAGGGACAGAGAAAGCGACTTTGTTTTATACTATGTAGTGGATATATAATTTAGGTTATGTAGATGTGTTTTTATTTTTCGTTTGTTTCCTGTGCCCAAAGGTTACCAGGGAGATATCGCTCATCGATACGGCCGCATTTGTACATCTTTTTAATCACTTGTTACTGTGTGTTATTTGTATTTTGGTTTGCAGCAAAGAATATTATCTATATATCTATTGCAAATTGTTATGCAATATACAATACCTAAATGTTTTGTAAATGACGCAAATCACAACTTTTCCTTCACGAAACAAGTACGTAACGTGACGAGTACAGCAATGCATTTTTAGGTATTGTAAACAAAGTATTAAAATTAGTTTTACCATAAATTTATTGAATTACGCAAAATCAATCAATCAGCTTTGTATTTTTTTTAACCTAATATATTTAAAAAAAAGGAACTTGAAATATTTAAACCATCTTGATATGCTTACCTACGCTATTACATTATATTTTGTTACGATTTTATTCAAACTTTATAAAGTAATAACCCCACTTCTAAATGATGTATCAAAATTAACCCTATACTGGATTTTAAGCTAGACTTCCAGACTTATAATTGCGCGAACCGCATTGATTTCGCTTGGTGGGAGAACAAAACTCCCCCACTCCCACTTCTGGGCATAGGTCTCTTTCTCCATGTAGGAGAAGCATACAGACAACGCAACAAACATACAAGCAGATAAAAAAGCAATAACTGTAACCAAAATAATATCTCAAAAAATAAAAATTGACTGTATTGAAACAATAAAAATAGTTTTAAAAACTTTTTATAATATTCATACAAAATAAATACTAATGAAAACTTTTATTTTTTTCATAATTAGTTATACATGTCCTACTCCACTATTTTCATCTCATATTTTCATTAATTTCATCATTCTTGACCACTCGTTACTTTCACTCTTAGAACCAAAAACCAGATTAAACATTTTTAGACTTTGTTGCTCAGTATTAAGATCTATATTTGTTTTAATCTTTAAAAACGTCGTAAAAGTGTTATCTCGCAATTGTAACAAACAAGAAATGATAAGATATAATGTATTGAGGGCACTCGGAGTTCGTGCTTGTGATTGGTTTTAAGTGATTTTATAACAAAAACTTGTAAGTCATTAGCTTTGAAAGGATAAAAGTTATCTATACAAATGTGAGAGTACATGGACCGAGACGTGTTCTATCGGTTGCTAATAAACTTGCTCATATGTATATAGGTTGCTGATAGCCTTTATCAGCAGGAGGTTTCTAACAAACTACAAGAGAAATACCCTAAATGTAACATTATTAGAAAATTCTCTAAATGATGAGTTGTCTTTGTCTGTCCTATCGGCATGTACGTCTGGCTGGTTGATTTAAGGCTTAAACTAAGTGTACTATAAAAATAAAAAACTTGTATATTGGTTAATTTGTTTTTGTTTATTTTTAATAATTTATATGCAAAAAAAATCTTTATAGTCTATATATATATATATATATATATATATATATATATATATATATATATATAAATTTCGTGTCACGATGTATGTTAGCGATAAACTCCGAAACTACTAAACCAATTTTTATCAAATTTTGTAAGCATCTGTAATTTGCTCTAACTTGGGAGATAGGGTAGTTTTTATCTCAACTGGACCCGGTAGGTGCCGCTGCTATCGGTATGTAAGCGATCAAATTTGGTAGCTGTTTTCCGCGCAGGACAACGTCTGCCGGGTCTGTTAGTATAGATATAAAACTACATACGCATACAAAAATGAATTGTCCAACTCATTATAGAGCAGTACGAAGTTGGCCGATTCATCTAGTACATTTTATAAAAATACGTTTAAATAGTCACATTCTTATTACCATTTTAGTACATCATTTAATCAACAAAAAGCCATGTGTGGATGTTATTAAGAAATGCCGATTGTTGTTGATTTAATACTACGGTAATAAATTAATTCTTGCACCACCTACACATATAATAACATTGTTAGCGGCTTGGGTGTACTTGTGAGTTATTGAGGAAAAAAAATATAGTATCCTTTGGGGACATCTATAAATTACGTTACCTTTGTGTGTGGGGCTCGATATTTCGACAGCCGAATGTCTTGTTCACGAGACTCTCGTCTCGTCTCCTCCCTCTCTGCAAAATGAAAATAAAAAAACATGATGATGATAATATTCCGTTTTTGAACAATTTTAGTAATAAAAATAACCACGTTTATTTAAAATCTTATCATTTATCAGTTTTGTATTAATTATATAATTTATAATTTGTACAAAAAAGTAAACAGCTCAGAAGTGCCTATTTGAATGAACCAAATTTTTATATGGATTTTTTCATTTTATGAAAGCTATAAACGTCAAAACAATTATTATTGTTTGTTGTTACAGTTTTACTTTGAGCATATGGACTATTAAACGACTTCAAAAAAGGAGGAAGTTATCAGTTCGACTACATTTTGTTTAGTGTGTGCTACCTCATAACTTTTCACTGAGTGAACCGTTTTCGAGGATTCTTTTTAATGAAAAGCTACTGCATGTGACGTCATTGCTTGGTCCCATTTAAATTTAATTGAGATCTGTCGAGTACTTTTTGAGCTACCCCCAATAATGCGTATTTGTATAATTGACTACTTTTTCGACTAGCTATGTTGTATTTGTAGTCGATGTGAATTTGAGTTGGTTTTCTATTCGTTAGTTAGCAAGCACAATAGTGTATCCAAAAGTTGTATTCTGTTTAAATATAAAGTTAGTTATAGGTACACATCTGTGTAGTACAGGGATGTCAAAGATCCGGCCCGCGATCGCAATGTGTCACAGAAAAAAGAATCATGACTTCACTCAATTATGCTACGGGAGTTTTAAAATACGTACACTGGTTTTTTTTTTATTTTGACTGGCCCGACTCCGCATTCTAATATATGGCCCTCTCCAAAATTGAGTTTGACACCCCTGGTGTAGTATAATAAGGGTTTTCTAAAACAATAACACTGCTAGTCACCCTCAACACCTGCGTATTCCATTCATTCGGAGCAAGTTGCCTTGTGTGGCAGAGGCATTATAATTTTCCCAACGTGAACGCTAAGTGTCAGTTAATATGGTATAATGGTTCTCATTTCCGCGTACCTTCGTACACGTGCATGTGAATTTTGAACTCCTAAGCAAACTGTTACCTACTAAAACTACCTATAATTTGTTATTGACTATGTGCAGATTAATTATTATTATGACTTTTATTTTTTAAAATAATCCCACTAAATACATTCTTTAAATATATATATATAAAATAAAACAAAAATTATGATTAATATAATAAAAAAGCAGTGTTCCTCCGGTGGCAGGTTATGGCCTAGGCCACCGGTAGTTATGGCTCCAGGCTGAGAAACCCTGTCACAATACGGGTTGTTTTCAAGAAACACTGCCATTTGGATCTGACTCTTGATTTTTTTGTATATGTTGCAGTCAAAACTCTTAACCAGTCAAAAGCACCATTGACTAGCAAAATCAGTCAGAAGTACTTTTGACCGTTTGCTTTAGTCAATAATACTTTTGACTAAAATAACAGTTAAAAGTACTTTCGCCCAATGGAGCTGGTTAAAAGTACTTTTGACTAAATGATTCCGTCAAAAGTGGTTTTGATTGGTTGTATCAGTCAAAACTCTTAAAAAGTTAAGGTGGTCGATAAAAATAACGACAAACGTACATATAAACTTTTATATTATTCATTATTAGCAGTGAACGTGCTGATATTAGAACAAAAATGAGTGACTACGAAAAGAAAGAAGGCTTTTTGCAAAGAATTTTAGCGATGGAAGATATGAAAGATAGTCATTTCAATGTGATGACAAAAGAAAAATTTAAAAAGTTTGCAATGGATGTGGAAGACGCGAAATTTTATGAAAAGGACACCATTACAGTAGACTACAACGCTTTAAAACATTGAACTTTGTGATATAAAAAAAAAAATAGTTACAAACACAGAACCTGTCAAATATTTTTGCCGGCTGAGGAAATCTACGACATTATTGATGCTGCTCATATTTCTATAGGGCATAGTGGTCGCGATAGACTTAAGAATGAAACGGCAAAAAAGTACGCTAATGTTACAAAAGAAATAATTAATATATATTTATCAATGTGCGAAGTATGCCAAAGGAAGAAAAGCAAGAAAAGGATGGGTCAGATTTAGAAACCGATCCTGCATACTGAAATGAACTGCCGCTGCCAAGTCGATCTGATTGATATGCAGTCCCAAGAAGATCGCGGGCATAAATTTATAATGGTTTATCAGGATCATTTGACTAAATTTATTCACATCTAACGAGTTAATAGTGCTTTTGACTGACGCTTTTTTGCAGTTAAAACTACTTTTGACGGAGAGCTTCAGTCAAAAGTATTTTTAACCGCGAATTTGCAGTCAAAAGTACTAATAACCAATAATTTTCAGTCAAAACCACTTTTGACCAACTTGTCCAGTCAAAAGTACTTTTGACTGATTTCGCTAGTCAATAGTACTTTTGACTGGTTAAGAGTTCTGACTGCAACATATATAATGATGTGCGACTTTGTTTGCGACTTTTATTTTCACTCTAAAGGGAATCAACGGTACCAAGCGAAAAATTTTTTTATTAAAATTTATTTCTCTATTTAAAAGCTAAACTTTTACGCAAACCTGGGTAGAAATTTAATAGCGACACTTTTTCATTTCGTTTAAAACAAATCGAAAAATGGCAGCATATGCTGCAATATTTTAGTTATCATAATTAAAGTATTATTCTACTAAAAACAACTATAACAACGTCCCCCTTTTATTAATTCCTTGGCTGCTTCGCAGATGTCCGGTAGAACTCATAAAATAAACTTTCCCCCAAACCAAAATTATTATTTTAGTTTTTCACACAGTTGTGAGAAATCCTTGATTTTCCATTTTTAATTATCCGACTTGCAAAGAATCCTTGAAATCATTATATGAACAACAGTCCGCCCACGCACACTTCCGTGATTGCATTGTGTTAACTCAGTCTTGGATCAACAAAAGATATGATAAATGTTTTTAAAATATAATATGTTATACATAATACTGCATATGAATATCTATTTTTGTACCCATCACTTAGACTACATTTAGTTAACTTGTATCCCTACATAATATATAACATGAGAACATATGAATGAGGAATGAAGAATTTGTTATTTTGTTTGAACACGCTACTCTCAGAAAGGACTGTTTCAAATTGAAAAATTCTTATTGTATTAGTTCATTTACCGAAGAAAGCTACAGAATATTACTCAAACATTTTCTTCAAATTAACGCGGGTGAACCCACATGACACAAGTAAAATACTATAATTATCTATATTTTAACGTATTAATTAGGCTAGGCTTAGTTAACCTTTATATTGAGAGCTGACATTTATCAGATTTTCCAAAATTAATATAACTTTTATTTCTGACAATTTTTAGCTGTTCTTTGTTTAAAATCTTAGGTACAGATAATATATCTGTGATAACAAAATAGATCAGCCAATAAAACCTTTTTTTTGTTTTTCTTTTACACATTTGAAATAAGATCAATTAGATATTTATTAGTAGAATAACATCAGCCGTTTGCTCATAATCAATTAGCAAAAACATACATATGTTTATTAAGTGTTTAATTTGATTGCCACGTTTTGTTGAAAATAGTTCACATTGCACCATATTTCACCATTACCAGCACGTACTAGGGCGTCATTTGTATGCCAAATCCGCAACACTTTCAAGTGCAACACGTTATAGTCTAAAAAGAAAAAATATGAGTCAAACCTGCTACATATATTTTTTGTGAGTAGGTGTAGGTGGAAGTAAGTCCTAGACTATTTAAAATGTGAAAAAGTACTATAAGAGGACTATGGACAAGCTTAGTACTAGAACTCAAACTTACTTAGGCCTTGGTTTTTAACCGACTTCAAAAAAGGAGGTTTCTCAATTCGACCGTATGTATGTATATTTTTTTATGTATGTTCGCGGATAGCTTCATCGTTTATGATCTAATTTTGATAATTCTTTTTTGTTGCAAAGGAGATATCCAAAGAGTGGTACCATGATAAGGAAACCAGGATCTGGTGATGGCATCCCAGATGAATCGAGGAGAACCTTCGAAAATCGTAGTGGCGACTAGTGCGTTTGTTAATTATTTCGTTTAATTAAGTTGTATTACTTGTCGATGTAATTGAAGTCACTTTTTTCGTTTTCTAGCAAACACAATTATTAAAGTGTAGTTGTAAAGAACACTGTTCAATATTAAGTTTTATTTATTTCACATTAAATAAGGAAAATAACAATATTCTAACTAAAAAAACCTCTACACAATAGGTCTGCACTGTGTGATAGATATACGAAACGTAGTTACGTTTAAACAAGACGTGTGCTCACACCTCTCTCTCTTGCTCCGTTCGTCTCGCCCGATCACACTATTCGTAACGCTCTCGTCATGCATTCACCAGCTTACTCCCCAAGTCATGGCGGCCTTATCACTAATAATTAGGCTGTTAAGAATCAAATTAACTAAGGTAGAGAACAGCAGGAAATTTTCTGCTCAATATAAGGAGCAGCCCGACTGGGCTGACTTACAATGAGGTGAGCCGTAGGCTTGTTGCCGGTTATTTAAAAAAAAATACGCGTAAATAAATTTTTCATTTTAAACATAATAATTTCCAATTTTTGTATACTTATTATAAGTTTTTCTTTAGTCTATAGTTAAACATATAAATTTCATCATTTATTATATTTAATCTCGTAACTCATTCTCAGTCTTGCATCCTTCTCGTGTTCATCTCCACGCTATAGTACACGTGATACAAATTCATTGTAAATTAACATCTACTAACGTTCTCGGAAAAACTTCAAGGTATTACATGACTCAACTGCAATGGCTACTTATTAATTAATTAAAATTATCGAATTTAATATTTTCTACAACAAATGTAATAAAATTGTTTGTCTGTACATGGTAAATATTAAGGAAAAATTAATTATTGTTTTTATAAAGGATGCTAGAAGCTGATACAATTATTTATATGGTCTAACGATAAGATCCGAACTATACATAGGTACTCGTATATGACAATCAACCATCTGTTTCATGGATGATTATTATTTATATACTAGCTGACCCCGCAAACGTTGATTTGCCATATATGTCATTAACCCCCCCCCCCCCCCTATTACTAAGGGGTATGAAAAATATATGTTAGCCGATTCTCCGATTCGTAACTAACTTTAACTTTAACTTACTTTTTTTAAACTTTTTTTTAACTTTAGAATTTTATGTATAAGATTAAAACGAATGAATTTTTATTATTATATAAAATAATAAATCATGAACGAGTTGATTGAAAAATTCCTGGCTAGACAGACTGACTAAAATTATTTTTTATTTAACGTTTCGAACGAATTTTCAGTTTGATGGTCTTTTTGTTCTAATATCACAATATATTTATCTAAATAAAATTGAATGCGGTTTTCATAGTTGTTAACTCAACTAAGAACTTTAAAAAAAACATCAAAACAACCTAGAAATAAAAATCTAGTGCATTTCATCTTGATGCATAGAGTGTAGTTAATACTTTGTAAATAATTGTAGTGAAATCGTAACAAAATCTTTTAGTAGACACATAAAGCAACGCAGAAAGAGTCGTGGGAATCAATTAGTACCTATTGTTTTTTTTAATCGTAAGTAGTACTGAAATAAAACAAAATTTAAAACAATTAGAGGAAGTAGTATAGCGTAGACTACACATTAGTATCTGTCTGGTAGATAATGTCAATAACTTAATACATACTCGTATGTGGCCAATGTTAATTTTATGTATATGATGTAAAAAATTTAGTAACATGTTACGTGGAAGCAGATTTGTTCTACTTTCAAATTGTGGTTATTAAATCGGAATTAGTTTTCTAACTTAAAATTAGATGGATTTCATCTTGATAGATATTATTTACGGTCTAGAAACGAAGTTATTTTTGTTAAAACATTTTCAGTAAGCCTAAGTGAAGTTGTTCTGTACGGTGTTTTGTATATATCTACTACGGGTAAAATCTCGAGACACAGCTATGTGAAAGAGAACAGCTATATTAAAAAATTCGTGTAATTTTGGGAAAAAAATTGATTTATATAAGGATTGAAATAAGGAACTTTTCTAATTTAAGGCTTAAAAACAAATTCCTTAATATAATATAAGCTTAGTTTACTATTCTCGTTACGTTGAATACATACAATTTAAATGATTAAGAATTCTAAGATAATTCTAGAATTCTATACGAGAGGAGTGTAAAAAAGGTTTTACATTAAAAGCACAGCACGTTTCACGGTTTGTTAAAAACTTTAAAAAGTTACAACGGCATTGAACGCGAGGCCGGCAGATAAAAAATATTGTGGCCCATATGTCAATGTCAAGAGGATTAGTTAACGTACTGAAGTTTAGAAGCTTAAAATATTTTTTTAGGCTGCGTTTTTTTTTTCAAATCAATCAATTTTTTTTTTGAGAATATCGCTTTATAAATTCGAAAAGAATGATGACGTGAATGTTTGTTTAAAAGAGCTATTTTTTACGGTTTTGAATTCAGATTTGTTTATAAAATATATTAGATACGATCGATCAAAACTCGCGTTAAAGAACATATAGCTGACTTAAAACATCGTCGCTATACTAAGTCCGCAATCTGTGAACACAGTCTAGACACAGCTAGCCATTATATTAGATTCGATAAACCACAGATCCTCGCAAAAGAACACCGATTCCAACCAAGGATGATCCGTAAGGCTATTGAAATTAAAAAACATCCAAATTTCAATAGAGAAGATGGCTGGCAATTACCACCTGCTTGGGACCCCATTATTAATATAATTAAATCAAAAACCAAGCATAATTCACCACAGATTAAAGACTCAATTAGCACATTCTGCGTAGATAGGACTATATAAGATATTGATGTATGTCGGGTAGTTTCGAATAACTTTGTAACGTTGGGACGTCTGACACCTCAGTCCCCCCGTGACCATGGTTGCTGTAAAGTATCCGAAACGTCGGGAATCAAAAGATAATAATAAACCGCGATAAAATCCGAAAAAAGTTGTTTCATTAAATGAGTAAAATTCGCGTAAACATTAGAAAACAATAATATATTATATATTATTAAAAACTAAGAGCAAACATCATTCGTCATTAATTTATGACATTAATTTTATATGAATATAAGAACTGCTTTATTTACATATATTTTTTGAAAGTTGTTGAAAGATTACTCTACATTGCTCAAAATGTTGTTATTCAATAATTGATTTGTCATGTATTTTTTTTCACTGATTTTAAAGTATTAATGATTTTGATATGCAATTTATTAATGATCACAAACGATTATTAACAGCTTATTAATTCATATCTAATCGTTCATTATTTGTTCATACATTCGTTATTTTTATTCATTTCTAATCGTGACTACATTTTATTTGTACGTGGCTGTATGGCGACGGCAGTCTAGAATTTAGCCACCCTCTCTCTTCCCATGGATGGCGTAAGTGATCTGTATAAATGGTAGCATGTTGCACTTCTAATATGTGGCGGAAATGCTGTACAGCCTCGTACACTCCCAGTAGTTCTCTGTAGTAGGCTGGCCAGGTGCTCTGGCGGAGCGTGAGCTTCTTACTAAAGAAAGCAATAGGCTCCCATTGATTGTTCACCATTTGCTGGAGCGCTGCTCCGACGTGCGTACTGGAGGCGTCCGTGAAAAGACCAAGTTGTTGCAAGTGTCAAGCTTTTCTTGCAAGCCTCGAATCCCTCCAAGAGTTTGGGAGACCAGGGGAATGGTTTGGATCCCTTGCCATTTATTTTCGTCAAGGCATCGATAAGAGCAGCTTGGTGTGACGCTGCTCCAGGCAAGAAACGTCGGTAGTAGTTGATCATCCCGAGAAATCTGTGCATGGCCTGAACTGTCTTCGGCGCGGGAAAATCGAGGAGAGCTTTTATGCGGTTCTCGGGTGGCCGCGTGCCTTGAGCATTAATACAGTACCCAAGAAAGGTCACTTCTGGTGCTCCAAAAACGCATTTTGATGGATTAATCACCATTCCAAATTCTCGTAATTTCTGGAACAGGATTCTTAGATGCTCCTCATGCTCAGAAGTGGAGCGCGAGAAAACCAGGATGTCATCCACGTATGGATAGCAAAAATCAAGCCCACGCACCATGTTGTCGACAAACCTTTGAAAAGTTTGCCCTGCGTTCCGCAACCCGAAAGACATATAGGGAAACTCGAAGAGGCCAAATGGTGTGATGATGGCAGTCTTGCAAATGTCGTCACTGTGCACAGGTATTTGTTGGTATGCTTTCACTAGATCAATCGTGGAGAATACAGACGAGCCGGCCAAGTTTTGACTGAAATCCCCTATATGTCTAACGGGATAGCGGTCCGGGACGGTACGGGCGTTTAAGGCGCGGTAATCACCACACGGGCGCCAGGATGTATCTTTCTTGGGAGCCATGTGCATTGGTGAAGACCAAGGGCTCTTAGATGGTCGTGCCGTACCTGCGGACATCATTTCAGCGAACTCTTTCTGTGCGGCCTTTAGTTTCTGGGGTGCGAGGCGACGAGGGCGGGCAGCGACAGGAGGGCCATCGGTTGTTATGATGCGATGCACAGTGTCGTGTTTCACCTCGCGCGGCACTCCAGGTGGACGAGTAATATCGGGGAAATCCAGTAAGATTTTTAAGTAAATCGAGTCACTATAGTTGTCTATAACTGCTCTGACACTTGCTTGATCAATCGTAGCAACACTGCCACGGCTTGACAATCCAGTCTTGGCATCAACTAAACGCCTGTTGGTGCGTCAGGGAGCAGGTTGTAGTGCGCAAGGAAATCAGACCCAATTATTGCAGTGCCAACTTCAGCGATGACAAAAGACCACTTAAAGTCGCGGCGCAATCCCAGATTTAATGATAAATTTAAAAGACCATATGTTTTTATGGTGCTACCATTGGCTGCCTTAAGTTCATAATCTGCAACATTAAGTTTTCCTCGGATAGCAGATTTTGGGTAACAACATATATCTGAGCCGGTATCTACAAGGAATCGACGTTTACTGTTGACATCAGTAACAAATAAACGGCGACTTACCAGGTCTTGGGTGAGACAGTCAGCAGCCGCCATCACTGACTGTCTTTCAAGTTTTCCGCTGGCTTCCAGCTGCAAGGCTTAGTGCAGCGATTCGCTTGAGACCTAAATCTGCGGTGGTACCAGCAGAGGTCTGAAGCAGAGCGGTCACTGGATTTGGAACGATTGCGAGAGATGCTCCTGTTCCTGCGATGTTGGCTACGGCCACTACTCATAGCTGCCACCTGTTGTGCCAGTTGGTCTAATCGGCTGTTGATTGCTTGTATAGGGTCATCTAGTACAGATGCATTAGCAGCAAAAACAGAATGAGCAATTGGTGATACCTCAACAATCCGGTCCGCTAACTCGGCAACTTTCTGCAGAGGCAGGTCAGCCTGGGCAGCTAAGATAGCCTGAACCTGCTGTGGAAGACTTCGCAGCCAAAGTTGCCGTAGGATGGATTCATCCTGCAGGCTGGATCCAGCGAGCGAGCGCAGGTGACGCAAGAACTGTGAAGGTTTGTGCTCACCTAGTTCCACATCACTCAACAGCTGGTTGACACGCTTTTCCTCTGAAGCGGAAAGTCTGCGAATCAGTTCGGATTTTAAAAATACATATTTATTTTCTTTTGGGGGATCAATGAGGATGTCCTCAATGTCTGCAGCAACCCTCTCTGGCAGAACACTTAAGACATGATTGTATTTTGTGTTATCAATTTTTATCCCAGATATTTCAAAATTTGCTTCGGCTTGTGCAAACCATGCCACTACTCGACCAGGCCAAAAGGGAGGAAGCTTTAATGAAATGTGAGAAACCTGAGGGATCTGTTCCTCCGAGGGAGATGGTGGTGCATTAGTATCAGGCATGTTAAATTTTTCCACAGCAATTTAAAAAAAATATACAATACAAATTAATGTTATTAAATTTTTACAAACACAAAACAATAATCACCAGGCAACAAAATAGTAAAGATTATAGAAATAAAAAGTTACTTTAGTTGTTTGCCATGCCAGAAGCTTATTGATTAGCATAAATTTAGTTAAGTTATTTTGAACTTAATATTAAAAGATGAAAAACCAATAAACAAAAAATAAATTATACAAGTACACTTAGCGTTATGTTATGCAACCAATACCTATGAAATTTAATTACAGTATGCTGAATATACCTAATATTATGTTGTGTTGCAAACAATGCAGGTTATTAGTTTATAAGCAGGGCCACAATACCAGGCAATCACATTAATAGAAATTTAGTTGAAAGCTGTGATGCAAAATAATTGTGTGAAATCACTACATAGTATAAAACAAAGTCGCTTTATCTGTCCCTGCACATGTATGTACGCTTAAATCTTTAAAAATACGCAACAGATTTTGATGCGGTTCTTTTTAATAGATAGATTGATTCAAGAGGAACGTTTATATGTATAATAACATCCATTAAATAGTGGAGAAATACTGTTATTTTTGAGTTTTCTAATGTTATGTCGTAAATTATTATTATTTTTTTCGCTTAAATTGCAAACGCAGGCTGAACCCTACGAGATTTATCAAAATAATGTACTAAGTATTGTACACATTGAAAAGGTCTACAGAAAACTCCGCGATGGTGTATACCTATCTCTTATGGATATCCCACAATAACATTTTTTTGTCATTTAATTTTACGACAAATAATGCCTAATTTTCGAAGCGATTTTAACCAATACAGCATTAATCCTTATCCAATTTAATACCTTAAATATATTTTTTATTTAATATAGATCTATATGGCCCTTTACAGCAAATGATTTAAATGAATATTTTCGAAGATATTACAGATTTAAAAATCGCGGTACGTAGCGTTTGCGGCGGTGCCTGCCGGCTTTTACTCTAAGTTAACGCGTGAGCGCCACGGGCAGTAATGAATAAATCAAAACTACTGGATCGATTTTAATCATTTTTTAACCGACTTCCAAAAAAGGAGGAGGTTCTCAATTCGACTGTATTTTTTTTCTTTTTTTTATGTATGTTACATCAGAACTTTTGACCGCGTGGACCGATTTCGACAAATTTTGTTTTAATCGAAAGGTGGTGTGTGTCAATTGGTCCCATTTAAATTTATTTGAGATCTAACAACTACTTTTCGAGCTATATCTAATAATGCGTTTTTACTTGACGCTTTTTTCGTCGACCTACGTTGTATTATACCGCATAACTTTCTACTGGATGTACTGATTTTGATAATTCTTTTTTTGTTGGAAAGGAGATATCCCAAGTTTAGTACCATGATAAGGAAACCAGGATCTGATGATGGAATCCTAGAGAAATCGAGGGAAACTCCTGAAAATCCGCAATATCTTTTTACTAGGTGTACCGATTTTGATAATTCTTTTTTTGTTGGAAAGAAGATATCCCTAGTTTAGTACCATGATAAAGAAACCAGGATCTGATGATGGGATCCTAGAGAAATCGAGGGAACTTCTTGAAAATCCGCAATAACTTTTTATTAGGTGTACCGATTTTAATGATTTTTAATTTAATCGAAAGCCGATGTTTATCATGTGGTCACATTTAAATTTCATCGAGATCTGATAACTACTTTTTGAGTAATCTTTGATAATGCGTTGTTACTTGACTATTTTTTCGTCGATCTTCGTTGTATTACTCGTCGATGTAATTGAAGTCGGTTTTTTTTTCGTTTGCGAGCAAACACAATTATTCAGTGAATGACATAGGCTATAATTATATTTTATACCCGTGCGAAGCCGGAGCGGGTCGCTAGTAAACAATAAGATAAAACCTTAGCAAACACAATAAACGCACAAAAAGCATACAATGTACAAATAAAAATAAGTTTTTAGTAATTAGTATAGGAAGTTAAAAATCTCTGTTTCATGCAAAGTTTATAGTCCAAAACCGTTGTTATGCTGTTAAGTTCTCACCAGCGCACCACAAAAAAAAAAAGTTCACTTCCAGTTGTTGGAGAAACAATACTTGGGTGAAATACCAGATGTGTTGATACAATGTTCAGACCGCTGAAGTATGAATGAGCAGGAACAGGTATAATCATTGCAGTGAGATTTTTTCATAACCTCAAATCCTTGTGCAAAATTATGAATATGTCTTCTATGTATCATACATTGTGCTGATTCTGTAGGTCCTTCTAAGGTAAAATACACTGTGGTCGACTGAGGAGTAGGTGTAATGTAAGTATGTAACGCAGACTAGTTATATCTTGCCGGTTTCGTTGTGTTACGAATTGCGTTCTTCGTCGTTTGCACGAAAACCGGGGCTACTCGGGTCCCGCTCTGTGCGTGTTCAAATCACGTCGGGGTCACCAGTTTGAAGGTGTGAGGATCACGTCGGGGTCACCAGTTTTGGCGGATGAAATTGGAATAGCGATATATGAGCAACTAGTCTACGGAAGTAAAACTCCAGAAGCTTCGGAAGTAAAATCTTTATTTCTGTTATTGACAGCCGTATAGGCGGGCAACTGTGTTGCCGCTATTTTTAATGGGTGCGTTCTGATATAAACGCCACACCGTTTACCCTTAAGCGGGCCGTTTGTTTGCTTATTGCCCTAGTGGTAAAAACTAACGCTTCAGCCTGTAATATACCACTGCTAGGTATAGGTCTCTTTTTCGGCTAAGATCTAGACTAGGAAAAACCGAATTAGAAAAACCGAATTATGGGGTTTTTGGGTGTGGAGGGCGGAGGGTGTAGGGGAATCTATACGAGGTAACACTGTCATACTTCAAAACCCTATGGTTATGGAGATATCCATGGTTAAAGTTTTGAGGTTAGAAGAAGAATTTAAAGCTATTATAATACCTTTGAGCTCGTACTGTTTGCATTGTGTGACAAATCGACACTTTTAAACAAAATAACGCGTCAGACATAATATTCTAATAAAATTAGTAACATTGCGTGCTAGAATATTTAGAAATTCGAAAAATACCAAAAACCGAATCGGAGCACCCCACTGTCCACGTGGTCTTGGTCTGTCCTACCCCTAGAGTGTTTTTTTATGCCGCGAAGGCGCGTAGGGAGGGCAGCCCTCGCCCGCCTGCTTTCGCACGCAAGGGCGGAAGGGCTGCACTTCCCGCAGCGCCGGAGCCAAGCGTTCCTCTAACTTTAAAGGTGGTAGATTAATTTGAAAAACTTTTAACCATGGATATCTCCATAACCATGGGGTTCTGAGGCGTGACAGTGGTACCAGGGGTAGCGTTCCCCACCCTCCCCCCCTCCTTTCCCCCACGGTCCCAAAATTCGGTTTTTCCTAATCTAAAGCTTTACCTCTTTTTCTATATAGGAGAAAGATCACAGCTTAATCCACCGCGCTGCTCCAATGCGGGTTGGCGAATATATTCCCTATACTATGAGTAACGATCGCTATCAGGTGTATATGAAAACAATCAAGACCGATGGCTTAATGTGCTCTCCGAGGCCCGGTGCGGAGACCCACAAGGACTGCACAAACACCCAGACCACGACAAACGTCTGTTCAAATAACTAAATAAAAACTTAAATAAAAAGTAATTTATGAGACATTTAATATTCATTCAGTTGTTAAATGTACACATGCGCAATGAGAAGTAACGCTTATTGTTCAAATGTATATAACAGCGTTACATAACTCGTCTGCTCGGTGGAAGGTCATTGATACAAGGTGAACGGCGTGGGAGCTTCCGATCAGAAACACGAAATGGTGTACAATGTCTGTACAGATAATTGTATTTATTTTATTACAAAGATATTACTGTTCGGTGTAATAACTTGTTTTTTATAATTTAATAACATAATTATGAGACTGATGTGGAGAAACCTTTGTTATTAATAAAGGCTATGTCACCTGGCTATGGTAACAGCGTAAAACTAAAACCTGTGCACTTAATAAATAGTACCTGGGTGACCGAGCCTAGCTCGGTATTTTTAGTAAATCGTGTTTTTTGGAATTCATATTTAAATTCGAATTACATATTTATAAAATATGAATAATACTTTTTTTTAAAATAACGAGTGCAATTAAAAAAAGGAAAAAAATAATTGATCAGAGACATTGGGATTTGAACCATGATCTCCTCGGTTGATCCCGACGGCGACCGGCCGATTTCCCACCGAGCTATTACAACTTTAATGACAGTTGCGAAATTTACCTTCGTATTCTAACAATATTGTAGCTATTTTTTCACTCCCTAAAAACAGGGATAAAACGTCATTTTCTAAAAATGAATCCTAGTTAGATGGATTTATCTCCCCCGAAACCTCCTATATACTAAATTTTATGGAAATCGTTGGAGCCGTTTCCGAGATTCAGATTATATATATATATATACAAGAATTGCTCGTTTAATAGTATAAGAGGACCTGGGTGACCGAGCTTAGCTCGGTATTCTTAGTAAATCGTGTTTTTTGAAAATCATATTTAAATACGAATTACATATTGATAAAATATGAATAATATTTTTCGATTTTATTTTTTTTAGAAAAAAAAAAGAAAAAAAACGATTATCGATCTGGAATACGTGAGGATTCGAACCATGATCTTTTCGGCCGAGCGCGATCGGCCAATTTCTCCTGAGCTATTACAACTTTATTGACAGATGCGAAATTTACCTTCTTATTCTAACGATATTGTAGCCATTTTTTCATTGCCTAAAAACAGGGATAAAACGACATTTTCTAAAAATGAATCCTAGCTAGATTTATTTATCTCCCCCGTAATCCCCTGTATACTAAATTTCATGAAAATCGTTGGAGCCGTTTCCGAGATTCAGATTATATATATATATATATATACAAGAATTGCTCGTTTAATAGTATAAGATAAGATTACAATAACTTATGGTTTTGTTTGTACTGACGTTTAACTTTTTTTCTTCTAACTGCAGTGACTTGAGTCAGTCTAATTTCCTAAATAAAAAGTCTGTCCATAGCAGCAACTAGAAATATTTTGTTTTTTAACTGTATTATTATATAGTAGGTTCTTTTGTGGCTACGAATACGTTACAACGAAAATAAATAAGGTCGAAACAAACGCAAGTGATTTTAGACTTTCAAATTGTAATTAAATTATCCGCAAATTGTTGAAATTTTCAATATTTCCACTGCCATTATTAGTAAAATTTACAAAATTGATAAACATTTGCGTCACGAGGACAAAACTGCGTATAAACAAAACATCGCTACTTCACATCGCTACATAAATTATTGTGTAAAACGTTCAGCGTCCGTTTGTATATTGAAATTTATGTAAAATAATTATTAATTAAAATAATTATTAATGTATTATTTATCCTAGTTCAATACTTCCAAGGAATGCTACACCAACTCGTTTATCGTAGATATACCAAAGAGCTTCTAAAAAGATTGTATATAAATATGTAATTGCTACATTACTAAAGTAGTTTAAATAAAATTTTTAGGTTTTCGAAGCTAATAGTAGTAATAGAAACGAAATATTCAGTCAATTACGAGTGGTTATCCATAAAAATTGTGCTGTGTGGCTAGGTCGACGAAAAAATAGTCATCGTAAAAACGCATTATTAGATATAACTCGAAAAGTAGTTGTTAGATCTCAAATAAATTCAAGTGGGACCAAATGACACACGCCACCTTTCGATTAAAAATTTTTTGTCGAAATCGGTCCACCCAGTCAAACGTTCTAAAGTAATATACATAAAATAATTGTGTTTGCTCGCAAACGAAAAAAAAACCGACTTCAATTACATCGACAAGTAACACAACGTAGATCGACGAAAAAATAGTCAAGCAACTACGCGTTATCAAAGATTATTCAAAAAGTAGTTATCAGATCTCGATAAAATTTATATGTGACCACATGATAAACATCAGCTTTCGATTAAATTAAAAATTATCAAAATCGGTACACCCAATAAAAAGTTATTGCAGATTTTCGAGAGTTTCCCTCGATTTCTCTGGGATCCAATCATCAGATCCTGATTTCCTTATCACGGTACTAAACTAGGGATATCTTCTTTGCAACAAAAAAAGAATTATCAAAATCGGTACAACCAGTAAAAAGTTATTGCGGTTTTCAAAAGTTTCCCTCGATTTCTCTGGGATCCCATCATCAGATCCTGGTTTTCTTATCATGGTACTAAACTAGGGATATCTCCTTTCTAAAAAAAAAGAATTATCAAAATCGGTACATCCAGTAGAAAGTTACGCGGTATAATACAACATAGGTCGACGAAAAAAGCGTCAAGTAAAAACGCATTATTAGATATAACTCGAAAAGTAGTTGTTAATCTCAAATAAATTTAAATGGGACCAATTGACACACACCACCTTTCGATTAAAAAGAAATTGTCGAAATCGGTCCACCTGGTCAAAAGTTCTGATGTAACATACATAAAAAAAAGAAAAAAAAATACAGTCGAATTGAGAACCTCCTCCTTTTTTGGAAGTCGGTTAACAAAAAAAAAATAGTTATAACAGTCAGCTGTTACCTATAACACAAGCATTAAGTTGCTTACCGTAGGAACAGACGACCGTCTGTGTGATAATATAAATATAAAATTATATTTGTTGTAAATTATAATGTTGTATTATTTATTTTCACTAGTGTTATAGTTTATAATACTCTGTCAGTCACATAGCTTTCTGAGTAATTATTTCTTTTAATGGAAGTAGTACTGACAGCAATTAATATTTTGTCAAAGTCATTCTATCCTCCTTGAAAAATTAAGATATATTGGTGTACATGGCGACCTCCTGCGTTGGATTGAATCCTATTTGTCTAATAGAAGCCAAGCGGTTACAATAAAGGGTTTTTGCTCTTCTTTCATTCCCGTGCCATCTGGAGTACCACAAGGATCACACTTGGGTCCATTGCTTTTTAATATTTACATCAATGATATCAATTTAGTTTTCAAACACTCAAAGTTTTTACTGTATGCTGATGACAATAAAATATACAAAAAAATCAAAAACCCTGAGGACTGCTTGTGTTTCCAGGAAGATCTTGACTCTTTCAGCTCCTATTGTTTAAATAATTCCTTATTTCTAAATTTGAAAAAATGTAACGTAATAACGTTCACTAGGAAAAGATTAGTTATTGATTTTGCGTATAAATTGTGTGGGGGGGTCATTTTGAGAGTTAACATTGTCAAGGATCTTGGTGTCTACGTCGATTCGAAGCTGCTTTTTGATTATCACATTGGTTATATATCAGATAAGGCTTACCGAATGCTTGGTTTTGTGCTGAGGATTTCTAAAGAATTTAAGCGTTCGTCTACGCTTATATTATTATATAATGCTTTTGTTAGGTCTACTTTAGAGTATGCTTCTTCTGTTTGGAATCCTCAGTATAATAATCATGTCTCTAGAATAGAACGTGTTCATAATCGTTTTGTCAAGGCCCTTAAGTCGAACACAACTTTTAACCAGAACAATTTTGTTACAATGATGACGGCCGCTGATCGACGTGTTCAACGGGACCAAGTACTACTGTTTAAAATTATAAATAGTCATGTTGATTCGCCTTATCTGCTCTCGAGATTATTTTTCCACTGTCCACGAATTAGTTCTAGACGAAAAGAGACATTCTGCGTTCCTGCAACCAGAACTAATTTTGCACGAAATTTATTTATCAATAGAAGTTGTAATAGGTACAACAGGTTGTTTCTGGACTGTGATATATTTAATCTTTCATTGACCATATTTAATTCTCATATTAGGGATATTTTGTCTAAAGGTAATCGTAATTAAAATGATTTAAAATTATAATTATAATTATTACTATAACTTTTTATAATTTTTAATTTAAACTTTAAATTTTAGTTGACATTCTTATTGATCGACACAATTGTTTTATTTATGGTATTTTTGATGTAATCCGTAAATTGGATAGTTTCACACTCTCTTTAATCTCATTGACTCATGTAAGTTTGCTTTGTTTTGTAGCGCATCTACGCAACGTACTTGTTATGTGTTATTAGTCGTTGGAAACTGTTCTGGTGATGATTTTGAAAATATGTGCTAATTTGTAAAAATTATTGTATACTGTTTGTTTCCACTGAAAATAAATAAATAAATAAATAAATAAATAAATAAATAAAGGAAGTAGGTACTGTAACTTTTAATTTCGAAGTATTATCAATAACAATTGTCCATCTTGATTTTATTGTTGGTTTCGAACCATATATCGTGATTTCAATTATGACATCACTCGTTAAATCAACTTGTTGTTTTGAGTGTCGATATGATTTGATAATATGTTTTATCTTTTATGATACTTATATTCCGGTTTTAACCAGTTCTCGGGTATGAAAGATAACTTTGGATAAGTAATGATTACTAGGACTCGACCAAAAAAAAAATGTATTCCTTAAAAAAAAACGATCATCAAAATCTAAACACCTTGGTAATGGTATCGGTACTGTATATGCTGGTATACTAGTACTACTATACCTAACCATTACATAGTATAAAATAAAGTCGCTTCCAGCTGTCTGTATGCTTAGATCGTTAAAACTACACAACGGATTTCGATGCGGTTTTTATTAGTAAATAGAGTGATTCCAGAGGAAGGTTTATATGTATCATCATCATCATTTCAGCCGATCACAGTCCACTGCTGGACATAGGCCTCCATAAGCTCACGCCAAAATTGGCGTGAACTCGTGTGTTTTGCCCATAGTCACCACGCTGGGCAGGCGGCTTGGTGACCGCAGGGCTGGCTTTGTCGCACCAAAACGCTGCTGCCCGTTTTCGGCCTGTGTATTTCAAAGCCAGCAGCTGGATTAAGTTAGGCAGTTTATATGTATGATAAATGTATAATATAGCAGAGGAACACTGATAGTTTTTGCAACCGTGCGAAACCGGGGCGGGTCGTTAGTTACGTATATTTTGATGCAGCTAAAAATGTTGTTAAGCGATGATGATGATGTTAAGCTTTTTCATGATTACATTCCCAATATTTTTGAAGTAAAACTTCTTTACGTACGCTTGACTTGGGGAGTAAGCTGGTGAATGTGACGAGAGCGTTACGAAAAGTGTGATCGGGTGAAGCGAACGGAGCAAGAGAGAGAGGTGCGAGCACACATTTTCTTTCTCTGTTTCTCTCATAGCCAGTTATGTTTCGTATGTCTAAGACAGACAGTGCCTATTGTGCAGGCCTATTGCTTAAGAAGTTTTAGTTCAGTAGGTAGTGTGGTCTAAAGCATTCATTGTTTTTAAGTAAATTTCTTTACGCACGCTTGACTTGGGGAGTAAGCTTGGGTGACGAGAGCGTTACGAAAAATGTGTTCGAATGAGGCGAACGGAAGTTGAGAGGGAGATATAAGTTAGTGAAGATAGAAATAGAGAGAGAGTTACGTTTCGTAAGTTTTACTTCAGTCGTGTGGTCCAACATGTCTAAAGCATACTCGTTTTTTTTTAACCACGCGTCCATATATTAGAGTAAACTCAAAAAATGTACTATACACTTATTTGATTAATTTGCAGACAAAGTTGAAGGCATAATGTAGTATGTCATTAAAATAGTGTTATTCATTGCCTTAAGGATAACTTGAGTACCATTTCCGTTCGCGACGATAAGCAAATCGTTCTAACACACAAACAAATTCATTTGTCTCAAAACTGTCCACAGCAGGAAATAAGTAACATAATAGGTACAATAATTTTGTGTCAATGTCAATTTGTAGTTTTAATGCTATTGTAATCGACTGTAATTTTTGTTTTAAATTTGAAGCGATATGGCCTTCAAAATAATGAAACACACAAAGAATATTATCGTTACATTGCTGTGTAAGCAAACAAAAAACTTGTTTACGGTATCTTACAATGTCAAGAGGGACTAATTTTTTTGACACTAGAAGTCCTACGCGGTTTCACAATTGTCTAATTTGGTTGTAAATCATATTTGTTTGATAGGATATTTTATGCCTACATCGATCGTATTCATAAAAACGCTTAGGGTCGGTTTCGCTGGTTCTGGAAAAAGATATCCAGCATCTAAAAGCTTGTGTTATTTTTCTTTCCCACCATCAAACTCAACTTTATAGAATTATGTTAATATTTCTATTTGCAGCTTCTGAATGCAAATAGTTTATTAGTTGAAGTGAAATAGGCCATGGTAATAATGGTCTTTTTTAACTCCTGCTGATAAAGATTCAAAAGCTTTTAAACTGGAACTAATAGAGCTCATGATATCATTTACACCTACAAACACTTTTTTTATTTGTTTAATTGCTTTATCTATAGATATACATTCGCCATAGTTTAAAAATAAAAGAAAAAAATAGCCTTGAATATTATCTCATATTCAACCTAACCTCAAAACATATCTTCGCTTTGTAATGTTAAATTCCTGGCGATAAAAAAAAAAACAAAGGCAACGGAAAAAATGCCACAACATGCAGAGTAAAAAGAATGTATGGAATTTCATTTTAAAATCAGGTAGAGTTCACTTCTTCTTTTTAATTTAAACCTTTAAAAATGTTATTATTAATTATTATTACCTTTGTATTGGCTTTAGGATTCTTGGTAGGTATTTAAGTTTACTAACACACGCCGACGATTTTTTTACCCGACTGCAAAGGAAGGGTTATGTTTTTCGCGTGTATCTTGTATGTAATATGTATGTAATATTCTTATTACCTTATATCTCCAGAACCGCTGAACGGATTTACATAATTGAGGTATCGTTAGATTTATCTTAGCAGCCCAAGTGTTTTTAGATAGGTGACGTTAAAAAAAATCAAACATGGCAGCTGTGCAAAACAATTTCGGCTAATTTTTTTTTTTCCGAATTCTACAGTATGGCTATCAAATTATGCTTGGGCTTGATACAAGGACTTCAAACAGGTATATCATGATAACCATGACCGTAATATTAATAACAAAATATAATAAGAAAGTTTTAAAAAATGTGGTCTTTGCTCTTTCCCATGCCTATGCCAAGCAAGCTGCGAGCCGCTCTTCTTCCTTGCTTCCTAGGCGACGACCAACTTTGGGATGTAGCCTTTTCTATAAAAACATAATTATCAAAGTTGGACTACTCTGTAAGAATTTATTATGCATGGTTAAACATAAAAAAATATACGTGGTGACCTTAGAACCTCCTCTGTTTTTTTTTCGTCGACAAAAAAAAATTACACAATCAACCACATGATGTAAACTCTATTAATGAATTAAACCGATTACGTAATTTGTCTAACTAAAGGGACATAAATAAAATAATAATTAAAAAAAAACCCGCCTGAGTGAAGAACGACAACTAAAAAGGCTGGAACCAGATAAAAATTCGATAAAAATAAATCGAAACAATATTAAACATTATGTACACTTAAAAATATCAATACCTCCGGCACTCCTTCGAAATTTTATGCAACATCGTACATAACATGCAGTCGGAGGCATGAAACTGGAGGATAAGTAAAATCATTCTCTGTGCACGTTTTACACGAAACAATTTAAAATTAATTATTGAGTTTTGAGTCGCAATAATAAACACGTAGGTTCGTTACGTTTTTTTTTCAAATATTCCATACTAGTTTTAATATCAGAGTTGGCCTTACTACAAGTACAACCTACTTGGTTTATTATAAATACATTAATAAACAAAAACAATTTTACAGAAAGGACTTTATCTTAGCTTATCACTAGCTGTGCCCGCGACTTCGTCCGCGTGGAATTTAACCAAATTATTATTATTCAGTTCGCAGTTATAAAAAAACAACTAAAATAAAAGTAGGATAAGTTACTCCTTAAAAAATTATAAAAAAAAAAATGTTATTTTATGTTATTTAATGTGTATACATACATATGAATTTATTAAAAGCGGTTATTTTAATATTACAAATAGACACTCCAATTTTTTTTATTTGTATAGAAGATAAAAGGACGTTGAGTGTATTGGTATAATTTATTATAAGTTATTTTACATTATTTTACAACCATTTCATAGTTTTACTCGAGCAAGACTGATGGTACAAATGTGTTGCTCCAGTTTTTTATTTGCGGTTTCAGGGCAATATAAAAATAATAACCAGTAAACTTCGTAAATACATATATTTTTAAACAAGCCATAAACCTATTTTACGTAGTTAATGACGATAACAACTTTGAAGTAAAGGTTTTAATTGAAAATAAACTTATTTTGATTTTCGAATAAATTGCATTTGTTTTTTTTTATTCATTGATTTAAAGTTTCCTATAACTGCATCTTATGAACTTATAATTCGGTATGAGAAAAACTTGCTGTTTTTATTAACCAATAAATACTTAATTTTATATATTTACTAGCGGACCCCGCAAACGTTGCTTTGTAATATATGCTATTAACACCCTTAATCCCCCCTCCCCCTTATAACTTAGGGATATGAAAATAGATGTTTGATGCCGATTCTCAGACCTACCCGATATGCATAAAATATTTCATAAAAATCGATCTATCCGTTTCGGAGGAGTATTGTAAGTAACATTGTGACACGAGAATTTTATATATAAGAATTTTATTAATTAATACTTACAGATTTATTTAAGATATTTTTATTTATAGAGGCACAGATAAATTAAAAAGCTCTGTTCGTCAGCGGGTCAAGGCGAACCTTCCGGCCATCCCATAGCCATAAATATAAACACTCGTTTGGCATTGATGGTTGTAAGATACGTCGAAATTTTAACATTTTGTAATGTTTATCGCGGTCTCGTAAAACATTCTTATCGTTTTCGTATTTATTTAAAATAGCTTTTCAAATATTCTAATCTTTATAGTTTAATTTTTAAATAGCCGTGTCGAAATATAGGTATGTTTATTGAATTGCCGAGTTGTAGTGTAGGTATGTAATTACCTATATAATTGTCAGTGCAAGGTTTTTATAAAAGATAATTAAGAAATAAACAAACATACCTATTTAAGAAAAAAAAATGGCTTTTAACGAAGTTCAGCGGCTCGGTCAATTTATTTTAATTTTAAGTGTATGTATGTGTTTTTACTGGAAATTGACAATGGTTTATTTTATACAAGTCGTAGCTTGTTTGTGATCGACTCCTACTACTCCTACTACTAAAAGTTCTGAGGTAACGGTAACATACGTAAATAAATAAAGAATACGCGATAATTGCGATCCTTCTCTTTTTTGGAAGTCGGCTAAATTTATAACCCTACGATTGAGATGAGATTGAAGCAAAAAAAAAACATGTAATTTTGTAAATAACTACTACTATTTAAAAGTGTAACACGTAGATACGTGTTATGAAAAAAAAAATCTTAAAGTCAATTACCATACAAACCGTGTTAATTTTTTTAACCGACTTCCAAAAAAGGAGGAGGTTCTCAATTCGACTGTATTTTTTTTTTTTTTTTTTATGTATGTTACATCAGAAGTTTTGACTATGTGGACCGATTTCGACAAATTTTTTTTTAATCGAAAGGTGGTGTGTGCCAATTGGTCCCATTTAAATTTATTTGAGATCTAACAAGTACTTTTCGAGCAATATCTAATAATGCGTTTTTACTTGACGCTTTTTTCGTCGACCTACGTTGTATTATACTGCATAACTTTCTACTGGATGTACCGATTTTGATAATTCTTTTTTGTTGGAAAGGAGATATTCCAAGTTTAGTACCATGATAAGGAAACCAGGATCTGATGATGGAATCCCAGAGAAATCGAAGGAAATTCTTGAAAATCCGCAATAACTTTTTACTGGTTGTACCGATTTTGATAATTCTTTTTTTGTTGGAAAGAAGATATCCTTAATTTAGTACCATGATAAGGAAACCAGGATCTGATGATGGAATCCCAGAGAAATCGAGAGAAACTCTTGAAAATCCGCAATAACTTTTTACTGGGTGTACCGATTTTAATAATTTTTAATTTAATCGAAAGCCGATGTTTGTCATGTGGTCACATATAAATTTTATTGAGATCTGATAACTACTTTTTGAGTAATCTTTGATAACGCGTAGTTACTTGACTATTTTTTCGTCGATCTTCGTTGTTATTACTCGTCGATGTAATTGAAGTCGGTTTTTTTTTTCGTTTGTGAGCAAACACAATTATTTATTAAAATATTATAAATAAATATTTTATTACATAATTATACACACGGTCGTCTGTTCCTATGGAAAGCAACTTAATGCTTGTGTTACAGGTAATAGCCGACTGTTATAACTTTATTTTCATAAATATACATAGAAATTTATTGTATATATTACTACATATATAAATAAATAAATACAAATATAACACTCAGACTCAGGCGGGAATCGAACCTACTAACCGCGAAACAGAAAGCAGGGCCACTACAAACTGCGCCAACGGGCTAGTCAAAATTAATCAATGTCGACCGTCATTAATGATAGTCCAAAACATCAGAGTTAAAATATCTGTATTGAAACCACGAACACATTTCAACGTATCTCGTAACTGTGGAAGTCAGTTTATGTTAAATTGTTACATGTTTTTAAGCGATTTGAAAAACAATTGGACTTTTTAAATTCGACTATTTTTGTGTGTATTATTTATGTTGTCATAACTTTTATGTTCAATGTCATAACTCTTACTACTTTACCTACTGACTTCTTGCAATGCGTATTTAACTGATTGTTTTCTCAGCTACTTACTTGTCGATGTTAATTGAATTCAGTTTATTTGTATACGAGCAAACTTAATAATTGACATCGCCGTTGCAATTTTTTAAATTTATTTATTATTTATATTCTTTAATAACTTTTTTTATAATTTTTTCCTGATAGCAATGGCGTGTTCATTGTTGTCAAAAAAAAAAAAAAAATACCCAATTTGGTGCAGTGGTTCAAAAGCTACGAGCGTACCTACACTGATTTCGATTTATTTTCATTTATATGTAGTGTATAGTGGTCGCCCAGAGTTCGAAATTTAACTACAATTAATAATTTAAATTAAAAAAAAAATCAAAAAATTATAAAAATATAGAACCTTTTTACCACGCTTTTATTAGCTTGGGTTGTATGTATGTAATGGAATCTTTGAGCATAATTTTCACCAATTTCCAGAAGTTTGATTAATTTGAAACTTTGCACACGTATCAAGGACCGATGACAATGCACTAATTCAATAACAGTTTCCCATATCCATATTAGGACCGCCCATGATTAATAAATTCTTTCGTGGATCCTCTGTAAGGAAGTAAGAGAGATAAGGCTAGCGCGCGATCTGCGCATGCCTGCAGTTTCGGACTTACTCTTTCGCTCGGGCACTCGGCACAGCACAACGGAGACAGATACTTTTTCAGGCTTGTTGCATTTTTACCTTGTTTATTTCTTATTAGCTGTTATCATTACAGCCTATACAGTCCACTGCTGGACATAGGCCTCCACAAGTTTACGTCAAAAATAACGTGAACTCATGTGTTTTGCCCATAGTCACCACGCTGGGCAGGCGGGTTGGTGACCGCAGTACTGGCTTTGTCGCACCGAAGACGCTGCTGCCCGTCTTCGGCCTGTGTATTTCAAAGCCAGCAGTTGGATGGTTATCCCGCCATCGGTCGGCTTCTTAAGTTCCAAGATGGTTGTGGAACCTTGTTATCCTTTAGTCGCCTCTTACGACACCCACGGGAAGAGAGGGGGTGGCTAAATTCTTTAGTGCCGTAGCCACACAGCACAGATAACAGCATTAGCTGTTATCTGCCCTGTTATTCTTTTATGTTTTATATTAATAATAGGAATAAATAAAATTTCTAAAATACATGTCCGCAAATAATTAATTGAAAAGTCTAACTAAAATATAAAAAATAAATTATAGTATAAAAAAACTATAAAACCACGCTTTTATAGCTAATCGAACTAAAAAGTAGAAAATATTTTTTAATTACAAAGAGTTTATATTACAGTAGTAGAAGATCGAACAATCAATCATAATTAATTACTTCAAAATAAAATTATAATAAAATTTAAGTTATTAAGAGAATAATTCAATTCAGAGTAAAAAGCGTGGGGTGCTTGATGTATGTAAAAATTATTCTACTTGCAACTATCTATGTGTGGAGGGTTATAAAAACATAGTAAAAAGTTATGATAATATAGTAAAATGCGCCCCATGATATTTATTTAATATATTTTTATAAATAATTAAAAAAATATTAGCATTCTGCACTCCTTCTCTATATAAACTCTCAATTTTAGTAAAAAGGCGTATTATACTAAGTTTTTACTTCATGTATTAATATGTAGGTATATAGATTTAAAATAACTTGAATCGTACTCCGCGTCAGTGCAATGGTTTATCAAAGCCGTTGTTTTTATTTTATTAAACGAAAGACCTTGAAACGTTATATTAATGTTATGTTTGTCTTTTATGTTTTGTTTAACAAACAACTGACGATCACGACGCTGTAATTTACTAATAACAAAACAAAAGAATTTGTATGTTTATCCAAATGTGTTTTTTATTTAGTAATCTTTTTTCGTTTTTGATGAATTGTTTCCATATCAAATTAATTATCTGAGTCTGGGTGTTATAATTATATTTTCCATGCTTGAAATCCTCTGTAAAAGATTCTGAAACAGCTTGTTGCCAACATTAAAACACTCTATGTCCTAATGACCATAATATCATCCAAACTGATGATACGATGTTGTACTGAATTTCATAATAACTTAGAAGTTAGAAGATATTTTTTTATCTGTTTATAAAAAAAGATACTGTGACAGACCGTTATGGTCAACTGGTATCGTTAAATAGATATATATGTATATCTGTGGCACTGGTCTCATTTGGCACTATTGAAAGCCCTTCACCCTAAAAGAGAGAGAAATAGATATATTTTTGAAAGATTTACCAAAAAAATATTATAAGAAGCTATGTTAATGTGCACAATATTAGCATAATGTTTCAAACATGTTTGTTTGTATATTTATAAATTACTGTTCTGGTGACATGCGTTCGTGTTTGTGTTGCTTTTAATTATGACAGTATGTTTTATGTGCGGAGGCAAAATATGCAAAAAATTACAAAAAAATAGCTTTGCTTAAAACATTTCTGTCTAAAAACATGAGTTTAACGTGACAACGTCATAACAAAACATCACAACCAAGCAAGTAACCATACTAGCATTACTGCATTTCAGCAATGCATTTAACACCGTTAATTACGATATACTCCTAGCTATTTTAGAGTCCATCAATGTATCCGCTGAAGTCATACATTGGATCCATTATTGTCTGTTCGGGCGTCAACAGCGTATCTGTGCCGGAGGTCGCAATTCCTCGTATTGCCGTCTCAGTGCTGGGTTCCCCAGGGTAGCATGCTCCCTCCACTACTATTCTCTATCTTTATAAACACTGTCACTGAGCTTCTCACCATCTCCTTTCGTCTTTACGTTGATGACTTGCAAGTTTATTTGAAAATGCCTGTTGAGAATATTGTAGAAGCTATAAACACCCTAAATTCTAACCTCAGCACTATCACCAACTGGAGTCGGTCGTTTGGATTGTCTGTAAATTCCGGCAAGTCACAGTTCTCTATTTTAGGCACTTCTAAACAACTAACAAAGATTGCCTGCTATAACCTTCCTGACGTTATTTTCGATGGATCCGTGGTATGTTACTTCAACGTGATAAAAAATCTAGGGGTTATTGTTGACAGCTCTCTTTCTTGGTGTCCACAAATTGCTGAAATTAGTCGCAAAATTTTCGCAACTTTTCATTATCTGACAAGATGGAAAAATTTCCTACCTATTAAGACTAAAATATCGCTAGTCAACAGTTTTATGATGCCAATCTTGGACTATGCGGATGCATGCTATCCAGACTTGTCGGAGGAACTGATTAATAAACTTGATCGTCTGCAAAACCTCTGTATAATATATATATTCAGCTTAAAGAAGTTTGACCACATATCACAGTATCGCTCGAGGCTTGGATGGCTGCCAATAAAACATCGCGATTTTCTTTCCTTGGCAACCCTTCTCTTCATCTATGCCTTCGCTCTTAAAACGACAACAAATTGAGTGTGTCAATTCATAACTAAAGTTCGTATTCTAAATCTTTTACGTTAAAGGCTGTTGAATTGTGGAATGCACTACCATCAGTAATTCGTCAGTCTCCTTCTATCTTTGTCTTTAAAAACCGTATAAAGCATTTCTACCTCACTATGACTCTATCGCGTACGTTTATTCATTGGCTTATGTATGTGTATTTACATGTTTGTATTTGTGTATTTGTATATATATATATGTATATATGTATGTATGTATGTATGTATGTGTGTATGTATATATATATATATATATATGTATGTATATGTGTGTATGTGTATGTATGTATGTATGTATTTATGTACCCGTCTTTGTGTATATGTATGAATGTGTGTATATAAATATAGGTATATAAATTTATATGATTTATTTATTTATTTATTTTATTTTAGTTGCATGTGTATGTATATATGTATGTATGTTTGTAGAAATTTATATATGTATTTTGATTAAACTTTACTACTATTGCGCAAGCCCGTTACATGCTAGTTTTTTTTCTGTTGGGTAATCTGGAAGAGATCGCTATTTAGTGATAAGATCGCCCATTGCACTATATATATCTAATATTAAGGTTTGCTATGTATACTATTTTTAGTTGCAATAAAGTGGTTTATTATTATTATTATTATCACATCGGACGCAAAGGCCAATCAAGTGGAAAAGAGTTGTGCGGCGCAAGCTTACAATGAGCATAACGCTACAATGAGCGTAACGGTACAATGAGTCATCCTTTTTCGTACATGCAGCCGGCCTCCATCGATTTATTAGAAATTGTCACGTCAAAAAATATTATATTTTTGAATTGAGTAATAATAAATATATAAGTAATACATGCGTGCGACGCCGCGGGTACAACTGTGAGAAAAGTAATGACAATGTGTATACAATTATTTACATACACGTAACTACTAATTAGTAACGTACATCTAATGACCACTTTATGTACACACATATGTAAGAATTGTTACGTAACGACGTATATACCTATAATTAAATAATAAAAGGCCTGTTTCATCAGTTGTGGATTATTATACTTGACGGAAGATATTACCATTTTATTAACAAGTAGCTTCTGCCCGCGACTTTGCCCACGTGGAATAGGAACAATTCTGACATACATGATTACGTAGCGCACGCAGGGGAAGCTCTCACAATTTTTCATTGGTGCTCCGCTCCTATTAGTCTTGGCGTGATGATAGCTCTATAGCCTTCTTCGATAAATGGGCTACTAACACTGAAAGTTTTTTTTGCAAATCGGACCAGTAGTTTCTGAGATTAACGCGTTCAAAAAAACAAACAATCAAACTCTTTAGCTTTATAATATTAGTATAGATAACAAAACAGAATACTTTTTTAAACATTTTAAATCTGAGGTTGAAACGTATTAACAATTTGAATACAAAATATTTAAAAAAAGAAAAAGATATAAAACCTCTTCCAAGTTCCAACAAACCTCATTGCAAATATGCACTAAAGGTTCTTCACATTAAACCTTCGTTTCGGAACTATCACACGATATTTTACGACCGATTCCGAGTTTCTTTGAACACGCCATAATATACTGTAGTTACTCCATTTAATAAGAATATGACGGACAATTTCTTACTTTTAATGTATTGATATTACTTTACATTAAATCCGATGGCTCAGTTAAATTGAGAATCGTAGTTAAGAGTTAGGTTTTTGCTGCTTCTAAGGTGGTTTTTTAACCTATTAAGAAAAAGGGGAGATTTGTTGGGTATATCGATTTTGATGATTCTTTTTTTAAATAGAAACCTGGTGACGAGGTTTTTGAGTATCCTTCATAATACGTATTTAATTAAATAATTTTTAGAAAACCTACATTGTACAACTGGTCGATACAAAGGAAAGTATTTTTTTTTCGTTTGCGAGCAAACACATGTATTTATTTTTTATTGGATTTAATGATATCAGTATACTCTTAATTGTACGTAACTTTTTCTAACCTATAGAAGTCATAAATAGATGCATTATAATTGTCGTAAAGTCTGGATAAATAAACATTCTATAGATTTCGTTTAAAATCCGCCGTCTTTTAAACTACTTATATATTATAAAATAATATATCATATATCATATATCATTATTTTTTATTCATAATTATGAGTCTAAAAGTTGCATTTTATTAATTAACGAACAGAATGTTTTGATGGCTACCTCCTGCTGTTAGTCTATTCGTAACTTATCTCCAGGATAAACTTTATCCACTAGCGGTGAAACCGGCCATAAAGTATCATTAGTTATAACAAAGGCTTCAGCTTAGTAAAAAAAGCGCGGTTGCTTGTTTTGAAGTTTTTAATTAAAAAACGAGTGTCCTTTAGACCAGACGACTGACGTAACTCTCTCTCTTTCTATCTTCACTAACTTATATCTCCCTCTAAACTTCTGTTCGCCTCGCCCGATTATTTTTCGTAACGCTCTCGTCACGCATTCTCCAGCTTCCCTAAATCAAGCGTGACGTAAAGAAGTTTTACTTTTAAAAAAACGATGGGCAGAAATATCAATCAATCTGCTACACGGTTTAGAAGCAGCCTTTTCTTTATAAACTGTTATTTATTACTTTCTTTAAAAACGAGAACTTATTCTTTTTCGTAACATTGTCCACTAAGCTAAAAACTTTCAATGTAACAGTCAAACTTTTTGTAGATTCCTATGCATCAAAGTAACAAAATAAACGTTTCTTTTATGTTTCGATTTTCATCGCTCTTGTGTGTGAGGTTTTTAATCCCAATTTTTAACGCGAGACAGCTACATGTGCTTTGTATTTATTCTTTCGATCAACGTTCTTCTATGGATATTTTCTTTTGCAATAATTTCACTTTTTTAAAACTATTATGGTGGCGCCAGAGCACCTGATGACCAGCAGTTACAAATGCAATGCAAGCACGTTGCTGACTTTACCGACCCTCAGAAGCTCTTTCTTACTCATCACAAGAACAAAAGAGACTTTAATTCTTACAAATATTTTTAATAACACAATAAAAAAGACATATAACTTACTGATTGATCTTTAAAATAAGCTTATAATCATAAATAACTATTTACATATATTTAAGTTCTCTTCAACCTGTATTTTGAGCCTTAAAAAGGTTTCATATCATTTGGTCACACTAATATTCAACACAGTCAAGCAGTCGCACTCGATCTGCATGCTGCGTACATGGCTGACGGATCAGAATGCACGATAAATACTTAATTCTAAAACCGGATCACACGTGTATTCTAGGTCACCTGTCCATCTGTTTATTGTCCTTATATATTTAATTATTTATACATACTTATTCAATGTTTTTAGAATAATTTTTGAAAGAGAACTGCTTAATTATGCACTGATTAATCTCTTTCAATCATTGTGCTTATTTGTCTATCACTTCGAAGATTCCGCAATGCTTGAAGACAAAAGTCTGTGCAATGTGTCCTGCCTGTTTTAACATACGGCGCTGAGATGTGGACACTAACGAGGGGACTAGTCCACAAGTTTAAAGTCGCTCAACGTGCAATGGAACGGGTTATACCTGGGATCTCTCTCAAAGATAGGATCAGAATCAGAAATCAGAAAATCAGAAAATGAAACTATCCGCAAGAGAATGAATACAACCGACATAGCGCACAGAATTAGCAAGTTGAAGTGGCAGTGACCTGTGTTGCAGAACCGATGGCCGCTGCAGCAGACGTGTCCTGGAGAGGTGACCGCGTGTTGGCAAACTCAGAGTTTTACGTCATAGTTTTACTTCGACCTGCTGGACCACAGACCACAGAAGACTACACAAATGTATTCACCGTGCGCTGTACCGAAGATCTATGTAAGATTGTTGGTAAATGGATGAGGATTGCGGAAAACCGGGATTTTCGGGGCGAACTTAGGGGAGGCCTATGTCCAGCAGTGGCTTATTGTATAGGCTGAAGTGTACTTGTTAACTTTCAAAATATGCAACTTCAGTTGATCAGAGCATGTTCTTCTGTTCGATCATCTCACCGGTTTTAATTATATAACTTTTAAGTACAACAGTTGTTGTTTAACCCTCCGTTGGTCGCGTGGGGTCTTTGAAAGCCCAGGTGTTACAGAAATGTAAAATGTTAACATTTAAAACCATCTCAGCGATTCAATATTTTGGGTACCCTCCTAATTTGGATTATACTTGCTGCGTATACCCATTAAGTTCAGTTCGTGCGTAAGTGGCGTAAAATACAAACGTGTTTTGTGCGTACGGGCTTTGAAAGACCCCACGCGACTAACCGCGTAAGTAAAATTTAATTGATTATTTTAGTTTAGATTTCATTTGTAACATATTTTTATGAATTTTTTTTGTTACTTTAAATTTAATTAACTGGTAAAATGGACGAAGAACAACAACGTCATATATCAAGCTGGTTAGATGATGAAAATAACGATGTTTACGGTGGTAGTAATGATGAAGATGGTGAAGGCGGTATGTATCCGGATAAAAGGAATAAGCATAAAACTGATTCTGAGCAGAAATGTGAAGATGAATCTACAGAATAATATGAGGTATCTCGGGACGAACTGCTTGAGAATTGGGAATCTTTGCGTGAGCATCGTCAGGTTCTGGAATCGTTGGACGAACAGCATGTGTTTTTGGAATCGAATAAACAACACATAGATTTGAAAAGTTCGTATAGAGATGATGATGAAGAGGCATTGATAAATATATCGTCACAAAAGTTTTTCATCGTCAAAAAGAGGGAGAGAAATGGGACCTACAAAATAAGTTGCAAATTGATTGATAAATTGCAAAGTGACATAAAAAAAAAAGTGGAAGACACCTTTGCATTCATTGTTCAAGATCATCAGATCGAAAAATCAAATCTGTTTGCCATTATTGTAAGGGTAACATATGCCTAACACGTATTAAAACGGTATACACCGACTGTGTCCAAAAAGATAATCGGTAAAAAAATGACTGACTTCAATTAGTAAAAGTTTATGTTTTTTTTTTATTGGTGTTTTCCAAATTTCACGTAACTGTCTTTGTTATTTTAGTGTTATTGCATGTAGATTTATTAAAAGCAGAAGTTCCTGCATTTAGTTACATTAAAACATTTTTTTTGTGATTGTGATCTCAAGGAGAGAAATTTAGGTTCCTACTTTTAGATTGTAAGTTGAAGGCAGAAATAAAAGAATATTTTTACGTAACTCGTTATAGTTATATTGTAATTAGGTTAATTACCAATAATTTGCTAAGATAGTTAAGAAAATTTAATTAGATAGTTGTTTTTTAGGCTGCTTATTTTTGGGGTCTTGAGAGACCCCACGCGACTAACCGCGTAAACAAAAAATGCGCGACTAACCGAGGGTTAAGAAATCCCACACGAGCTCCCGATTCTTGTCAGTCGCAGTCTAACTGGCGTAGTCGGTAGGCTCGAAACTTGTGTATGCGCTACATCTGTTCTAAAATAGTGTTTGACTATAAAAACTTTTGATATATATAAAGTTATTGTATTAATGTTTAAAAGTGTTATAGATATTTAAACGAACCCCCTTGTAAACAAGTCTCTTGATGTTGTTATCTGAGTGTGTATTTGCTGAATATAAGCGGGATACACATTTTATCGACGTACTTGCAAAAATATTTACTTTTTCATTAAAGAGGCGTCTCAAACACACGTTAGTATAGATACAACAAGGATTTTAAAAAACCATTGATGAGACTATCTCTGTGTATTTTATTATAAAGAAAGGTTGAACTAAAATTACAGTTCATAATATGTAATATTACAGTTCATAATAAGTATGTAAAATTACAGCTCATAATATGTAAAATTACAGTTCATGAATCAAGCTAAATTAAAGTAGACACAGCTCCAATGCTCGTTGGTGGGTTCTTTTCAGTTCGGTTTTTTATATACTTCATGGAAAAAAATTGAGCGCTGATCTATATCATCATGTGATATGATGCACTTTATTTTATTTTGTGTCTTAAACTTATTTTGTTTTGTTTTAATCTAAAAGCATATAAATAAATCTAAAGCATCATAGTGATTGTCATCACGACATAATGAGCTTACTTGCGTGTTTCAAGAACGTGAAACACGCAGTGGAATAAAGTTGCAGATTAAATTTCACCATTTCGACATATCATTTATTTTTATTTTTCGCTTCAGCCTGTAATATCCCACTACTGGGCATAGGCCTCTTTACTCATGTAGAAGAAGGATCAGAGCTTAATCCACCACGCTGCTCCAATGCGGGTTGCCGGATATATTCCTTACTATGAGTAACGATCGCTATCAGGTGTACATGATAACAACCGGGACCGACGGCTAACGTGCTCTCCGAGGCACGGTGGGAAGACCCACAAGGACTGCACAAACACCCAGACCACGGCAAACACCTGTATGGCCAATACAAATGTTTGTCATGTGCGGGGATTGAACCCGCAACCGCCAGCGCAACAGGCACAATCCATGCCTGTGACCGTTGCGCCAACACGGCGTTTTTTTTATTTATACCTTAAGAGTGTACACTACCTCAAATTGCTTATTTTCCACTCGGCAGGATGTCCATATCTTCGAAACTACTGAATATTTAAGTTTGAAATTTATGTATGGTAAAGTTCAGGACATAAACTATCTTTCATATGTTTCGAAAACACGATTCCATAAAATTTTCTCGATACAAAAAAATCGCAAAGTTACCTCTATTTTTGTATTAAAAACCTTAATATCTCAGTAAATATAGAAGTTATGGAGTTGAGATTAAGCATGGTAATTGAAATAAGTACGTAGAACATTTTATATGTTGCGTTTTTTTAAAAATAACTATTGATAATGTTTGTGGGGAGAAAATACATATAATTCGCGCGATGAACAACCAAGCGCTCTCAATTCTCATGTGTGTCAGTACCGCTTCGGCTTTTGTGGGGGATACCTGTGTCGCTTGCGCTCGAATTGAACGGAGAACGGTACTACTCTATTTACGTGTGTATACTTTCATTGAACATGCTAAATAATAAGAAGAACAAAAAGAAAAATATGACGTGGCGTAAGAAAAATGCCCAACATATGAACCGCATGAAAGCTTTGATAAAGTAAGTAAGAATTAGCGAGTGAGTATTTTCCTACCTTTCTACGATCTACCTACCTACCTACCTAGTAAGTAATATCATTATGATTTCGTCATAAAGTGCTTATTTCTTTATGAATAACCTTTCGATATTTTATTTTCTGTATCTAGTCTATTAGAAAATGCAATTATTTACCTAGGTAACTGTCTGCATTTTTAGAAGCCGTCGATTACAAACTGGTCGAAACACAGACGATACTTGTGGCGAAAATGAGATAACCACGGAGACCACAATTACTCCTGAGTCTAGGTAAGATCCTACCTACTAAAATATAGAAGTGCATATTTGTAGTATTTCTGTGGAAAGTTTTATCTACCTACCACATTAGAGGTGTTTTAGGGTTCCTTATCGTTAGAATATAATAGTGCCGATAAAAACTATTTTTAGTGAAAAAATTCAGCCACAGCATCACGTGTTTTTAGGGTTCCTTAGATGAAATATTTTCGGATTTTTTTTTATCAACAGCATTACAGGTTTAGGGTTCCTTATCGTTAGAATATAAAAGTGCCGCTGAAAAATATTTTAGAGAAAAATGTTATATACAGCATTACAAGTGTTTTTACGATCCCTTGAATGAAATATTTTTGTGAATTTTTTTATCAATAGGATTATTATAGGTGTTTTAGAATTCCTTATCGTTAGAATATATGTGCCGATGAAAAATATTTTTCTGAAATTTTTATACATAGCATTACAAGTGGGTTCCTTAGGTGAAATATTTTTGAGAAAATTTTTCAAAATGTTACTGTTACAGAACGATAATACCGTCAACTGCTGACCTTGTGACTTCTGAAGCAAATTCAACAAGTTTTCATCTTTTGCAAAATGTGAATTTGTAAGTACCTTTTTTTAACGCTGCGAAATGCATTAACGCATCCTGCTGCGGAGAAGCAGCGTGTATGTGGGACTCGCTGGCACGCAAAACGTGCCAGAATAGCCGCTAAAACCCAGCCGTACCCTCATCGTCGTAATAGGGCGCCACGGGATCGCTTGCACATGCAATCGTGATACCCCGACGGTGTGCCCGCCTATGCGAGCCCCCCCTTCGCCTATAGAGCGCTCGCGGGCACCGGAAGCGCTCTATTGCCCTGATGGCGAGTGGCAGGATTATAGGTGCCCCTCCCACTTTAATGCGGAGGGTGAAAGAGCGCGTAGCGTCGTCTCCTTCTCACCGGTCGTCTCCTGCGGAGCGGGTCAGCGTTGAAGTCTGCTTCACGATCCCGCTCCGTGGCCTCCTTCAAAGCCATAACCTCCTCGCAAAAGGAGACCATGGCCGACCAGCATCTCTCGCTGCCGAGCATGCAGCAAATCACGCTCGACAACGAGAGGTCTCCGCCTATCACAGCCACCAGGGCATGGCGCTGGGGCCCCCAAGTGGCGCACTCCTCGAGAGTGTGATGCACCGTTTCTATCGGTGCACATCACTGGTGGCAGGCAGGGGTGCTCCAATGCGGTTTGGCGGATATATTCCCTACTATGAGTAACGATCGCTATCAGGTGTACATGATAACAACCGGGACCGACGGCTTAACGTGCTCTCCGAGGCACGGTGGGGAGACCCACTAGGACTGCACAAACACCCAGACCACGGCAAACACCTGTATGGCCAATACAAATAAATAATAATAAATAAATAAATAAATATTTACACAATACACACACGGTCGTCTGTACCTAAAGTAAGCAACTTAATGCTTGTGTTATAGGTTACAGCCGACTGGTATATAGATACATATTTTTTTTTTTTTTTTTTTTTTTTCGATAAACATACTTATAAATAATACATATATAAATATATAAATAAATATTTATATTACACCCAGACTCGGGGTGGGAATCGAACCCACAACCCTCGGAGCAGAAAGCAGGGTCACTACAAACTGCGCCAACGGGCTAGTCAAAATGTTTGTCATGTGCGGGGATCGAACCCGCAACCGCCAGCGCGACAGATACAATCCATGGCTGTAACCGTTGCGCCAACGCGGCGTCATAGTAGTCGTTGTAAGTACCTTACCCTGACTATACCTTACGTCTATGATACAAGTTTGACGATTATGGATTTATTGATTTAATGTTTTACAATTGTAGTATAATTTTCACAGACGTATTCACCTACCTACTCGTGATAGCATTATTTCAAAATTTATGGAGTTCTGTATATTTCTTGAAAGACTTTCTTTTTCAGATTCCAACTAGATGAAGACACAAATTGTTCAAAATCATCAGATTCAGAAAGCCAGACTCCTCAGTTGAACACATCAAATGAAATGCTAAACATATGTGATGATGATGCGAATGGGTACTTTTTAAACTGATTATTATTGATAAGTAATGTGAATACGAATTTCGAGATTAATTTTTTTTGTTACGCTATTTCAGGTTTGTAGTAAGTAATGCTACAGAAGAAACAAATACAAATTATTCAATAGAAGGGCGACGAATAATTGATTTAAAACATTTTTATACAAAGCTTCAAGAAATTTGCGATCACAATAAGGCATTCGGATGTACATTAAGTAATGTTCACATTGTATCAGAAAATAGAAAAGGGCTTATTTCCAAATACAAATTGAGGTGCGATATGTGTAACCTAACATTTTATCTTGATTCTGAGCCTGAATCAATGTTAGACTTGAATAAGGCTGCAACATCTGGCATTATATCTACAGGAATTGGCTATTCCCAATTTAGCGAATTATGTGCATCTATTGACTGTCCATCTCTCTCAGAAAAAACATACGCTAAAGTCCAAAATGATGTGTACAATGATTGGCAAAAAACAGCTATAAGCGTGATGGAGGCAGCTGCAGCGCGGGAGCGAGATGCTGCAATTGCAGAAGGGAGATTAAGAAACGGTATTCCTTGTATCGATGTAATTGCAGATGGTGCTTGGTCTAAACGATCGTTTAATACAAATTTTTCGGCCCTATCTGGAACTGCTGCTATAATTGGAAAACGATTCGGAGAAGTTTTGTTCATCGGCGTGAAGAACAAGTACTGCTGCTTATGTGCACGATCTGATAACAAAGGTACTCAATCAAGGGAACATGCGTGCTATAAAAACTATAGTGGTTCTTCTACTGGTATGGAGTCAGAAATATTGTTAGAAGGTTTCAAGCAGTCCATCCCTTTGTACAACCTCATCTACGAACGGATGGTCGCTGATGGTGACTCCAGCACCTACAAAAAAATTTTGGAAGGGCGGCCATATCCTGATTGCACAGTAGAAAAAGTGGAATGTAAAAATCACATTTTCAGAAATATGTGTAAAAAGCTGAAAAATATAACCACAGAAACAAAATATCCTTCTAATTTACGAAAAAAAATAACAACACAAAGAATTCTTGCCATCCGAAAAGTCATTTGCTTATCCATAACTGAACACAATGCTAAAGATACAACCTTCGACACAAAAGTAAGTAACTTACACACAGATATATCAAATTCTTACAATCATGCATTCGGAAACCATGAAAACTGCAAACCTTACTACTGCACAAGTGCAAAAAATAGCGAAGATCTGACCTTGACCTTGAAGACGTGTTCTATATGGCACAGAATTAGATTTATAGTGAGCGCTGTTGCAGCTAAATCTAGAAGCCTAATGCACAATAGCGATAGTAATAGAGTAGAGTCCTTCAACAGCATCATTGCTAAATTTGTCGGCGGGAAACGCCTTAACTTTACCTTACGCCGGGGTTATGAATCTCGCTGCAAAGCTGCTGTAGTATCATTCAATACCAAGCACCCACTTACCACTCTACACAGGGCTATTTTAGGAAAAAGTCCCAGGTCACTTGTTAAAAAGCTCGAAGAGAAAAGGTCAAAACAACGAGAACGGAGAGCTAATTATTCGAGAAAAGGGAAAAAAATACTTTTCAACACCAAAGACAACGAAAAGGACTATGGTGCAAATTGTCAAAAGCCCGATATGACCACTTCAGAATACAACAGAGTCAAAACAGATTTTTTAAAAGGCTTACCATCTTCAGAAGAAGAAAGAAAAACAATTCAAAGAGCAACCGTTTTGCAGCGAGATTCTAGTGAATGGTTAGAACTAAGAAGAAAGCTTCTAACTGCTTCAAATTTTGCAAAAGTTATCAATAGACGTCAGAATACAAAAGTGCAAAATTTTGTAAAAAATATAATTTACCCCAGGAATTTAAGCCATGTACCATCACTGAAACATGGAATAGAAAATGAAGCAGCAGCTACAGACCAACTGGCATCCCAACTCAATTTAAAAATAGAGCCATGCGGTCTTTTTATCGATAGGGAGTTTCCATTTCTTGGTGCGACTCCCGATGGAGTTGTAGGAGAAGACACTATAGTTGAAATTAAGTGCCCCATAACGGCCTTTAAAACAAGTTTGGAAGAAGCTATAGATAAAAAAAAGATAAAATTTTGGAAAAAAACGGCAAATGGTTGTATTATTAATAAAAAACATCCTTGGTACATCCAAGTCCAAGGACAATTACGGATAGCTGATCGGGAGCAATGCATTTTTGGCGTTTGGTCTGGGTGCAATAATCCTATAAGAGTTGAAATCATAAAAAAAGATAACCAATATTGGAAGGAAATCGAAAATAAATTAATATTATTTTATGAAAAATTCATGTTGCCAGAGATTTGTGATCCTAGACATGCACGAAATATGCCACTTAGAGATATAACAGAATGTCACTAAATATAGTTTAGTTTTTACTTTTATGCCCACCTTCGATTGCGAGCGAAACGAGTTCCGTACAGAGTCCGTTTAACTCGCACGAAGTATCGGCTGCTAGCTTTATCTTCATCATACCTATTGCCATGGTTTTTTGAATGTTTTTTTAAATGGAAACTCCCTATCGATGAAAAGACCGCATGTTTTAGATAGTGTTTATTCTTTTTAGGGTTCCGTACCCAAAGGGTAAAAACGGGTAAATAGTAGTAAAGTATAGTGTACTAAGACTCCGATGTCCATCCGTCTGTCTGTCTGTCTGTCTGTCTCCAGGCTGTATCTCATGAACCGTGATTGTTAGACAGTTAATATTTTCACAGATAATGTATTTATGTTGCCACTATAACAAATACTAATAATAGAATAAAATAAATAATAAAGGGGACCCCCATTCAAGAAACGTGATGTTTTTTTGTTCTTTTTACGGTACGGAACCCTTCGTGCGTGAGTACGACTCGCACTTGGCCAGGTTTATTTTAAGACTTGTATATCTATGAGACGAAGAATATATTTGATGATTGTAAAATCCTTTACGAATTTTTTTCAAAAGTTATGATTTTAATTTTTTTGTTCGCTTTAAAAAAATGTCATCCTTTTTGTTTCACCTATATTATGTATATTCATCATCCCCACAAGATAAAATAATAATATTATTTATGAAATGCTAGTGTGGGCACAACAAATATAATGTAAAAATATTGTGCGGAACCCCCAGCGCAATGATGACTTGTAATTGACTAGTATTTATTCTTATAGCTGTACTGTGTAGCTGTAGTAGTAAATTTTATAAACGAGAATTTCACCTAATTTGTAAATTATTTTTGTTCTATTCATTTTCAGGATAAGGTTAGTATCAAATAGGTACATTTTAGAAAAATCCACATAGGAAATACATAAAGATTCCCAAAGATATTTATTATCGGGCATCAACAGCAATGTTTATTTTATTTCTATCAAATATTTACTATACCACAATTTTACTGCTGTTTGATAATTTTAGGTACTTACCTAAAGATAAATACAGTATAATAATATATAATAATAACCAATACCTAGTACCTACCCGTCCGGCAACGATCGGCATAGTAGTTTATGTGTGTAGTAGGTACAAGCGAGCGAGCGCGCGAGTACTACTACTTCTCTGTGGCATCTAGCCGGCATAATAGCAATGTGTGTACCTACTCGTAGTAAGAGCGAGAGAGCGCGCCGAAAAGCCGCGCGCGCTCCCCGCGAGCGCGTTGCGGTTGAGACGAAGTGGGGGTGAAATCTGAATTCGAGCTGAGGTAGTGTACACCCTTAAGAATTGTAATAAATCAATTTATTATTAATAATACTAATACACAGGTAAATCAGAACGAGCTGAGTTGTATCGTCACAATCTATATTAGGATCACGTGTTTCAAACAAGAAGTATTGTGTTTACTTCGCTTTATGAGCCTTTTTATTACTCACATAACGAGTCGGTTTATAGCTGGCCGACATTTTGAATAATTTATGCATTTGCCTGATTGGGAAGTAAATTATTTGAAAATACAAAGCGAAGTAAAAAATTGATGCTCTTTCTTGATAGCCTGGATTTCTCGCAATAAATAAAATACGGTTTTTACGACCGCACAAAGTTCAAATCTCGCACTCAAAAGGTTATATTTTTTTATGTTCAAAGGTCTGTTATGCATTTTATTTAAATATCTTTTATAATTTAATGTTAAATAAAAATTACATGGTTTATCGCTGACACTGTAAGTCATTAACAATATAAGAATAGTTAAAGTTCCAATATTTCATGTCAGAGATTGAATCCCCCATTCAAAAATAGAAACGTCTTCTGAATATGGAAACTAAACAAAATGCAGTCGTTATATTTCGTAATTATTTTAATAATTGTGTTTGCAGACAAACGAAAAAAAACCGACTTCAATTACATCGACAAGTACAACGTAGATCGATGAAAAAATAGTCAAGTAACTACGCGTTATCAAAGATTACTCAAAAAGTAGTCATCAGATCTCGATAAAATTTAAATGTGACATGATGAACATCAGCTTTTCATTAAATTAAAAATTATCAAAATCGGTACACCCAGTAAAAAGTTATTGTGGATTTTTAAGAGTTTCCCTCAATTTCTCTGAGATCCCATCATCAGATTCTGGTTTCCTTATCATGGTACTAAACTAGGGATATCCCCTTTCTAACAAAAAAAGAATTATTCAAATCGGTACACCCAGTAGAAAGTTATGTGGTATAATACAACGTAGGTCGACGAAAAACGCGTCAAGTAAAAACGCACTATTAGATATAACTCGAAAAGTAGTTGTTAAATCTCAAATAAATTTAAATGGGACCAATTGACACACACCACCTTTCGATTAAAAAAAATTGTCGAAATCGGTCCACCCGGTCAAAAGTTCTGATGTAACATATTGTATAAAAAAAATACAGTCGAATTGAGAACCTCCTCCTTTTTTGGAAGTCGGTTAAAAACTTCAACAAAACTACACGTTAATTATCTTTTTAATAATTATAAACTTTACTTACGATGTACTCGTAATAAATTTCATTTTAATTTTACAAGCGTTGACGTAGCAGTCACACAACTGATAGATGATGCTGGTGATCAAAGATGTGATCCCCTATTATGGCAAACATATGGGCAATACAAGTGTTTCCACGGTATGCTTTTGCTTTGTTTCCAGGCACCTCAACAAAGGAGTAAATCCTGATTAACACCATTGTAGCCGTTGAGTGTAAGGCGTTTTAAAAAAAAATTTGACTGCTAAATTTACATACATAAGCTATTTATGTAATCACTAATCAGCAGTGATAATAAATGGTATATTAAAATGTATTACTGCAGTCAAAATCCTGTGAATTCATATTTATATCTTGTTATCATGTTTTGACGTCTCTCAACCACATTGCGACTTGTTTCCAATGACCTACAAATTATTATTTTATTTTAATACAAGCACATGCCTTAAAAATTATTTTATAATGCGTTTTAATACATTTTTTTAAATATTATATGACTTTAATTGTTTGATTATCTGCATGATTAATAAAACTCTTATACAAATATTAATATTTGCGAAACCCATAAAAGGCTGGGTAACTACCATAATAATGAGTTGACAAAAAAGTCATGTTATTTTTTATATTTAAAAAAACATTTAATTTGATTTTTTTTGCAAAACATTTATTTTTAACTAGCGACTAGCCCCGGCTTCGCACGGTTGCAAAAACTATATGTGTTCCTCTACTATATTATGTATGTATTATACATATAAACCTTCCTCTGGTATCAGTCTCTTTACTAAAGAAAACCGCATCAAAATCCGTTGCGAAGTTTTAAAGATGTAAGCATATAGACAGCGGGAAGCGACTTTGTTTTTTTACCCGACTGCCAAGGAAGGGTTATGTTTTTCGCGCGTATCTTGTATGTATGTATGTATGTAATATTCTTTACTACCTCATATTTCCAGAACCACTAAACGGATTTACATAACTGAGGTATCGTTAGGTTCGTCTTTGCTGCCCAAGTGTTCTTAGATACGTGACATTAAAAAAAATCAAACATGGCGGCTGTGCGAAGCCATTGTATTTAATGAAAAAATAAAATTTTTTTCTCGAATACTACAATATGGGTATCAAATTGAAGGGCACAATACAAGGATTTTAAAAAGGTATATCATGATTATTATTACCGTAATACTAAGACAGAAATACAATATTAAAGTTTAAAAAATGTGGACTTTGCTCTTTCGCACGCCTATGCCATGTCAAACTCGCCTCCTAGGCGACGACCAACTTCGGGGTGTAGCCTTTCAAATAAAATACAATGGTTAAAAAAAACATACAATTAAAATTACAAATAAAAATTAATAAATGTCACACCAATTTACAATTACATTAATAAAATTAATAACAAATACATAATACCAAATACAAACAAATAATTTTAATAATAATTTCATTATATTAAAACTAATAGTTGTTGATTTAAGCAGTCACCTATTTGCTAAAGGTCAGGCTTACGTTGCTTTGAGCAGAGTGAGATCTTTCTCCGGGCTTGCTATCAGTTCTCTTGACCCTAAAAATTTACTTAATCAACCACATGATGTAAACTGTTTTAATTAATTGAACCGATTACGTAATTTGTCTGACTAAAAAGACATAAATAAAATAATAATTAAAAAAAAAAAACCCGCCTGCGTGAAGAACAACTAATAGAAAATCAACTGAAAAAGCTGGAACAAGATAAAAATTCAATATGCACACAAAGTCAGCGAAATAAATAGAAACAATATCAAACATTTTGTGCTGTACATTTAAAATATATTAATACGGTAGTCCTTCGAAACTTTATGCAACGTCGTAGATAATATGCAGTCGGAGGCATGAAATTGAAGGATAAGTCAAATCATTCTCTCTTTGTTCTCTCTTTGTGTTCTCTTGTTCCAGCTTTTTCAGTTGATTTTCTATTAGTTGTTCTTCACGCAGGCGGGTTTTTTTTTTTTTTAATTATATACTATGTAATGATTATATGGATTTTAAAATCATTATGTACAATATTATAAGGATCAATCTAGTAATCTCGAAATCATTTTGCAGAAATGTTCTCAAATATATTTATTAAAATAGAAAAAAAAAACGCTTTTTCATATTCTAACTTGTAATCGTAAAGGTACAAAAAATAATACTGCAATTAGTATCAATAAAGATTAATTACATCAAAAATCTAATGATAACTCAATAAGTATGTGATGTACACTTAAATCAATCACTAGACATTTCTCGCAGTTTCACCTGCTTTGCGTACTAATATTTGTTATAATCACTACTGCTCCATTTCTGAGAGACACAGACTTACAATTTACAACCTTTAACTTTCCTTTGCTTTCTTAGGGCCTGTGATTATTCATTTTAAGTCAAAAAAACTTCAAACTTCTGCAATAAAACGGTAACCTTAATAGTATAATCAGTCACAATTTCACAGATAAGTTAATCTAAACAAACAAACAGACGTTTTTGTAAGGTTAGTATAGATTAGTACAGTATAGAGTCGGCTCGGCGGGAAGCGCCTGGCGCCGTCGGAGCGGCGCGACGTCGCGGCGCCTTGCCCCCGGCTCGGGGTGCTCCTCACTGTTTGAACTCATTTATAAATCGCTTAAAAACTTTTTGAATATGGAAGAATTGTTTGAATACATAAACAAACTAATAAAATTTTACAACATTATACATGTGTGAGGAGTCTCACAGACAGACAGATATCTGTTGCATGTTAGCTTATAAACAAATGGGTGGCTTTTGATATATTTTTTGCTTTAAATCTGATGATTTTTAGCTATAGTTTGAAAAAAAAAATAGCTTCGACATTCCTTTACTTCAACATAATTTCAAGTGTTAAAAAAATGTGTACCTTATATGATAAAAGTAAAAACTTCTTATTGGTTTGAACGTGTTATACTTAGGTGTTTTTATTTGTTAGGATGCGTGTTTATTCTAAAAAGTAGAGACTAAAAAATTCGTGCTACATGTTAGAGCTAGTGGAACCGTATCAATTTTCATAACATCGTTTTTTTACTGGACCTGACATTAATTTCACTTTCCAATATCAAAGTTTAATTTTTATTTATTTATTTAATAGTATATGTATTTTTTGTACTGTGTGGCTACGGTACTAAAGAATATAGCCACCCCCTCTCTTCCCGTGGGTGTCGTAAGAGGCGACGAAGGGATAACACAGTTCCACTATCACCTTGGAACTTAAAAAGCCGAACGGTGGCGGAATAACCATCCAACTGCTGGCTTTGAAATACACAGGCCGAAGACGGGCAACAGCGTCTTTGGTGCCACAAAGCCAGTACTGCGGTCACCAGCCCCAGCGTGGTGAATATGGGCAAAACACATGAGTTCACGTTATTTTAACGTAAACTTGTGGAGTCCTATGTCCAGCAGTAGACTGTATAGGCTGTAATGATGATGATGATGATGATATGTATTTTAAAACGTTACAATAAATATTTTATTTAAGACTATTATTACTTAGTAGACTTGCAGCATTCATTAATAAGTTTAAATTTAATGTAAAAATGTTAAGAAATCTGACGTGTTAAAAAAAGTTTTCATTTGCGCAACTGAAACCAGTGGTAGGGGTAAGTTACCCTATTGAAACGTCACGAGCTTAATTTCGACGGGGTCGCTCGTGTAATGGAGGCACAGATACATTATTTAGTGTACTTTAATTAATCTTATGCAACTACTTCAAAACACTGTTGTTTTCAGATGTGTGGCATAATATGAAGATTTTTTTTTTAAATTATTACATTATTATACTTCTCGTGGGTGTCGTAAGAGGCGACTAAGGGATAACACAGTTCCGCTACCACCTTAGAACTTAAAAAACCGACCGGTGGCGGGATAACCATCCAACTGCTGGCTTTGAAATACACAGGCCGAAGGCGGGCAGCAGCGTCTTCGGTGCGACAAAGCCAGTACTGCGGTCACCAACCCGCCTGCCCAGCGTGGTGACTATGGGCAAAACACATAAGTTCACGTTATTTTTGGCGTAAACTTGTGGAGGCCTATGTCCAGCAGTGGACTGCATAGGCTGTAATGATGATTAAATTCTAAATTTGCTTTAAATTTAACAAATTCCATCCCATAGGGATAACTAACAAGTATACGAGTAGTCAGACTACAAAAATAATAATCTTTTTTTTTTTATCTAATACGTTGTCACTATCGCAGTCAGATATTACAATAATTTGAACAAATATTATGTAAGCTAATTCAACAACCGTCAAGTAGTAGTAGTAGTAGTAGTAGTCAGTAATTTACAAATAGGCTGTAAAAAAAATTTAAATTATAAATTCACCTAACATTAAATTTATTATATACTCTTGTAACTTGCTATATGACTACTGCAGTTGTTCTTGAATAATTCATTATTTAAAAAATCTGTGATACTTAATAGTATACATTCGCACAATTTCAGTGTTAGGTATAATAATTGTGTTTGCTCGCAAAAGAAAAAAAAACTTTAATTACATCAACAAGTAATAAATCTCGATTAAATTTAAATGGACACATGACAAGCACCACAGCAGCATGACACCACCTTTCGATTAAAAAAGAATCATCGAAATAACTCCAATCACTAAAACGTCATTAGGTAACGTACATTTAAAAAAGTACAATTTGAATTGAGAACCCGCTCCTTTTTTTAAGTCGGTTAAAAAGGAAAGAGGCCAGTTTTTTTAATTAATTTAAAATAATAATTTCAAACGATTGAAAGCAGGCGATCTATGGTTATTTTCAAAACTAAACTAATAAAAAACATAAGTTCAAAGTATACTAGTCCAAGTGTTAGTCATGTAGCCAATTCAGTTACAATTTTTAAATAGCATGAATTAACTGAAAGAAGCGTCGGCTGCGCCGGCGTCGCTGTCACTGACTCACGCGACCGTGGCGCCATCTGATTTATGCGATCACTCGCGAAACTACGCATTTGGAATAAACGTAACTATTTTTGGAAAATATAGCTAGCAACTATAGTTTTCTAATGGCTAACTGTTTGTACTTAACGTCTTTGATGGTATTTTTTACATGACGAGAAATTGGCAATCACTATGCCAATCGTGAGGAAGGTTTAGGAGGTCTCTGGTGTTGGGTGACAAGCGAAAGGTAGGAACGGCAAGGGCTACGACTTTATTATATTAGATTTTATTACATTGAGTTCGTCGAATCCTCCAATTATGGAGGGATTTTAAAATTTCCGTTCAGTCTGGGCGGTGAAACCCCACGTTTCGACAATATCAGCGGTTGAAGGAAACTACGTTACTATACGGTGTACGGTTCGTCCCTTAGACCGTCAACCTGTTTCTGTCGTTAGAGTTGTACTTTCGAAAATTTTACAGTTAAAATATTCAAATTTCCAGACCTTGGATTAATTTTAATAAAATGGTTATAAATATTATTATGGCCTAAAGGTTAGCCTGACGCCTGACGTTAGCACGTCGGTTTTAACTCGATTTTAGACCCTAGTGTTGTTATTGAAGCTTTCTTGGATCGTTGTCCGTAAAGCTGGTTTACTGACGATAGTTTAACGTGACAACGTCATAACAAAACATCTCCTCGGACACAGGCCAATTGAGTGGAAGAGAGATAGATGCGGCGCAAGTCACGCAAGCATACAATGAGCGTAATGGGACAACGAGCGTACCTTTTTCGTGCATGCAGCCGGCGTTTATCGATTTATTAGACGTTGTTACGTCAAAAAAACTGATTGATTCATTGTATATGTAGTATTATCAAATAGAAATACTGTATAATACTTTGTGCTCATTTAATTTTTAAATCAGCACAGATAATTTCGCCAATATCACGTACAGTGATGAAAAGACTAAGGAAATTTATAAATACGTTCAACATATATTTTAAGACCTTTGATTACTTTTTTTTAAATAATATATTATTAGGTCGGCAAGCAAGCGTACGGCGATTACCATAGCTTATAGAAGTCTGCAATACCGGAAGCATCACAAACGCGTTGCCGACCCTATCCCCAATTCTCCCCAGGAGCTCTGATCACCTCACTCACCAACAGGAACACAATACTGCTTGAAAACAGTATTATTTATCTTCTGTAAGGTTGAGGTACTAACTCAGTCGGGCTGCTCAATATTTTGAGCAGGAAATTTCCTGCTGTGCCTTACCTCAGTAGGTACTATTTCTATTTTTATATTAGTAGGCAATAGGTATATCTGGTATAGTTAAAAATGTATTTTTCACCATATCTTTAGGACACGTCGATGTTCAGGTTCTTGAACTGTAAAATATCGATCTAAATTCTCCGAATTGATTCTACCCTAATATTTCTTACCAGAAAGGTTTCTTTGTAATTTTTCGACTTAATTTATTATAAGTAAACATATTTGTAGAATTTGTTTGTTTGGCCATACAGGTGTTTGCCACGGTCTGGGTGTTTGTGCAGTCCTTGTGGGTCTCCCAATCGTGCACGTCAAGCACGGAGAGCACGTTAAGCCGTCGTTCCCGGTTGTTATCATGTACACCTGATAGCGATTACTATATACTGCGAGTTACTCATAGTAGGAAATATATCTGCCAACCCGCATTGGAGCAGCGTGGTGGATTAAGCTCTGATCCTTATCCTACATGGGGAAAGAGGCCTATGCCCAGTAGTGGGATATTATAGGCTGAAGCGAAATATATTTGTATAAAGTTGTACAGACAGATTGATTTTTTTATTAGAAACAAGGTGGACAAACAATTATTCAATAAACAAGAACAAACCACGCGGAAAAATTCGAATGTTTAATATTAGGTGTCTTAAAACAATAAGAATAAAAAAAATAACAAAAAAACAATAACAAGGTTCCACAACCACCTTGGAACTTAAGAAGCCGACCGATGGCGGGATAACCATCCAACTGCTGGCTTTGAAATACACAGGCCGAAGACGGGCTGCAGCGTCTTCGGTGCGACAAAGCCAGTACTGCGGTCACCAACCCGCCTGCCCAGCGTGGTGACTATGGGCAAAACACATGAGTTCACGTTATTTTTGGCGTAAACTTGTGGACTGTATAGGCTGTAATGATGATGATAATGATAAAAACAATAAGAAGACTGACTGCTTGCGTAATCTCTGCTAAAAATGAAGATTTAAAAAAATTACAACAGATTATGTACTATGATTAGTTACAACTGATTCGCTATATATAATACATAACAAAATTAAACACTAAATGTTATTTAAAATATTTCTCATATAATAGTGATTTAAAATCTTTCGTAAATTTCATGCAGTTTTTTTTAAAGTAAAATTATTGTAACATTTAAATTTTTAGTTGATTTTGTTCTATGAATATGGGTCATTGTTATTGTTATGGTCATTTGTTACCTGAAATAAAGATTTATCTATTTTATTTAAATTTACTTTTAAAAAAATCCTTAGAATTGAAAAGATTGTATAGAAAGATATAGCTTTTTATATATTAATGGTTGACAAACAAGCGTAAAGTTCTTTTTATTTTCGCCTGATGATAAGCTGCAACTATGGCAGGCTATGACCTGAACGCCTGCTAAGTCACTACCGCAACACAGCACATCCACAGAATCCCTGACTACCTTACTTACCACAGGAAAACAAAACTACTTGAGAACGATGTTATTTGGCTGTCATCTGAGATATTTCCCCAGATGGGCTACTCCAGATAATAAACAAGATCTTTCCTGATGTGTCAGTCCCAATAAAAATAAAAAAGTAACTATAGACGCCGATGTTATTTTACGTACTAAGACTCTTTGATGATCAGTGATTGAAATGATTTCAAATATATCAATCATCAACTTTTTATTAGTTTAAAAGATGTCGGTCTCTTTATACTTTTTTAATTTTACATTTAACCATTTAGGTATACTTATTTAATTTCCTAAAAATTATCGCAATTGCTTGTATTACAAAACTGATCTACTAATGACTCCTGTTTTCTTTTTACTTACAGATAAGTTTAAGCCTCCAAACATCATAAACAGCTTGCGATACGCTAATTAGGTATATTTCTCTGACATTGTTTAGCTAAGTTTGCAGAACTACATTGATTTTATTAAGGAAATTCAAAAAAGTACATAGTTCGTTAATTTATTCACATGTTATGAGTTCAAAAAGGTGAATCAACAAAATAATAATAATAATAATATGACATTTTATCTTTTTTTTATTTGATATTTTATTGTTGTTCTGTGCCTCAAACTACTTTATAGTACGCATCGGTTGTGCGTATTCGCGTTATAAATAGGATGTAAAGGAACCATTTTATTGCCAACATGTGTCCACGAATACAATCCCCTTAGAATATGGATAATTAAAAGTGTCTTGATTTAATTGTAAGATAACACAACTCAAAGTTAGTTTAAACGTTCGATCGAAATAATGGCTTCTAAAGCTTCTAAATTAGCAAGGATTATTTCCCTAATGTCACGTAGCATGGAGGAGACACGAAAATTCACAAGTGTCGTTGAGATTACTAGAATATTAAAAATAAATAAATTAATTGTTTTAAGGTTAATTCGTAATTTACAGCAATACAAATATTTAAATTACGATTAACTTAATTAAATTTATGATCTATTCGGAATAGATTCTACTCAAAATAATTATCAAGAAGCATGTTTAGAAGACTCGAAAAGAAACTTAAAAATAAATCTTTTCATATATTTATCCTGCAGAAAACCAACTTTACTAAATTGACACATTATTGTAATTTACATATCCTTGTACAGAGTAATGTTCTTTTACTACTAAACTCTTTAATACTCGTAGTACCTAATTGTTTAATAAGTCGTCCCATTTCTACATAAAAATGTATTCTGAGATCGAACCCTTTTGTGGTGCCAGTAGCACCTCTTAATTACTCTTTTATTTCATTTTGTAGTTTAACGTGCAGCGTGTTATTGATGGGATCGTTGTTACCTCTTACACGATTGAATTAAATCTCTTTATGTTTCTCTTTAGTCTTGTTTTAAAACAAATAGTCTTTTATTATATTTAGTGCTTGAGATTTACTTACTTGATGTTTATCTTGTAAACTACTTTCGCTATCTAAACTTCGGCTTCCGAAAACAGTCAGTCTCAAAATTATGAAACGTTTTTAATTCAGCCTATAATATCCCACTGCTGGGAGCAGGCCTCTTTCTCCATGTAGACGAAGGTTTAGAAATCGAGTTCGCCACTACTAGTGTATAAGCGCCTATGCATTTTATGAAATGTATTGTTTCAATCTATCATTTATATATTTTTTTATTTACACTTCCGCACACCAATACAAGGTTTTAACAGCATAACAAATGATATATAAAAATAGAATTTGCATCAGTTGCAACAGACGGCCTTATCGCTAATACAGCGATTTCTTCCAGACAACCTTTGGGCAGAGGACTAAATAAGAAGTGTGGGATGGGTGTGGGTGTCATTTACTCATAATATAGATCTCAGATTTTTTTCTCAAGCCTTGTTGAAGTAAGACTTCTGTACGAATAGTGTGATCGGGTGAGACGAACGGAGCAAGAGAGAGAGGTGCGAGCACACATTTTCTTTTACTCTTTCTCTCATTGTATATCTAAGACACAGAGCCTATTGTGCAGGCCTGTTGCTAAAGACGTTTTACTTCGATCATATGGTCCAAAGCACACTCGTTTTTAAATCAATATATCAACATTTGTAATCCTTTTTTGGGTCATATATCTAAAACACTGTAAGGTTTCATAGATTCTTCTTTACGCTTCAGCCTATAATATCCCACTACTGGGCATAGGCCTCTTTCCCCATGTAGGAGAAGGATCAGAGCTTAATCCACCACGCTGCTCCAATGCGGGTTGGCGGATATATTCCCTACTATGAGGAACGATCGCTATCAGGTGTACATGATAACAACCGGGACCGACGGCTTAACGTACTCTCCGATGCATGCATGGGGAGACCCACAAGGACTGCACAAACACCCAGACCACGGTAAACACCTGTATGGCCAATACAAACAGATTCTTCTTACCAGTCATCAAAGTTTGTAAGAATAAGCCCTAATAGATACTTGAAAGTAAAAAAAAATGTTAAAGCTATTTGACCGTAATAAGATCAGACAGATATAAGATAAATACTTATCTTTTTCATCAAACTGCACTTTAATTGTCGGTAATTTCTATTCACAACTTATGATTCCAAAAATGATTGTTTAACTAGATGATTAGTCAGATGGGGGAAATGGAAATTTACGCACTAGCCCCGTTATACGAGGGTGACGGGAGTGTGGAACTCCCGGCGTGAGGTGCAATGTCAGACTATCTACTAAAACCCACATCGTTTTTCCACCGGCACCTTAGTGGGTACGCCATGGGATCGCTTTCGCACACTACCACGACGGATTAATCAGGCCCTATTGGCTTGTTTCATCTCTTGGTAATAAAATCTCTGACGAAGTAAAGATAAACTATATACAAAATATTAAATTGAAATGTTCCTAATATTAAAAAACCGACATGAAAGAAAAAGATTTTTCGAACAATTGAGATACGAGCTCATCAATTACATCCCCTATTTCACCCTGAGGGAAGTAATCTTCGCTTCAGTAATTGGGATCAAAGGAAAAATGTACCCTCCCAACCAAGAAAAATAATTTTACCTATCTGTTCGTTCGTTCTCTTTTTATGTAGTTATATAAATAAAAGAAATAAGAATCTCCTCTGTATTGTGTACAGATTATAATAAATTTATTGAAATCTATAATCTATAATAATTATTAATATATATAAAAGCGAAAGGTCACTCACTCATCACGAAATCTCCGAAACTATAACACCTACAAACTTGAAATTTGGCAGGTAGGTTCCTTATAAGACGTAGGCATCCGCTAAGAACGGATTTTACGAAACTCGGCCCCTAAGGGGGTAAAACGGGGGTTGGAAATTTGTATGAAAGTCCTATGTTTTTGAAGTAAGAGACTTGAAATTTAAAATGTATGCTCTATAGATGATGAGGATATGTCCACATAATGTATCTTTAGAAATCAACTCTCTTTTGGGGTTAAAACGGGGGATGGTAGGTTGACTCACTGATCACAAAATCTCCGAAACTATAACACCTACAAACTTGAAATTTGGCAGGTAGGTTCCTTATAAGACGTAGGCATCCGCTAAGAACGGATTTTACGAAACTCGACCCCTAAGGGGGTAAAACGGGGGTTGGAAATTTGTATGAAAGTCCTATGTTTTTGAAGTAAGACACTTGAAATTTAAAAAGTATGCTCTATAGATGATGAGGATATGTCCACATAATGTATCTTTAGAAATCAACTCTCTTTTGGGGTTAAAACGGGGGATGGTAGGTTGACTCACTGATCACAAAATCTCCGAAACTATAACACCTACAAACTTGAAATTTGGCAGAAAGGCTCCTTATAGGCCGTAGACATCCGTTAAGAACGAATTTTAGGAAATTCGACCACTAAGGGGGTAAAACGGGGGTTGGAAGTTTGTGTGAAAGTTCCATGTTTTTGTAGTAAGAGACTTGAAATTTAAAATTTATGCTCTATAGATGGTGAGAAGGTGTCCAAATAATGTATCTTTAGAAAACAACTCCCTTTTGGGGTTAAAACGGAGGATGGTAGATTGACTCACTCATCACGAAATCTACGAAACTATAACAGCTACAAACTTGAAATTAGGCAGATAGGCTCCTTATAGGGCGTAGACATTTGCTAAGAACGAGTTTTACTAAACTCGACCCTTAAGGGGGTAAAACGGGGGTTGGAAGTTTGTATGAAAGTCTTATGTTTTTGAAGTAAGAGACTTGAAATTTAAAATATATGCTCTATAGATGGTGAGGAGGTAAAGAGAAAGGTCACTAACTCACTCATCACGAGAACTCAAAAACCGCTGGATGGTCTATCCATCCAAGTTGGACAAAGATAAAATTTGGCAGGGAGGTAGATTATAGTTAGCAGACGCCCACTAAGAACGGATTTTACGATATTCCACCGCTAAGGGGGTTTAATCGGGCTTGATAGTTTGTATGGAACATATACAGCCTGAAAATAAAACTAAAAATGTGGTGTATACAGAGGTTTTATAAAAATAACTATTAAATTATACTAAATTGTGCCTTTTAAAAAGTTACTCAGTTTGATAAGCATTTCAAGTGACTGAAATAAAAAAATAATTTGCGTTAAACATCTTAATAGTAATGCATGTCTTCATAACCACGCGGACGTAATCACGGGCAACAGTTAGTGTATTATAAAACAAAGTCCCCAAAAGTGTATGTGATCGATTCGCTCAAAATCTACTGAACGGATTTTCATGCGGTTACACCATTGGAGAGAGGGCTCCACCATTGGCAAGAGGAAGGTTTACGGAACGGCTAAGCCGATTTTGATGAGAGTTTCATTGGAAGTTTGCCGGGAAAACTTTGTGACACACTAATTTCAACGCGGGCGAAGCCGCGGGTACAGCTAGTAATTGTATATAGGCAAAAATAGGTAGTATAGGCAGGTAATGAATGCTTAAACGCTTCACTCTCATCGGCCCCTATTAGGATTTTTTCCTATGTCGGGGGTCCGGGAACACACACAATACACAAGTACAAGCGCCTTGATCACGACAGACAACCACCATATTACCAATACAAATATCTGTCGTGAGTGGCGATCGAACGTCACGATCGTCAGGTGCAGTACGGACGCCGGGGCGAGGTGGCGAATGCTAGCGCGACTCCATCTCGCCCCACCCAGGCGGATGACTGCTCAAACGTGGTGGTTTTTACTCAGTAGGAGTCTGACATAACCCTCTGGCGCCCCCGCGCTGGATGGTATGATGGATTTTCCCCACGTAAAAAAAAAACATGGCAGTACGGACGTTTATAAAACTCAATAAGCTTAATAACAAAAATGCTACATTTTCTACACAAAACATCGTGTGCGATCCCGTTACAATTGGACGGCTTTTTATTTTTCTCTGAGCGGTGTTTCTTTGTAACAAAACCTTCCAAGAAAAGATCTCCAAAGTGAAAGATAGCCGTTAACCATATTAAAAGGCCACAGCTTAATACTTGTGTGATGATAATATATATACTTGAATAGAACTTTAATTGTTAGTTCTCATTAAAAATGTTTTGAAAAAACTGTAAGAGAAGTGCATTTAGTAATCGATACATAAAGCTAAACCTTTATTTTTTATTTTTGTCTGTCTATTTAGCCTTGTATCACGCAGAAACCACTAAATATATTTGTATGAGTCTTAGTATGATTTAAGTACAAGGACACGGGGTACTTTTTATCCTGTAATTCAATATTCTATTTCACAAGCTCGGTTTTTTTTAAAAAGTCAAAGTATACTAATATAATAACTATACTAAGCTATGTATTATTAATGTTTTTTTTTATTAATTCGTTTATCTTAGAAACTATTTTATATAAAACCTTTTTTCTTTGAAAACCTGTTCACAAAGGCACAGGCGAAGGGCACCGTCCACACTACAGGATTAATGTCCATCTACCTACACATTACCGAGTTTAATAATGAAAGGGTATAACACGGCGGGCGGCGCTTTTGTATATTGTTTATGTTGATTCTTTTGGTATTATTTTGCTTCGCAAAATCTCTTTTATTAATGTTTTGAACATATTGATGTTCTAAGCGTATGTTAGAATTAAGGTCTGTTGAAATTAGGCTTTCTAAGTACTGATTGAAATGGGTTTTACCTAAGTGTTAATGTTGTTTACCTAAGTTCTTTTCGTACAAGGAAACTTCTAAGAGAGATATTATTTAAGACTCATATTGTATACTAAGTGTGCCTGTGGTTTCACCTGCGTTAATTAAAGGAAAAAATATACTTAGATATTTAGCCCATAGCCAGTGTCGGGTTTACAAATTTGCCACCAGTAGGCAATTTTTGTCGAATATTATTCATTATTCCAATGTGATACTAGGTAACTATAACAAAGAGTGCTACAGCCTGAAGGCTTTATTCCTCATACGATGCTCTCATCTCACAATCTTCATGTCTTCAACCAGCATATGTCGCTTTTTAACGACTGTGACTTTCCCTGTCATTTAGTTACTCACTACAGACTACAGTAAAAAAGCCTTTTTTACTGTAGTCACTTTAACTGAGGTAGGGCACAGCAGGAATTTCCTGCTCAAAATATGGAGCAGCCCGACTAGTGTAGTACCTCGACCTTACAGAAGATCACAGATAAATAATACTGTTTTCAAGCAGTATTGTGTTCCTGTTGGTGAGTAAGGTGACCAGAGCTCCTGGGGGGATCGGGGATTGGGTCGGCAACGCGCTTGCGATGCTTCTGGTGTTGCAGACGTCTATAAGCTACGGTAATCGCTTACCATCAGGTGAGCCGTACGCTTGTTTGCCGACCTAGTGACATAAAAAAAACTCACTTCAGCCTATCGCAGTCCACTGCTGGATATAGGCCTCCACAAGTTCGCGCTAAAAATGGCGTGAACTCATATGTGTTGCACATAGTCACCACGTTAGGCAGGCAGGTTGATGACCGCAGGGCTGGTTTTGTCGCAGCGAAGAAGCTATTAATAAATCATTTAGTTACCATTACCCTAAAAAAGAAAAAGCTATAATAATATAATTTAATAAATAATATAATTTTAATAAGTTCAAACGTTGGAAATAAAAGCATTTGATAGACAAAGTTGAGTTGAGTAAGGTGACCAGAGGTCATCGGGAGGGTCAGGAGCAGGGTTAGCATAGGCTGCATATATACCTACAGTCAGTCAGCTCAGCTTATTGCAGTCCACTGCTGGACATAGGCCATATTTTCCGCAATCCTCATCCAGCCTACACCGGCAATCTTACGTAGATCGTCGGTCCAACGGGCCGGAGGACGTCCCACACTACGTTTGCCAAGACGCGGTCTTCACTCCAGGATCCATCTGCTCCAACGGCCATCGGTCTTGCAACACAGATGACCAGCCCACTGCCACTTCAAATTGCTAATTCTGTGGGCTATGTCGGTTACTTTCGTTTTCTCGCGAATAGTCTCATTTTTAATCCTATCTTTGAGAGAAACCCCAAGCATAGCCTGTTCAGTGCTCGTTGAGCGACTTTAAACTTGTGGACCAGTCCTTTCGTCAGTGTCCGTCTCAGCTCCGTTAACGTACGTTATTATCAGGCGGGCAGTACGCTGGTTTGGCGAATTATTCGTATAAAAAAATTAGGTTTTTAACTGTGGAGATTGTAAATTTCAGCGCAATCTTTTTGAATGGATTTGACACATGATGTATGAAGCGTGTTGGATATTCCTGCTAAAATGTTGTGAAACAATTTACAAAAATAAACGTAAACAAACAAAAATGTACCTACAACTCTTGAAATAACGTTCAGGATCGCTTGTAATTTAATAATTATGAAAGCAAGCAATGGAGTTTTGCCAGGATTTCGTGAAACTTGGAAACATAAACAATAAATACCAATAAATAGAGATGACGAAACGGAACTTTCTAGATGTAGTTCCTTCAATTTTTTCGATTAGACGTACCTAGTTACAAATCAACATAAATTTTTAAAACTGTTTAATTTTAAAGAAATTATTCAACATACTAGCAATTAACACTTACTAACTATTAACTACGGCGACGCATTGACGCAACGGTCACAGCACACTAGTTTCTGGCTGTAGAGCTGGCGGTTGCGGGTTCGATCCCCGTACATGACAAACATTTATGTTAGCTATAAGATGCTTGGCGTGATCTAGGTGTTTGTGCAGTCCTTGTGGGTCTCCCCACCGCGCCGCGGAAAACACGTTAAGCCGTCGGTCCCAGTTGCTATCATGTACACCTGATAGCGATCGTTACTCATAGATTATATCCGCCAACCCGCATTGAAGTAGCATGGTGGATTAAGCTCTGATCCTACTCCTACATGGAGAAAGAGGCCTATGCCCAGTTGTGGGATATTACAGGCTAAAGTGTATAACGCGTAACTTTTAACTATCTCTTTTCTAAATTTTAAGCTTGAAGCACAAAAACGGAAGTACCTTCATATAATCTTATAACAGCCTCTAGAACACCTTAATCTGATCCTGTCATAAAACCCATTCATAGTGGACTTTTAATAACTATAAACTACTTCTTCGCCAAATTTCATCTTTATGCGTACAGTGGTTTTTGAGATTTCGAGATGAGTTAATGAATCAAAATAAACTTAGAGATATTGATGATAAAATAAATATATAAACTAGTATAATAAATAAACCAATAGAGTTATACTTATGGCCTGTTTGACCGATTGCTGACAATCTATCAACTCTTGAGTTGCTCATTTCGGTCTTATAAACATATGATGAAATAAATTGAGGTAATTAATAACTCGCGAATCATTTTAACACACACTCTTGTCACACTCTTTGTTACAAGAGGCATGGACTGAATTGCTTCTTACCACCCTTACCTTCTTCTTTCGTTATTTATCTTAATTTAAAATATAAATAGAGCAAATATTGTTGTGTTTACTTTCGCCAAAATAAATTAATAAAAAGTAAATCTTGAAAGTGTTTATGTGTTTTTCAAATTCGTTTTTCTTTCAAATGAAAAACATCTTTATTTCTAGTGTAACCGTTATTTTTTTCGTTAGCGACAGCGATTTTATCGCGCGAACAGCGCACGTGCGGTGTCGGTACTGGAGCAACGCCAACAGGATGACACACCATAGGAACCTGACGCTACTTCCGTGGAAACGGGATTTAGCGGGAACACCACTATTAATTTAGACCTACAATAATTTCTTTATTGCTAAAGCGCTATCAAAGTATTAAATATTAGTAAATAATACGACCTTTCTGATAATAATAAGTTGATCTATTTTATATTTACGATAATCATATCTATTTTTATTTATTTTTTTCGCGTATGTTGAACAATATTTTTACTTGTTGCGATTCACAATGCTGTAAACAATTGCATTATAATATATAATTACAGATTACAGAAGATGACAGCTAAATAATACTGTTTTCAAGCCCTGAGACACTCAAGATCAACCAATATTAGTCAAGTCACAAGGTCTTTTGTAAATATTTTACTCGAAATCTTTATTTGATATCTATCAAACATCTTAAACTATTTTAAGACCATGGTTGCTGTAAAAGTATCCGAAACGTCGGGTATCTAAAAAAATTAATAAACCACGATAAAATCCGAAACAGTTGTTCATTATACTCGTATGTAATGAGTGAAAGTCGCGTAAAAGTTAGAAATGAATATTGTTAAGAAAATAAAGTAATTTTTGAGTTTGTTACGCTTTTTTTTTAAGTTATAACATTTAGTAGTGGCCGTATTACATTTTGTCAATACTTCCTTGGCAGATTGACAAAATGGTAAGACCTTGAACAATTTATGGGTCGTACTTGTCGTGATTCATGAAAAGGACTTATTGATGTTATTATAAATTTGTCCGCAGAGGTCGAATAGCGGACTCCTATAAAAAAGATGAATATTATTTAAATTAATCTTTAAGAAATACTAGCTGTGTCCTGCGGTTTTTCGGCTTTGATTTGAGGATAAAAATAGTATTTCTAGGAATTTTTGAATTCGAACCGGTATTTCCTTTCCGCTCCCTTTTCGTTAACTTTTCACATCAACGAGCATCACCTCCTGGTATTGGACTGGTAGAGAATGCTGTTAGCTTATTTGTGCAATTTGATAATGAAGGTATTGTTCAATAAAAATACTCAAATAAATAATGTAATTTCTATATATTTTCCAGACAATTTATGTACTTTTAAGATATATAATTATTATACAATCCTTTTTCTTCTTAATTCGTCATTATAATTGTAAACAATTATGATAAAGTCCGTCCATCTGAAACAGAAAATCATGACATGTTTATAAATTTATATAATACTAAAGTGTATATATATATATATATATATATATATATATATATATATATATATATATATATATATATATATATATATATATATATATATATATATATATATATTTTGCTGCATTAATTGGGAGATAATTAAAATCTAGTGGAACGACGCCGCGTCGTGTCCATATAATTCGTCCGAGTTGCACAATAATGGTTTAATCAATTTTTCTGGATTTTTTTTCCTCAAATTAACGCGGGTGAAGCTGCGGGGCACAGCTTAGTTATTAATAATATTTCTAATACCTAGGTATATCTAACAATAACAAAGTACAAAATATTTTGTGACAGTCACTTAACAAAAATATTATGCGAAAATAAAGCAAGTATTTAAAATTACAAACACGTAAAAACACTTATGGAAAAATTCGGCATCTGTTTGTTGAGTTTTGTTGTTTGTTTTTTTCCTTGTTGTTTTTATAATACTGCGTTTAGATATTCGGCAAGTAGTTCTACCGAAAATAGATAAACAAAACAGACACAGATTGTACAAATTTTTCCACGACCTGAAGACTTATTATTACTCAAACGACATATAAGTTATAAGACAGTTGAAATCAATTTAAATCCGATTAAAACAAGTCTAAAATAACGTAAATTCTTCAAATTTAATTTTATATTTAACCCAAAATAAAAAAAAATTGTGTGTAATTCACACACGGCAGAAGTGAAACTTCTGAAAAGTCGCGTAGAAATGTAAGCCGATGTGATTTGTTCTATCGAAGATGATCACGGTGTCGTGAAAAAGTAAAAAAAAACGCGTTTTGAGTAGCAATGTATTCTATCTCATCTCTAATATACATTTATGTGCTTGTTTCTTTATCGTTACCTTTCGCGGTTTGAAAAAAAAAGTACCAGTGTAGGGCCAGTGAAGTTTCTTTGTGATGTTATCGTTTTAACTTCTGAGATAACCCTGAAATTACCGGCTATGCAATTTGTAATCTTGATGACCTTCGAAGCTTTTGATTGAGAACAGGGCTGCCAAATACGATATCAAATGAATTTGTTATAATAAAACTGACCGAAAATGTAGTCATCATGTGGTAAATATATAAATATAAACAATAAAGACGACATGTATTACCAGTTACATAACGAGCTTAATTCGCACCCGGGGCACAATAGTTTTTTAGGCCCCCCCCCCATTTGAAAACCATCAAATATGACTAGCAATTTCTAGTTTTGCGGACCGTTTGGCCCCTTTGTGAGTAACGCCACCATTAAATTAAAATACGATCTACAATAGTATGTATGTAATGCTTGCATTTATTCACGTAGTATTTGTTATTTAAAGAATCTCTAGTAAGCAAAATCAAAAATGGTTAGAACCACCTCTTACAGCGGTTACTGATAAATTAGTCAAGTCGACGAGTTACTTTTATTGTGACTTCAGTTTGAATTCAGTCTTTTTTTTAACTAGAACTTTTCCATTCAAAGGTGGAAAAGAAATATATGACAAATAAAGTAGAATTTTATGGTACATGTACACGAAAAACAAATTCATCGAAATCGGTGAAACAGGCCTAAGCCGTAGATCATTCGTTCGTCGGATTTTTTATTCCATTAAAAAGTTTAAAGACCAAAAAACACAAAGTACAATAATTGTGTTTGCTGGCAAACGAAAAAAAAAACCGACTTCAATTACGTCGACAAGTAATACAATTTAGGTAGACGAAAAAATAGTCAAGTAAATACGCATTATCAAAGATTACTACAAAAGTTGTAATCAGACCTCGATGAAATTTAAATATGACTACATGATAAACATCGGTTTTCGATTAAATTAAAAATCATCAAAATCGGTACACCCAGTAAAAAGTTATGCGGATTTTCGAAGGTTTCCCTCCATTTCTCTGGGATCCCATCATTAGATCCTGGTTTCCTTATCATGATACAACACTTAGGATATCTCCTTTCCAACAAAAAAAGAAATATCAAAATCGGTTTATAAGCGACGAAGTTATCCCCGAACATACACACATATAGACACGGTCGAATTGAGTAACCTACTACTTTTTTTAAATTGATTAAAAAAATAGATATAGATAAATTTATACATTTTGACTGGCAGCCCTACTTTCACCCTCACAATGTAACCTATAAGCCGCGACCCTCACCCCCTAAACACGCGACGGCACCCTTCTGCATTAATTTACCAATTCCTGTCATGCAATTTACTTTTTATACGCAATACGTATTGATCAATGTCATTTTACCTACAATGAAATTTTTGTAGTTTTTTCCCTGTTTATTTTCTAAAAGCAAAAGAAATAAATATACCTATAATGTATTTTTTGGCGCGTCATTTGAAATAAAAATGTAATAAAAAAATTATCTGGTAGGGTTTACTATCTTCCGGTTTGGCAGAAAAAATGAAAAAAATTCAAATACGTCGTGTTTAAAACGTATACCTATGTATGCTTGCCGTTGTAATTTATACAAAAAAGCTGTTTATTATGGTTATTATCACATGCAAATAAATCTATCAATCAAAAAATATGCATACTTATTAGGTTTATTTAAAAAAAAATACGTTGACTACAACCGCATTTGTTTTAATTATCAATTATACGATTAACTAAAACGTAAAAAAAAATATTTATGTCATTCAAGAAACTGTATAATAAAGACATAACACTGGTAATATTACGTGTCATTTTAAACGTTTTTTCTCTGCGTTCATTCACTAGTACTGTGACGTCAAGTATGAAATAAGAACATGCATCCGAACACCTGTTTCGCTCGGATGTAAACAACGGTTTGTGATTCACCAGCCTTTTTGCCAAGCCTCCGATACTGCACGACTATTAATAGTATCTGTTCCAATGTCATTATCTTGAATATGTTTAATACTAAAAAAGCTTTGTTGTAGCACTAGATGTATACAAAATAACCTTAGATTAGCATAGCCTATATATGCCTGCAACACCATCTGCTGTAAGATTGATGTAGTTCCATATTCACAGCAGGATATATTATCTTGCTGTACCCTAATTGATGTTTCTGGCTATTCTCAAGCTTTTTCAATCTTTAAGCAAGAGGCTTTTTACTTAAAATTAGAGAATCCTAAGTTGAACGCGTTCTAAAATAATATAAAAAACTAAGAATCATCAAAATCGATACACCCAGTAAAAAGTTATGACGTAACACACATACAAAAAATCACAGTTAAGTCGAATTGAGAATCTCTTCCTTTTTGAAGTGTGTTAAAAAAAAATACTATCTTTAAATTGAATTTTTTAATTGTTGCTTATAATATCATCTTAGTATCTAATAACAGTTTTATAACTTAAAGTTGTGTATTCTAACAATTAGTACTTACAATTACTAATAAGAGAAATCACTGTACAGCTTACTGTAAATTATTTTAGAAATAAAATATAAATTTGTTACACAATCTAAATGCTAAATTGACTTATAGTTTCATAAAGTAACCTTGAAAACTTAAAAAAAAAGGATGTAAGTAGGTACCTATTTATTTTTTGTTTGTATGACCTAAAGCGAAGCTTTAAAAGCCATATGTGTATAGATGATAGCACAATTATTGTTAAAAAAAATAAAAGGCATAATATTTGAAATTTATAAAAAATACGCTTTAGAATACAAAATTAATATTAACATACAAATTTATTCAATAAATCAAATATATCTAGAAACAAATAAAATAATTTCGATGAGTATGTAAACACGAATATACGAAAATAATTAGGTATGTTCGAATGATCGGACCATTTCTGATGAGTTACATACCTATATGTTAGAAATATTTTGATGAGTATTTCTTGATACTGGCATTAATTGTTGTATTCTTGTAATTTAATTTAATAATTGTAATATATATATAAAAAAATGTAAATTAATTGTTATGTACTTATAACCAAAATGTAAATTAATTGATTTTTGTTTTTAAATATGTTTTCTTATCTTTATTATATTTCTTATTTCTGTACAAGCTGTAAATATTGTTTCATGCGAGCTTAAAGGTAAAAATAAAAAACAGGGAAAGATCAGACCTAAGCATAGTAAGTCCGTAGTACTTTGTAAAACGATCAATAAGTCTTGTATCTTTGTTTCTATTAAAAAATGTACTATCTTAATGGGGCTACAATAATATAGAACTATATATAGAAAAAAAACTCAATTGTCGCAATTTTTTTATAGCTCATAATATAACAATGCTACAACTCGTAATAGGGGAAAAATAATAATAAAAAAACGCTGGTAAAACCACAAAAAATGTCTAGTTAAAGTGATAATAATATCAAAGTGATAATAATATCCCAATAAATAATATCATAGGTATTTTTACTTAAAAATAGAAATAATAATATATGCATATATTTATTTATTTTTTATTGAAATAAATAACTTAAATAGCTGTTTTTTATTTTTCAAAAGACCTAGCATATTAAATATTAATAAAGGAAAAAACTGTAAATTTTATAATTTTGTATAAATAAAACGTAATGGGGAAAAATATTTCATGATTCAAAGAATCAAACTGGGTCAAGTTGGCAAGGTTGCATTGCCAACAAAACCTATCCGCTTCGGACAAAACGGTAGGTTTCTGAGAACGACAACGCTGGCCGACGGCTGTGCCAAAACTTAGCCCACAGGTTGGCACACAACAGAATTTATTATTGAAGCAAAAAAACTTGAGTAATTAATTAACTAATTAATTATTTTCATTATTTATTAATTATCTTTTTGTAATAATTTGGATAATTGCATAAGTTTAACATGATTTAATTTCGAGTTATAGTTGAGATTAATTATTTTTTAGTAGTGTCATTGGTTTTACTTACATCACACATTTTTTTACAAAAACTATTAAAAACAAAAAGATACGAGAATAATAATAATTTTTAAATATATCTAACACATGTGCTCAATAAGCACTCCTGACAAATTCATTTATCATAAATAACAATATTTTAAAATAACGCATTTTCATATTATATTAGACGGTTTCATTTCTCGTTCGTTACTAAAAACAAAGATGTAGATTAGTTTTTGTTATAATTGTTTATCATGAAGCCTTTTTTGAAAACTACTGAATTTTGAAAAATTTCAAGTAAATCTATAATATGAATACTTACATTATCAGAAATTCATTGTATTTACTATTTTTTTTCTTTTTATTACTGTAATGCGCCATCTTTTGTTAAAGTGTGACAAACATTGGTCTTTGTTAGAGCGCTATCTTGTATCGAATAGCATAACATAAGCGTAAAATGCTTCCATTTGCTTCGTATTAAAATAATGGTATAATTTTGGAACTTTAATTTACCTGTGCCATTATTAATACTTTATTATATAATTTTTATTGTTATTAATCGTTGTGACAAGAAATTATTCTTCTTCTTTACATAATTGATTCTCTAGCGAGTAACATCATGTTACATTAACAGGCTACGTTTAATACATACAGTACAATACGACTATGTTTTTAAAGCCGTTTTGAAGCATTGTTAAAATTATGCGTACTCCATTGCAATCAACTCAGTAAGAGTTGATTGCAATGCATACAGCACGAGATATATCATTAATTACATTAAGCGAGACTATTTCAAAAGAAAAGTAGATAGGTGAAGTAAGTACAGATCCCACAATGATCTTAGGATTTTACATACATACATATATACATACATATAATCACGCCTCTTTCCCGTAGGGGTAGGCAGAGACCACTTCTTTCCACTTTCTACGATCCTTACATACTTCTTTCGCTTCGTCCAGTTTCAATATTCCCTTCATACATGCTCTTCGGTTTAGGGTACTCTTGACCTGGCCTTTTTTCAAAACGTCCCTTATTTGGCCTCGGAACATCCGCCTAGGTCTACCCATTCCAACCCTTCCATTCACACTTACCTTATACACTTTTTTCGTCAATCGTTCTTCACTCATTCTCTCGACATGACCAAACCATCTGAGCATACCTTTCTCAATTTTTGACAAATAATCGTACGGCTCGCCTGGATGGTAAGCTGTTATCGTAGCTTATACCACTGAGGGTATATCGCAAACGCGTTGCCGATCGTAACCTTGACCCTTCCCAGGAGCTCTGGCTGTGGTCGTGTGGTTACTGGTCAATTTCTATGAAATAATATCTACTATAATTTAGACAGTCTTATAAAAATGTTATTTTTGTTTGCTTTTGGAACATGCGATCAGTCATATAAACTATAATCAGATAATTTGTAAGAGGTTGGGGTTTAGCGACACAGAGCCACTGCTTCCATCTCCCCCATAGTAAGGCAGTACATAAGCTCTACTTGATTCTTGGATTTAGCTGGTAGAGCATACTGCATAACGGCTTTGGGTAAGTTGTCAAATTGTCAAACGGTCCTTGTAGTTGGGTGAGTATTGTTTTACTTCATCTAAGATTTCTAGGATTTCTAAGTAATCATATATTTCCGAATTGCGAGCATACCAGGGCGCAGATGAAATCACCGTCAAGATAATGTTTTGTGCTCTTTGAATGCACATAATATTGGATTTGCTGGCCTATGGCTACAGCTGAATTCCATATGTCCAGATTGGGTGTATTAAGGAGCCATATATCCTTAACTTGATAGGTAGGGTAAGACAGACTGTCTACCGAGGAGCTATGGTAGATTTTTAAATCTTAAATTTATTTCGTTGCGCTTTGTTGATATGGTCTTTCCATACATATAATTCTAAGGTCCAGGTGAAAAACAAGGTGCTTAACGCAGGTTGATTGCGGTAATGTATCCGGTCCTAAGTTGACGGGGTGGGGGCAAATTCCACGTCTCAGAGTAAATGTGATGTGATGAGACTTTGGTGCATTTGCTTTTATGCGCCACTTGGTAAGTCAAGCATTGGCGGTAGAATGTAATGATCCGAAAATGAATTATGTATACTAAGATATTCGATGAAATTTTTCAACACATTTTAGTACCTACTTATAAAGTGATTTTCAATTATTATTTCTGTTACCTAGGTGTTAATTGTTGAAAATAGTGCGTATATTAAAAACACGTAAATAGTATTGGGGATTGGGTCGGCAACGCGCTTGCGATGCCTCAGGTGTTGCAGGCGTCTATAAGCTACGGTAATCTCTTACCATCAGGTGAGCCGTATGCTTGTTTGCCGATCTAGATAGTAAACAAGCATACGATCCAATTTTTGGTAAGCGGTTATTGTAAACTATGAACACCTTCAACACCAGACACATTACAAGCACGTTGCTGAACCGAGCCTCCTGTGGAGAGTAGTTAGAACGGCGAGGTAAGAAGATAGGAAAGGAGGTGAGTAAGGGCTGACTGCAGGACTACAACACCACTTGAGAGCAATATTATTTAATTATGGTCTGCTATAATATTTAGAATGTTCCCCTGTCAGTTTACTTCAGATTTGGGCCAAAAAAATTAATGCCGTAACGTGCCCTACCTCAAAATAATAAAAAGTGCGTATCATAATTACAATTGTCTGCTGCAGTAAAACGTTGAAGTATAAATATAGTTACAAGAGTCTAACTAATATTACTTATTCAAAAGTCACATAAGAATCATATTATATACCTACTAATATTATTCAAAGTCACATAAGAATCATATTGTGAACGATATTATAGGAATATTTAAACACAGCAAATCTTTTCTTTACGCCGTCGATCCCAAAATTGCAAAACAAATAAAAAAACCAACATGACACTATCCTTCTACAAGAGGCCTTAAATCGCTTAGTCGACTGGTGTGAGAGAAACGGTTGGCACTGAACATCGATAACTGCAAATATATACGATTCTTATGTGGAAATCACCCGAACCCGCCGACTTATACAATCAATAATGAGACGTTGGAGGAGGTGGTTGCTATCAAAGACTTGGGAGTTAAGTTAGATAGTAAAATTAGATTCCACACACACACATCGACAGAATTACAACTAAGGCGTTTTGCAAATGCTGGGTTTTGTTAAAAGGAAATCTAAAGATTTTAAAAAACCGCAGACCAAGATTGGCCTTTATACAGCCCTGGTTCGATCTGGTCTGTAATACTGTGCTCAGATCTGGTCAGCACACTACGAGGTACATATAAGGTGTATTGAAAGGGTCCAAAAGCCTTTTAAATGGCACCTTTCTTATCAATGTAATAAAGTTGTCGACATATCATAGTCGTTTACAACATTTTAGTTTGTTCGATCGGAGACAGTTATTAGATCAAATTTTGCTGTATAGATCGGTTAACGGTATGTTGGACAGCCCCGATCAAAGGCCCCGATCTTGTATAAAATATATATATAAATGCGCCCACTAGATTTACCCGTGCAAGTATTTACTTGTTACGTTCCATTTTCGATTCAACGTTCAAAAAGAAAATTAGGTCTATCTTGACATTAAATGCATGTTAATGCATGAATTAATGTTTTTTCATGAGATGTATGAGTGTATTTTTTATATTTTGTATGTAATCTTTCTTTTGAAAAATGTATAGCTAACGTTAAATTGTTATTGTATGGATAAATTGTATTTTTTTTCTTTCTATTTCTTTGTAAATTGTAATTTGTATAAGAATTTGTTATAAGGATTTTTTAGGTTTTTATTTTTTACATTTAAATATATTCAAAAAAATAAAGTAATTACTGCTTAGATGGAACTGTCCTTAACCACACCGTGGCAACTTGTGAATAATGTTTTATTTTTACAACACTCAGCAAATTATTGTAACCATTTTTGTAAAATCTGTATTAGTGTGTTTTGTAAGTTGTCCTACAAAATAAATAAATAAGATAAATAAATAAATATTGAATTGACGGACATAGGGAGCAGTGTCGTAGTAATGGAGTATCAATGGATATTTTTTTTTAGAGAAACCTAAAAATAATCTTGTGCTCTTTAAATATGTGTTGATAACTGTTCTCCACGGTCTTATACACAGGTCGGGCAACTACGTCGTGGGGGTAAGTCGGCTTAATGTTTTACAGCCGCCAGAGGCATAAAGATCGCTTGGCACAGCACTGAATAGCTTTCTGTCTCTATTTCTATTACACGTTACGCATTTATGTTTTAAAATATAACCAATTACAATGAAACGTCACTCAATATAACCAGTTACAATGAAGAACGTCACTCATCATAACCAATTACAATTAAGTGTCACCACCGCACCACGTAACCGCACATAGCGATAGCAGTGACGTACAGCGTTGTTGACGCAAAAGAAAAGTTAAGACATTATCGTACTAATCTCATACCAATGAAATTGGGTTTAGTTTCCTGACCTGTATATAAGACCGTGCTGTTCTCGTACAATGACGTTACAAAAATATATATTGATAACTAATTTAAAAAATATTTTTATAATTTTTTAAGTGGCAATACAAATGTTGTCCATTCACGAGCCGACTTTTTCACTTTATTTATTTAAATTAAAATTTAACTGAATACACTTTCCCTTTCTCCAAATAAATATAAAATTACATGGGTATTTTTTTTTTCAGTAGTCATATGTATCATCAGTAGTATTATGAAATTAGTCTTTTATGAATATTATTTCTTGTGTTGTTACTTTAATTATTTTTGCACAGATCGCGCTAGAAATTTAATTAAAACTCAATTTCTACTCTCCAATGAATGATACAGTCTACACTAAATCAGTTTATATTATGGAATATAACATAGTCCGGTGTTAACTTATTATTTGATATAAGCAAGAAATTTTATTTTGTACGATTTTTATTTTTGTGTTACCCACACATTAGGAAATTCTCATCATATCAAAAATTTCGATCTAGTGAGTACATCGTTCCATAGCTTAGTTGGCTAGAGCACCGACACGGTTAATTAGAGATACAGGTTCGATCCCGGCTGGAACGGTCAATTTTTTATATGATGTTAAAAAATGTTAAGAAATTATACAATTATTAAAAAATTATAGTAATAATTCTGTCTGATTTTTGATTAAAAATCAGCTAAATATTTTAGTTTTTCCTTAAGGTAGAAATTTTGTTAGCAATCTATTTTCTGGTCGTCAGTTTAGCCTATTACAGTCCACTTCTAGACATAGGACACCTCAATTTCACGCCAAACGACCCGATTTCCCGCAATCTTCATCTTATCTACACCGGCAATCACACTGATCGTCGATCCAGTGAACCGGGGGATGTCCTACACTGCGTTTACAAAGACGCGGTTTCCACTCTATGACACGTCTGCTCCAACGGGTATCGGTCCTGCACCACAGGTGACCAGCCATGGTGACTGCCATTTAAACTTGCTAATTCTGTGGGCTATGTCGGTTACTTTTGTTCTCTCGCGGCTAGTCTCATTTCTAATCCTATATTCGAGAGAAACCTCAAGCATAGCCTGTCCTATTGGACGTTTAATTACTTTAAGCTTATGGACCAGGCCAGGCTTATCGTCAGTGTCCACGTCTCGGCGCCGTATTTTAAACACATGCATGACGCACTGCTCGAAAACTTGTCTTCAAGCATTCTCTGGGACATTGATGTAATTAATTGAATGTTCTGTATATGAATTTTTTTATTAATTTATTATAATCATATGTATCACGGTTGAAAATAATTTAACAACAATATATTAATAGAACTCTTAGAACTTAGATACCAACTCATCAAAATCTTCTAGCACTGGCAATAAAATTTGTCTCTGGTTTAACGTGGTCTGACGGCTGGCAGGTACATCCGTTCCACGAACATAAAACGGGTCCTTTTTAACGCGTACGCCATTGCTGGCGTATGGTGGTGTATATTATTGAAAGAAAAATCATAAACCATCCAATATGGTGAGTATTTAATTCAATATTAGTGTTCAGAAAAGTGATATGGAATATATCTGCTATAATTCTGAATAAATATTTTTCGAATTTCACGCGAAAAGAGTAATAAAAATTAAGTTTTCTCATGTCGCCTTTGTGATCGGATGACGTTTTCATAGTGCTGTGAAGTGTTGTGAAATTTATTGTAATCCTATTAACTGCTACCTGCTACAATTATTTGTACAGGCTTTAAGTATCTAAATAGCTAAAAATGAAACGTGCGTTTGAGAAGACCGATTACCATATGTTTTTGGGTAGTCTGAACGTTAGTAAGATGTTAAGTGATCATTTCGTTTGTCCAGGTGAATTTTACTGTAGACGAGATCCGTGGCATGATGGACAAGAAGCGGAACATCCGCAACATGTCCGTCATCGCCCACGTCGACCACGGCAAGTCCACACTGACCGATTCTCTGGTGTCCAAAGCCGGTATCATCGCCAACGCGAGAGCCGGAGAGACCCGCTTCACGGACACCCGTAAAGATGAACAGGACAGATGTATCACCATCAAATCCACGTAAGTACTTTTTTCATCCCGTTTTCAATATCGACCTATCAATATGGCTGTAACTGCAGTTAGACTTAATGACTATGCAGAAAAGCGTCATAGCCTCTAGATAATCCGTGAACTTGTAAGGTCATTAACCTTACAAATCGTAATTTTAGTCGTAAATGCAACTATAACTTTTCAATGATGAATGTTCTTTCCACTAAAAGCCGAATTATCATTGAAGATTCGTAGAACGGCCATCTGAGTTCCCGTAAAATTTTAAAATGTCGTATAAATCATCCAAACAAAGACTGACTAAAACTTTCTTTGTAGTGCCATATCTATGTACTTTGAGTTGGAAGAGAAGGACTTGGTGTTCATCACGAACCCAGACCAGCGTGAAAAGAGTGAAAAGGGTTTCTTGATCAACTTGATTGACTCCCCCGGGCACGTCGACTTCTCATCTGAGGTGACGGCCGCTCTCCGTGTCACTGACGGAGCCCTCGTGGTGGTGGACTGTGTTTCTGGTATGTATATAATAGTTTCTTGTTGATTCAAATCTGCAGAACTGTATTTCAAAAAAAACACAACAATAATGATGACACTTGTACATCAAGAAAATAATTGACAATAATCATTACAAATATGTACAAAAGGCAGCATTATTGCTGAAAGTCAATCAAATACCATTATGTAAAATTACCTTAAAGTGAAGTCTAAATATAACAGCATAAAAATCATGAAATTTAAAGGTCATACAGTAAAAGGTCATTTCTCTAATCAATAATTTTATTACTTTCACAACTCTGAAATGAGGGATGACGGGAGGGATGTGACCTTTCACTTTAATACATGAATGCTTTAGAATTTCAATGCATTCAATTTAGGGGTATTTTATTACACAATATTTGCAATAAAATTTCACCATTGAATGAAAATAGAATTAAGAATAATTGTGCAATAATGCTGGTTCCAAGATATGTCTTCACTTTACATGGCTTAAGTTCATAATTATTTTTTCTTATGAAAACAATGGGATGCTTTTGTTATACATCCAAAATGAAAAATCTATATCCAAATAGGCTTTAAATATGCTTTTGAAAAACATTATAGAATTATAAATAATTGTTATTATATTTTTTAAGCTATTATGTGTCACATATTGAATATATTAATTAAAAAGAATTACAAAATTATTACATAAAATATTAATTATATTGATACAATTAAAATAATGACATTGTCATTAAGAATTTAAATGTTTCGTTTTTATATCCAATTAATTCTTTGTCTAGGTGTGTGTGTACAAACTGAGACTGTGCTACGTCAGGCTATTGCTGAGCGTATCAAGCCTATTCTATTCATGAACAAGATGGACCGTGCTCTACTCGAGCTTCAATTGGAGTCTGAGGAGCTGTATCAGACCTTCCAGCGTATCGTTGAAAATGTTAACGTCATCATTGCCACATACTCTGACGACAGCGGTCCTATGGGTAAGCATTTCTATTAATATGTCTCATATCTGAACTATATGACTATGCAGCCAACACTGAAAGCTAAAGTTTGGGTTTTATTGTTTTTAGTTAGTTAATTTTCGTTATTTATTTATTAAAAACTCTGTGTATCCGTGTTATGTTATAATTTATTTAAAAGTAATTTTAATAAAATGTAATCAAATATTTTTGTAATATTATCAAACAATGATTTAAAAAAAATAATCAATGCACCAATCTATGAAATAATTAAATGGGCAATATTTTGGTTGGAGTGGAAACCAGATTTTCTGTTGCTCACTTCTTACCATTTGTATGAATACTTTTTACTACATTAGATGAAAATAGTAAATTTACTTTAAATTTAATTATTCCTATAGTTTTGTATGTGTTTGTTGTATTTGGATATTTAAATCTTTAAAATTTTTAACAAAGTTGACAAAAAAAATATTCAAAATCTCTACATGATTTACTGCACAATATGTAAAACTAAACATTACATTCACATGTCACGTTTCTATCAGGAAATAATCTCTAAAATTTATAGTCTATTGATAAGCATAATTAAACAATGAAAAAAATTAAGCCAATAAATGAGACAATATAAATAATTATTAGTGTGCAATGTATTAGCAGTTTTGAAAAAAGTATATTATAAACAAAGAAACAATTTATTTTTAATGTATCTCCATAAGATATTGTATCAAAATTCAAGTTCATAAGAGTGGCGTGTTCAAACAAATAAACTAATATATTTTCAGTATACACATATTCAAGATTCAGAAAATGATTTAGTTTCGCCCATGACCTTTTCAATATTAAACATGTGCAACAAATTGCAGTCACTCTTGTACCGTATCAGTTATAGGAAACAACATCTCAAAATAATTGTTTTTTATCGAACGAAAAAAAAAATCAAGTTCATTTACGTCGACGAGTTATAATGACAATTTAAATACTGGTCCGGGAGCCAGGTACAAATTTGGTCAATTTTTTCCTGCCACACACATTATGAATATTCGCGTCCATCAGCTGCGACTCCGTGAGTGGGGCAGTGGCAGCCTCCCACGCATGGAGAAAAAAGTTTTTTTAGTCATTTCCTCCCACTTTAAAATTTGTCAGATTATAGTTTACCTAAATGTCTTGAAGGGAAAATAAATTCAGCTGACCATACCATAGTGGATTATATGTCAGCTTGAACATGAAAAAATTTTTTTTCAACAATTTCCTGATGATGGTTTTTATGCTACTATGAATGAAAATTAATCTCAGCTGGCTGTATCTCGGTGGAAACTTTGTCAGCTTAGTACCTTACCTTGAAAGATGTAACAAAAAGTTTCAAGGGTACCAGCTGATGAACTTTCCACTAAGATACAGATGGTTGACATTGATTTTCATTCATAGTTGCATATAAACTTATCACCAGGTAAACCCCAGTCATGATTCGTCAAAACTGTGTATCACTGATATTGAATAACTGAAATTAAAAAAAAAAAACTAAAAGTTACTACAAAACATTGTGCGACGCGTCATAATCGTTACCACCCAAGGTCGGTCGACTTGAAATGTAATAATGATGTTTCAGTATTTGCGATAATCAGCATTCACTGACGTCACGATAAACAAGCGATATCATTTTGTTATCAATGATAAAGAAAAGCTTGGAAGTATTATTTAAAGTTGTTTAAATGATTTCTTAATGTAAAATATGTCATGACTTTTATAGATTCATTTATTTTCAAAGCGTACTGGTAGAAATCTAAAAATTTAGATTGCTCTTTATTGATTACCGTTATAAACTAAACTAACTCATATAGGAATGGAATGGTAGACTTGTTTTGCTAGACATTATACACTCCGAACATGCGCGAAACACTTAATTTTTAATAATAATAGGTTTGAATTTTATTATTATCATATAAAAATAAAGAAATCGTTTGCGATGACAATAGTAATAGGGCTGTCTTTGTCTCTTAAGATTAAGTCGAAGTCATGGCTCAATTTTTAACGTTAAAGTTGTCTCTAGTCAATGCGTACCTATTTTACTTTTTGTTTAATCACGCGTAACTTTTTATTATACGAAATTCTAGCTAGAATTTAGTGTAAGACTTTTTTTTTTCATTTATAATGAAGCCTGGTCATCTCTAAATTTCCATATATAACTAAGCCTAATGATAATATTAATAGACCGATTATATCAGAAGCGAATTGCAAATAATTTACAATGGGCGCCATTTGTACATAATAATCTGAGACCTGATTCGTGATAATATATATCACGCAAACAACATGTATTATATGACTGAATGACTGATATGGAATAATTTATGAAGTATTATTTTGTTCTAGTGATAGATTATCTTATCCACACATATTTGTCGCTATGTTAGACCTAGAGTAATTACAATACAGAAACTATATATTACAAATTACCAAGCAACTGCTTTCTAATAAAATGAACCAATTTCTTTCTTAGTAATTTTTATGAAGTAACAGTCTCAAAATGTTTTGTAACTGTTCAAACAGTTCATTTAGTAAAAAGCCGTTATGCGCAAAAATTATTACAGACAATTAAAAAATATATATTTTATATTACCACCATTACTAATTATTGAATGTATCGTTACATTATTTAGTATTGTAACTTTTTTTTTGTTAAGCATTTTAGCTGTTGATTACTTTCGTTTTTTAAGGTTTAAGGTTGGAATAATTTTCATACGACAAAACCTTATAAACTTTTTATAACATAATAATTGATATTATCAGCGGAACTAAATTAAAAATAGTTTGAATGATGTCATTTATATTAAAAGTAACAATTAAGAACCATTTTGTGGTGTGGACTACAGCAATTGGAATATCCATTTCAAAATTTCTTTAAACAAATTAACAATATGACTGGTGCTCTCATCTTCTTATATGGTGTCCACACGACACTTCATTGTTTTCAGAAAAATGTGCAAGAAATAGCAAGCTGTAAACAAACATTGTATGACTCATAATTTTGATATTGCTCTATACATTTACAAGGATAATAAATATTTAATTTTTAGTCCAATGTGTTGCCAATGGATCATCACATATCCTCTTGGGGTCAAAATGGACTTACAATAAATTTTTCAAGTTAATTTTTTAATGCAAACTTTTTTTTTTTGTATTGGATAATGAGAAAAAACATTTTGATTTTATGGACTATTCTAATACAATACCTTTTTTGTTTGCATCTAATAAGCACTTTAATTGTATTATTTGTTACTATTTCATGTTACAAGTATGACAAAGTTGAATATTATTTATGTGTTCTGGAAAGGAACTGAATTAATGTAATGAATGTCGAATTAATATAATTCTGTATAATACCTCTCTGTAAGTAGTGCTCCCAACGAGGGTTGCTGGTCGGTTTGGCAACCCACTTGTGATACTTCTGGTGTTGCAGGCGTCTATATCTGCTGACCATCAAGTATATGTTGCTTATTTGTTAAAAAATTGGAAATAAAGTAAAAATCGCAATTTCTACCAGGTGAGGTCCGCGTTGACCCCAGCAAGGGTTCCGTGGGTTTCGGCTCCGGTCTCCACGGCTGGGCCTTCACTCTCAAGCAGTTTGCTGAGATGTACGCCGACAAGTTCAAGATTGACCTCGTCAAGCTCATGAACAGGTTAGAATTACCATTGTGATTTTTAAATTTTAATTAAGTTTATTAATTATGCTAAATATCAAAACTAAGGATTAAACCAAGTTTCGCTTTTGGCCAAAAATGGGCCATAACTTTTGGCCCCACCGAAACTCCTCTGTTTGTGGCATGTCGTCTGTTTTTATAACTTAACCTGTGGCTTAGTTCTCAAGAAGTAAATATTATTACTATCTGTAATTAGTTTGTTCTGTTATTTTAAAATTGCTAACGGTTCCAATAACTACATTACATACACACTTACCATTTATTTTTTGCACTCCACACATGATTAATTTTACGTCCCATTGATACTGGGTAAAGGTTTTAATTCTATACACCAGTGGCAGACAAGGACGAAAAGAAAATTCTCTGGAATATGTAATACGTTTTTTATGAATGTCTTATTTATTGACTGAGATACATTAAATTTCAACTTAGATTTTTTATAAATTGTTCAAGCAAGACAGTTCATTATGGAGTTTTATGGTAAAACTTATGCTCCACTACTCAACACTTCAGCATTTATTGCAGTCCACTGCTAGACATAGGCCTCTCTAAGTTCGCGCCAAAAATGGTTTTGCCCATAGTCACCACGCTGCAGGCTCCACTACTAATTTGTTAGAAAAGTATTTTTTTCCAAAGAATGGTTGGCTCTCAATCTCTTATGCTCCTTTAACACATATAATGCCTTGTCAGCCACACATGGCTGACATTTTCCAAACCAATTGGGCCGTGTCAGCCATATGTGGCTGACGGAATATGCTTGTTTTGAAAGCACGATTTTTCGTCGTCAGCCACGTTTTTTATGTTAAACTATATGTAGTATGGTTGACAAGGCCTAGTAAATTATAACTGTAATGATGGCATTGACACTTTTACTTACATTTTGAGAAATATCAAGTTTGTAAGTGGAAGTTTCGAAAACAAAAGAGTGATTACAAAAATAGTTGGTTTTTGCAAATAAAATTTATAGGTAAATGTTTTAATTGCTTTTATTTATATTTAAGTTGGCATTGGCAAAATAATAAATCAATTCTACATCAATCATCATGTTCAAACACGTTTAAACTCAAACATATCTATGGTTTATATTGAAACAGCTGATACAATAGTGTGGCTCATTCGGGCAGTCTTCGCAGTATGTTACCACTCTTTTGGTTTTATTTCGAGCATGAACTCTTCCAAATTGGGCACAGTTTTCTTTATAACACCTAACACAATATTTACGACAGGCAGAGGCCAATCCTTGCCTTTTCTTCAATTCATGCTTTACTCGCCTAGGTCTAGAGGAGGCACTAGTTTCCGGGACTCCTGTATGCACGAGGTAGTCAACCAACGCGGTTCTAAACTGGACGACAGAGAGCTTCTTCTTGGTTGTTAATTTATATAAAATATATGAATTTACAATCGCTGTATTCAATAATAACTCCATCGCCAATCTTTTGGGCCATTTCGTTGTCTTCCGAAGAGGGGTTGTGTAAGAGGACATTTGGTCTGACAGATCAACCGCTGATTTTGCATGATTATAATCTACCACAATCTTCGGTTTAATTTTTTCTTTTCCTTTTTTAGTTATTCTTCTGAAACTTACGGAGTGCTTAGTAGACAGCAGCAGTACATCCCGCTTGTCTTTCCATTTCATAATTGTTATTCCGTCGTCATTTTCTTGAGCTGAGAATTCTCCTGTCTTCAGTTTTGTTTGGACAACTGTTTGAGGTAAACCTCGTCTGTTTTTTCTAAGTGTGCCTATGAGATGAGTTTGTCCCGCTAGTAGTTTTCGTGCCAGATCCAAACTGGTATACCAATTATCTGTGCAAACCGTATGTCCTTTATTTAGATAATCGTCACACAAGGCAAGGACAACATTAGTCGGAGTAGTATTGACATTTTCATAATTTTTGCCAGCATAAACTTGCACTTTTACAGTGTATCCTGGGTTTGAGCACAGCTTAAAAAGTTTTATCCCATATTTGTGTCGCTTATTTTTATTGTATTACCTAAAAATAACACGGCCACGAAATGGGATTAGACTTTCGTCAACACACATTTCTTGATTAGGTGTATAATGACATTTAAAATTAGCATTTAGCATATCTAATAAGTGTCTAACTTTAAACAATCGGTCCTCCTTATTGTGATTTATTTCATTATTGGCAAAGTGCAACATCCTCAAAATGAGTTCAAATCGATTTCGGCTCATAATGGACTTGACAAATTTCTGTTCAAAACATTTGTTAGTGCTCCAGTACAAAGATAGTTGAGGTAGTTTCACTATCCCCATCCAAATTAAAATGCCAAAGAACCGTTTAATTTCATGGCAATTTGTTGGCATCCATTTCTGCATTCGGTATGATTTTGTTGCACTTTTGTTCAAGGTTTGTAAAGCAAAGCGATTTGTTTCTTCGGCTATGTACTCGAATATACTGTCAGGTACTAGCAATGAATAAAATTCTGCTGGTTTAGCTGAACTCATGCTGGATCGCAATGAAAATGGCTTAAGCCCAGGACATTCAGTATATGGAATAATACTTGGTTGCTTACCCAACGGATTGAACCATACTTCAGTATTTCGTGAGGTTGGTAACACGGGAATCTGATCATCTTCACTGTCGGATAAAATCTGGCGTCGATGATGATTTTTGGTCCGTGCGATTGATACTGTATCATCGAGATCAACGTCAAATACTTGTGTAGCATCACTATTTGATAATGTGTTACATTCTTGATTATACACTGTTAAATCTAATTGCGATAGTTCGTAGTCCAAATCATCATAAAAATCTTCCATTTTTTGTTGAAAATCACAAATCAGTAACTAATAACTTGCTAAATCACTAACTGAACAACTATTTACTGCAGTCTCCTTCGATGCACAGCGACAAATGACGCGCGGGGGGCAAACACAGGCTGCTAAACAATCAAAATGGCGCCGGCGGCGGCGAGCGACGCGTTTGTTTCGCGCGCTTTTGAAATCATATGGCTGACAAAATGGCTGACGCGGCCCCATTGAGAATTTTATTACAGTGGCGCCGCGTCAGCCATATATGGCAGCCACCATTATTTATTTATTTATTTCACTATTACATTATGTAAAATGTAACGAAAATAGTGAATTAAGACATTCCTCACATTCCATGACCGTATTTTACAAAAAAAAAAATACAGTTAGTTCATTTGTTAGTACGGCATTATATGTGTTAATGTAATTTACTGGATAAACAAATCTTAATTTTCTGCAGAAACATTCATCTTTGTTTCTACTTTTACTTTGTGACTGAAGTACAAGGTCATAGTAAAGATAGATATAATGCTTGACTTAGCTGGAGACTAGACTTATCGACTCACAAGTCTTTCAAGTGCTATCTTAAGTCGCTATATTAATATATATTATATTTTAAATCAGATTATGGGGTGAGAACTTCTTTAATGCTACAACCAAGAAGTGGTCAAAGCAAAAGGACAGTGACAACAAGCGTTCCTTCTGTATGTACGTCCTGGACCCAATCTACAAGGTGTTCAAGGCTATCATGAACTTCCAAAAGGATGAAATCGACAGCTTGCTTAAGAAAATCGGTGTCACCATCAAACATGAAGACTCTGATAAGGACGGCAAGGCGTTACTTAAGGTAAATATCTTTGATATATCTCTTAAAATGTAATGGACAAGGAATTTTAATGAAAAAAGTTATAATTTAGTCCCAAGTGTTGCCAGTTACTTATTCAATAAGCTTCTGGGTGTCAAAGAGGACTGACAGTATTCATCTTTCCGGAATTGGTTGGAAATCTCGTGATTTGTAACCCCATAAATGTAAGAGACAATTATTTAATAAATACAACTAAAACCTTGAATTTGTTCTGTTAATAATAAGTATTGTATAGATGGATGTGTATTGCTGTCCTGCATGCAAAATCATTCAACTGATTGATAATTTTTAAAATTAAAATAAGATTATTTAAAACAATCAGAAGTGAGTCAGGCAAAACTAGGCGGCACAGCTACACCTTTCAAAAGAAATGACCTAATTTTGTGTTTTTATCATCTAGGTCGTTATGCGTACCTGGTTGCCGGCCGGAGAAGCTCTGCTTCAGATGATTGCCATCCACCTCCCGTCACCCGTGGTCGCCCAGAAGTACCGTATGGAGATGTTGTACGAGGGACCCCATGATGATGAAGCCGCTATTGGTATCAAGGTATAGTCATTTTTACAAAAGGATTTGAAATTTATGTTTAAAAATTATCACAGGTTTGATCTCTACTCATGACAAATATAGTAGGCTATATGTAGTCTGGGTGTTTGTGCTTGTGTATTATAGTGCCATGGACCCCCGATACAGCAGAAAGTATCCTCCTATAGTAATCTGTAAAGATATTCAAATGACAAGAATACTAAACTTTTTAATTGTTTAACAGAACTGCGACCCTGAAGCTCCTCTCATGATGTATGTGAGCAAAATGGTGCCGACCTCTGACAAGGGTCGTTTCTACGCTTTCGGCCGTGTCTTCTCCGGCAAGGTTGTGACTGGACAGAAGGCCCGCATCATGGGCCCCAACTTCCAGCCTGGCAAGAAGGAGGTATGTATATCAGCTTAGGATATACATAATACTCTCAGTAGTAATGATTTGATACAAGTTTATTTTTTTCTGCTCAGATTATAGCTGAAATTCTGATAATGAAAATCTGATAATTCCTGTATAATTTTAGTTAGGATCAAGCTATTAATTGGTTTTATGTGATTTCGAGTTTCAATTTTTGTATTAAATTGGCTGCTCGTGGCAATTTGTAGCACAAGTGTCCTTATCATCTATAGAGGGGTTTTAGCTAAGATCATATTAGAAAAATTGCGTGTCGTGTTTGCTTTAATATGGATGTAATTTTGCATGCAACAACTGCTAGCAAACCATAACAAATAAATAAGTAGGTGTCGTTATATTAAAATAAAATAAACCCGTCCACACCCCGAGCCACATTGTAGCGGGGTCTCCCCCGGCAGTGACGACGTTGGCACGTGTGGACGCAGAGCAATTAAATCGTGCGCCTCGCGCTGCATAGGACCTCTATCCTTATGTCCGAGGATTGTATGCCGTGGCACGCGCGATACATTATTAATACTCTACACAAATGTATAAAATTTATTAAATGTTGAAAAATCTAGGTAATAAGAACAGCTTATTACTGGTCTGAAGTCTACTATTAAGCAAAACTCAAAACTCTTAATTGAATCTCTATTCATGTAGGAAGGGTTGGGACTTAATCCACCATATTGCTTAACTGCGGATTGTTGAACTCTTTCTCTTACACAATGTCGCCAAGTTGTAGGTTTTCCCAGTTAATGTAAATAAAAGTTGTCTAATATTTATTTTCTTTGTATAGGATCTGTACGAGAAGACCATCCAGCGTACTATTCTCATGATGGGTCGTTATGTAGAGGCCATCGAGGACGTGCCCTCCGGTAACATCTGTGGTTTAGTCGGTGTTGACCAGTTCCTTGTGAAGACTGGTACCATCACCACTTACAAGAACGCGCATAACATGAAGGTAAGAAACAAAAGATTCATTATTAATTTTATTATATGAGAATATTTGACTTCTTCACTTATCACTGTATGAAATTAGAACTTTTAGAACATTTTATACATTAAAACTATAAAAAATGTATAATTGAAACATAAACAAGATTAACTTTCATCTTTACTGTCAATATTAAATTGGCAAAAAAACTCCACAGTTACACTTAAAAAAAAACTGTTGTTATAAATTTGCTGTGATATAAAAATGCAAAATACACTAAAACAAACTATCTCAAATAGGTCATGAAGTTCAGTGTATCCCCTGTCGTGCGTGTGGCCGTCGAACCCAAGAACCCCGCCGACTTGCCCAAGCTGGTGGAAGGTCTCAAGCGTCTCGCCAAGTCGGACCCTATGGTGCAGTGCATCAACGAGGAGTCTGGTGAACACATCGTCGCTGGTGCTGGAGAGCTCCATCTTGAGATCTGTCTTAAGGTAATGTATTGAAAAGTAGCTTTTAACTAGTCTTCTGTATATTTTTGTGAGATATTTAATATTATATAAGCTAGCCTAAATTGTTGTTTAGTTAAATTGTAATTGTATATACTCTTATATATTGTATTTCATTGAAAATAGTTGTGTATGGCTAATATTGTCATCAAATATGAATTTGAAATGATATCTAAAGTACTTGCTAATGCCAAACTTTAAACAGTTGTACATTTTTCTGGTGTTATTCAATTTACTGCTCAACTTTTATCATTTTTCATTTCATCAAAACATTCTACAAAGTTTTAGAACACTTGTAAAATTTTTAAAAATTAACCAAACTGAACCATTACTTCTCGAGAGCTTAGTAACACAAAACACAATTAGCATAATGTATTTATATAGTTACGTACAATATTTAACCAAATTGCAAACTACTCTAGGATTTGGAGGAAGACCACGCCTGCATTCCCATCAAGAAATCTGACCCTGTCGTTTCTTACCGTGAAACTGTCAGTGAGGAATCCAACCAGATGTGTCTGTCTAAGTCGCCCAACAAGCATAACCGTCTCTTCATGAAGGCCACGCCCATGCCTGACGGTCTCCCTGAGGATATTGACGAGGTGAGAAATTTTACTTATAAATGATTTTAAGTTTGTATCACTATCTACTTATCTAGACATATTCTATATGACAATAGAAAGGCAATGGCAATTACCCAGAAACTAAAGATTGGAGCAAAGTTTGAGCAAATTATTTGTTGCATAACACTGGGTATTTTACCTAAGCCAGTAATTTACGGGAAGTTCATGTAGCAATTTGGAATTTTTAGTTGATTTGATACTGTGGCTCATTTATTGTTTATATTTATTAAGTGTGTATATTTCATGTAGTTGCACACTTTATAAACATACGTACTGATCTGGCATAGAATATAATACTTCTGAGACTCCTATAATTGCAATTTTATAAATTTTTGCTAAATATTTTATTAATAAAATTGTTTATTAGGGTAAAGTGAACCCACGTGACGACTTCAAGACTCGTGCCCGTTACCTTGGTGAGAAGTATGAGTATGATGTGACTGAAGCCCGTAAGATCTGGTGCTTCGGTCCCGAAGGTACAGGCCCCAACATCCTTGTGGACTGCTCCAAGGGAGTACAGTACCTAAACGAAATCAAGGACTCCGTGGTTGCCGGATTCCAATGGGCGGCGAAGGAAGGTGTTATGGCCGAAGAGAACTTGAGAGGTGTACGATTCAACATCTATGATGTTACACTGCACACAGACGCTATCCACAGGTTTGTCTTTACTCCTGTTTATTCGATATAAACGATATAAATAATATATTTAATTAATTATTATAAAATTTAAGAATACATGATTATTTTATCATAATTGAATAATTATTGTCTTTGCAGAGGTGGCGGTCAAATCATTCCAACGACAAGGAGATGTCTGTACGCGTGTCTATTGACCGCCTCGCCTAGGCTTATGGAGCCCGTCTACTTGTGTGAGATCCAAGTATGTTAACATTGTTTCTTGCATGTCTAAAATGGAGTGTTGTATATATGATAATCCTAATGCATGCACTATACCCACGTGTTTTCCTAAGCGGTCTGGCTTTTTCGCCAGACTGCCATTCCGAGACGTGGCAGAGCAACAGTTCTTTGTTTTGGCATTGACACCCAAACATATTCCTTGCCTGAATAGGGGACCTGACATTGTTACACGAAATTTTAACAATACCTGCTTGGCAAATCCATTTTAAAAGAAAGTTTCTTAAAGAGTGATGAAATGAAAGATTGTGATGTTATTCTCTTAAGTAAAAATATGGCTTATTAAGAACATCTTAAAATCAATTCATATGTCCTGAATACCCTGCATTCTGAGGATGTTTATCCCAACTACATGTAAAACAAGTAAAATATAGATATATTTTTTAATTTGTATATCTATAATTAAAATACATGTTATTAAACGCTATTATTATCTTTATGTTGTAGACATAATCTAATATGTGGTTTGTGGGTTAGTCAATTAAATAAATGTAATAAATAAAATAAGACGCACTCTAATATAATTTATTGTTTATATAGTGTCCTGAAGTAGCCGTGGGAGGTATCTACGGTGTGCTGAACAGACGGCGTGGTCACGTATTTGAAGAGTCTCAAGTGGCCGGTACTCCCATGTTCGTTGTGAAAGCTTACCTGCCTGTCAACGAGTCGTTTGGTTTCACTGCTGACCTGCGTTCCAATACCGGTGGCCAGGCCTTCCCGCAGTGTGTATTCGACCATTGGCAGATCCTGCCCGGAGACCCATGCGAGGCTGGTTCCAAGCCCTACGTCGTAGTCCAGGTACGTTTTTCCTGCCTAGTTTTAGTTATCAACCTATTAATTGTTTTCATATAATTTCAAGTTTTAATTTTTTCATTAAATTGGCGGCCTATGGCAATTTGTAGCGAAAGCATCCTTATCATCTAAAGACAGGTTTTAGTTAAGATCATATTAGAAATCACTGTAGTTATATTAAATAAAATAAACCCGTCCACACCCCGAGCCACATTGTAGCGGGGTCTCCCCGGCAGTGACGACGTTGGCACGTGTGGACGTAGAGCACTTCCATCGGGCGCCTCGCGCTGCATAGGACCTCTATCCTTATGTCCCAGGATTGTATGCCGTGGCATGCGCGAAACATTATTATATATATAGAAAAAACTAGCAGACCCGGCAGAGGTCCAGTCCAGAATATCAGCTACCATATTTTATTGATGGTATCCCGACAGCAGCGTCACCTACCGGGTCCAATCGTGTTTTGAAACCATCCATAAATTCATTGAAATATATACACGAAATATGACAAACATGTATAGAATTATAAATCATTATCAATATTAGTAAAAAATTAACCAATATTATTATACTAACTCCGTTGTGTCTGTTTCAGGAAACGAGAAAAAGGAAAGGATTGAAGGAAGGTCTCCCAGATTTAACGCAATACTTGGACAAATTGTAAACGCCGTAGCTAATGCAATCAATATTGTAATATATGTAACATTAATGAGCGCGCCTCACGCTAGACATCACCCTTTTGGTTTACCATCGAACTTGTTTTCGCCTCAATCAGTTTGTTAAAAGCAGCAAGCTAAAATACATTTCAATAAAAATAATTAATCAATGAGATGCATTGTCAATATTGTACCGTTTGTGATACCTGGCTGTATCAATAAAATACACTATGATCCCCGCTGAGACTTGTTATCACTGATATATAGTCGGGAACCTGGATTCTTTAATTATACTGTAATTAATTTTTAAATTATAATTTTTCTATTATAAATTAATGTAGTTTAATTTGTTAAACAATACGAAAATAACTGATATTCAGTTATTAACTTTAATGTTTACTACTATGTAAAAGGTGGGTTATTATTATTTTGTTTGTTAAATCTGCTTTCACACTTTTATTGCTAGTTATGTTTGATATTGTATTTGTTTGTTCATCATTGTTCATCATTATTTTATGGTTACAGGTAATGTCAGCTACACATAATTAGGTAAGCATTATTGGTACTTATAAAAATTATCCAAAATTAACACTTAGGGCCTGTCTCACAAATTGTGGATAGCGCTATTTGACAGATGACGATACAAATAGACTTTGACAGTGGGAGGTAAAATATTATTAGGACCTGTTCCTCCTCAATTAATAAGCAGCAACTTTAAGATTAGTATATGAGAATAGAGAAATATCTCATAAATATAGCTGAGTTCGATGGTATAAAAGAATAATGAATTAAAAAACTTCATGGTCGGTTGCTGTCATCCATCATGCAGTCCGCTTGGCAGTACATATACTAAAATTGGAACGATACAGAGAAGCCCTGCACAAGAATGACACGCAAAATCTTGAATATTCCACATTTATAAACCTACACCTAGGTCGGAAGTCCTGGGAACAGCTCTGACCTTCTTCTGCCACATGATGGACCACGATGGATAGAAGTTTGTGTCTCTAGTGTTATCCACAACTTGAAAAACAGGCCCCTCAATATTTTAAAATTGTCCACATATAAATTATACATACTGCTTATTAAATATTTGAATATAATTATTTGCTTGATTGTGTGAACAACGCTCTTTATTTTTATTTTTTTTAGTAAGCTAGTATAAGTTTATTAACATATAACTTGCTTTAATTTGCTACTCGATTTTATTGTAGACTTCGAAATTACAGTAAATGATGAGTTTATCACAGACCTGTTCTGACATTTGTTGAGGACAATTTTTTATTTCATTCTGATCAATTATTTAACTATAAACATTAATTATTGTTATAGGAAAATATTAAATTAATTTAATTTTTACAGATACATAATTACATATCGAGGCAACTGTAGGACATGTTACCAAAGGTAAATATTAATTGAGACAAATTAAAATTACAGTTAAGCATAATGAACATAGATTATTTAAAAGTTAATAATTCATTGGCCTTTCTGGATGGCATGCATGTACTTTACTTCAGACAATGTTCATGTATTCGAATTATAGAACACTTAAGATCAATAATGCTAGTTTTGTTGGCTATTTCTAACAAGGCTCTCTTAGATTCTATACTACACAAGTATTGAATAAGATCTCCAAAATATTTCAGCCATTTTAACTTTTACAAAGTTGTTTCAAGTGTCTTTGAAGCCTACTTAAATAAAGTAACTTTTGATTTTGACTACCCTTGCTTGTCCTAGTTGTTTCTACTCAAGTGATGATAAAACCGTACCATACATCGTGCTGATGGCTTACAAGCTCAACAGGCCTGATTGTCTTTTTAAAATACGTACGTCTTATATTGTATATTTAGTGAACAAAATTAACAAAAACATTGTTTGGTTACAGATTATTGCTTATGAAGACCAAGAGAGCACAATACAGTTTATAAAAATGGTAAGTACAATAAAGTAATAGATTATTCTTATAATATTTTGTAGAATTTCCAATTAACGATAGCATAGATTATTCTTATAATATTTTGTAGAATTTCCAATTAACGATAGCAACTTTGGTTTTATAAAGTTTAAATTTCGTTATAAAATTAAAAAGGAGATTTTGATGAAAAAATTGGATAGTATCTGTTGAGTGATTGTTATTTTTTATTTAACCTGTAATTTAATTTAAAAAAATATAGTCTAATTGAGAACCTCCTCCTTTTTTGGAAGTCGGTTAAAAAAAGAAGAAAAAATGATGTTAAAACTTTTTCGGATGCTATCGTGATGGGTTTACAAGCTCAACAGGACTGACGTTACCTACAAATGTGGCAATTAATAAAATATTTACATGCAATTTTATAGAAATATTTAATAATTAATAATTATTTTCTTACAGGAATACGACACCATTGGATCATTTGCAAAAGTAATTAACTCCTAAAAAGGTGAGATTTTTGTGACTGTAAAATAACTTATATCTCTAATTTAATTACAATAAAATATTTTATTCAAACAAATAAAATGATGAATTTATCACAGACCTGTTCTGAATTATTTTGAGGTCAAAATATTTTTTTAACTGAATATAAATTTCGAAATAAACCTTATCTTTGTTAATTTTCATTTTTAATGTGTTTTTTATTTCCGTTTGTTGCAGGTTTCGCACAGTATTTTAGCACTAATAAAATGAATATTTATTTTGTGTAAAATAAATAAAAATACATAGCAATAACTTGGTTGTTTTTTTCTAAATATAATAACCTAATTAAGAAACTTCTCAAGTACTATTTACAATGTAAATTAAAAATTAAGTTTGAAAATGTCAAGGTTTGCACCTATTATAAATTCTCACTCCATCGCGTCTCCAGTACGTTGTTCAGTCGAACCCGGTTATTATTGTGATCTGATAGCGATCATTATCATGGATAATAATACCCACTAACACGCTGAGCTCTTGAGAAAGAGGCCTATGTTAAGTAATGGTACATACGTAATACAAACAGGAAGTCTCAATTTAATTAGAAGCAAATGAGTGACTGTAATACAAAACTAAGTTGACGTAAATACAGGGCACAAATACGAGTGAAGCCGCACTACTCAGTAAATGTTAGTTTATTCTTAATTATTAATTAATACAGTACTAATTAATTACAGTTTTTTACATAAATCGTGAAGCAATTTAGTAACGCTTCGTCATTGACTTAATTGAGGATGAGGAAAGGTCCTAGTAAATGTAGTGTCATATAGCTAGTGATGTGCTTGATGTCGTGCAAGATAATTCAAATCGTTTTTGAACAATCCATACTTATAATAAAAATGAAACTGATCGCTGTCTGTACATGGAAAATATATGAGGAAAAATAATTATTATTACCTTAATCAACGCAAATAGCACCCAAAACAATGATTGTTAGAATTTTTGTTATCCGATTTTGGTTTTCACTAGTATATTGTGGTAAGCTTTACTTAACATATGTTTGTTTCATGTCAATCTGTTCATCAATTTAAGCGGGTGCTTATAATCCAAAGTAAACAAATGTAAAAAAGATATAGCAAAAAAATATAAAACGTCACTATTCCACGAGGACGAAAACGTGGGCACAGCTAGTTGATAATATATTTTAGTAGCATTTTGTATTGTAGTTAGGGTTGTCAAGCTAGTTGTGCACAACAAAATTGAATAAATTTAATTAATCATAATTACAGTCTGCAACGCCAAAATCCGTCGTATCCATTAAATAGTTTAAGATTTTAGGAATACTTTTTTGTTTTACGGTGACTTTGGTGGATATAAAGTTATAAACACAAATGGTTCTTCATTTACTAGTGATTGAAGTGTATAGATTTTTTGTAATTACCTATGTACAAGAAAACTATCACAACAGATTTGAAGTGCTATAACAATGGTGATACCCCAGTTAATAATATTGAACCAGTGAAGTTGTAAATTTGTAAAAGTATGGAGAAAGATATATGAATTATATGAGATGTCTCAGGTTAGTGATGTATAGCTCAAATTTAAAAGAAATATATTTTCATACATTACTTCCGTGATATTATTACTATACGTAACACTGCTGTATGTTTTATTTAACAAACAAACTGACCAAATAGGTAAACAAAAAAAAAAAAAACTACACAATAAAATGTTATTGCTATAATTTACGTTTTGTATACGAAATTCCAAACATTCAGTTACATTTTTATACCGCACTTGCCCAATTGCTCATCACTAGTCATGTCAGATATATACATCAAATCGAACTCGTCAAGGTCGCAGCAGTGCGCATGTTTTTAAACTTAAAATAATTTTATTAAGTCTCAAAGATTCATGTGGAATAGGTGTATCCGACAGTTATCGGATTATATCACCAAAATGTTGCCTGAAGTTGTATTTGTTCTCGGAGCTCCCGGTGCCGGTAAAGGAACACAGTGTTCCCTAATTTCCAAGGAATTTGGTTTTGTACATTTGTCTGCTGGCGATTTATTACGCGAGGAGCGCCAGAGGCCAGGTTCTGAGTATGGTGAAATGATCGAGGAGAAGATCCGGAACGGCGAAATAGTTCCGGTCGAGGTTACATGTTCGCTTATACACAACGCTATTCAAAAATCAGGCAAGACAAGATTTTTGATAGACGGTTTTCCTCGAAATAAAAATAACTTAGAAGGATGGGAGCGCGTCATGTCTGATAAAACTAAATTACTTTTCGTGCTGTTCTTTGAGTGTTCGAGAGATATTTGTACGGAACGGTGTTTGAAGCGAGGCGCAGCGGGCAGCGGCCGCTCTGACGATAACCTCGAAAGTCTCAAGAAAAGGTTTAACACGTATCTTAATGACACTATGCCTATAATTAATCATTATGACGAAAAAGGACTTGTACGTAGGGTCAATGCTGAAGTGCCTCCAGAGGAAGTATTCAATGATGTAAAGAAAGTTTTCAAAGATTTAGAATAAACCGCTAATTAAATTATTAGACACAATTTAAGTAAGTCAAGCACACGTATGGTTCTTTAACTTCAATAACATTACGGGCCTGTTTCATCAGTTGTGGATAACCCAATTTGACAGTTGACGATATCCAACAGTAAAATTTTTGATGTTTTATTCTTTTCTACCATCGAATTCTACAGTTTTTGAGATATTATTTTAATCTTAAAGTTGCTGTTTATTAATTGAGGAGAAACATGTCCTACTGGTTATTTCTACCTCCTGCTGTCAAAATCTATTTTATCAGTATCCGTCGAATAGCGTTACCTACAACTGATGAAACAGGTCCTAAGTGCTAGTATTCCTCTCTAAGATATAGTAAAGATGTTATTTAGTGGAATTATGTAATAAATCATTCTAAAAGAGTATTTTGAGTGTACTAGACAATTATATAAATTATGAATTGAATCAATGTAATTAAATTTTACTTTCAAGGTTTACACTGCGATGTATCATAAGACCTTCACAATAGCATTGTATTTTTTTGTATACAGCAGAGGTCATTTTAAAAGCTATTTACCTGTTACTATAAGTTTTAACATTTCAATTTAACTGTGCCATAGATTCATTTTTAAAACGAGGCCAGATAATTTTTGATGGGAATCAGATTAGATATACAAATACATTTAATTTTTATAAAGCTTCTACTTATTTTGAAAGGAATGTTATCATCGTTTGATTGTGTAATTGTTTAAAATATTTAAACAAATTAATTTTATAATAAAATTGCATTTACAGCTGATGTTGAAAATAAAGTGAATGTTTGCCCAGCAATATTTATTTAATTATAATGTAGAGCTAAGTAAACAAATGTGTATATGTAAATAAAAACCAAAGTGAATACAACCAAAATTCATGTGTTTTATTAAAAATAACTATATTTTATTAACAATTTTTTTTTTCTTATAAAACACCTAGTAATATATTACTTTTCTTAGTACAGTAGTTACAATAATAATTGTCTTTGCTCGTAAATGAAAAAATAAGAGAAGAGATATGAATGAATGAATTTAGAGTTAATGGCTTTCACTAGTGCCGAATAGCACAGATGAATTCGCCAATGTCACGTAAGATGGAGAAGACACGACGGAGATTGTTCGGTGAATTATAAGTAACAACCTCAATAGAATTTTGAAGACTGCCAAAATAGTAGGTAGTTTAGATCAATCTATGAATCTAAAACAACACAAGCACTAAATATACTATATACATAAACAAGAATATTGTTAATAATTTATTTACAAATGGACTATGCTAGAACAATCACCTAATATAGAGAGAAGAGATATGCACACACACGTAAAAAAAAAACAAATTAAAATTCAAGTATTGACGCGTTTGTGATTTTTTTTGCGTAGGTATAGTTCGCGTCATGTAATAACCCTTCCTTGGCAGTCGGGTAAAAAGAACGCTGAAGGAAAATGGAGGGGGTGCGTTTGCGCATGCGTATACTCGCGCACAAAAGTACTATTGTTTTATTTTTTAATTAGGCTTTCACTCGCGGCTTCCCATAATGATTATTGGTAGATACATTAAAAATAATAAAAATACCGGTACGAATACTTCGGACTAAATAAGTATAATAATTATCACTTTTATTGAAATGTCGTATTCAAAAATATTAATTATCTGTACTCTCGATATTCGTATCTTAATAGTTTTTATGTATTTAAAATGATAAATTGATATTTTTTTTTAGTTATATAAATAGTAAATGGAGCTTTACAAGTGTCTTTATGCTAATGTGTTGTGAAAGTAAGTGATAAATGCCGAAAAAACGTGAATTACGATTGACAGTGGTTTGTTTACCAAATAAGATTGTTTCAAAAAATGGACAGTACGAAAAAGTTTTTTCAAGAGTTGGCAGCACTGTAAATCGCCTTTTGCGCATTTTGACAACCAGCGTTCTTTTTACATGACGCGAATTATATATTATAAATAATTTTTCTCACTTCTCTATGTAAAACTATTACGTAATTTAAAACTTTTGTGCGCGATAATAATTTGAATCGACGTCGAACTGTCAACCGCTGTCAACCAATAGCACACCGGCAAGCATGCGACACGTGATAAACACTCCCGTCCCCTACCCCGTACCACCAAATAGACCGATAAATCGCTTCTGCGCAGCTTCAAGGCCAGCGTTCTTTTTACATGACGCGAACTATACTTATTATAAACTACCTTCACTTTTAACTGCTTTTTTTAGATTTTTATCTTTGTATCAAATGTAGCTGAAAAGCTATTACTTTTATAAATAATTACATACTTAACACCAGGGTAAATTGTAAAGTTCATAATAAAAAGCACCAATATGTTTTTCAGTCGTATTTATTATATCACATTAAACATATAGGTACAACATTTTCAAATACAAACGCTTCACACAACGGCCCCTAGTAGCATTTACTCCAGGGGTCCACTAACATAATATAACAAATGTATGTATGACCTTTAACTTGACCTACATAAACTGTCATAATTATGCGGAGAGCGAATCTACGACCACCAGCGTAACAGCCTGTATTGTGTCAACTCATCGTCAAATATAGCTACATTTTTATTATACCATCATTATTTTATATATTTAACTCTGCCGTCGACAGCAATAATAATTAAATAAAATGATACAAAACATTTTGCAAATCATGCTTACCATGCAAAAATTATGAAATTTTATTGTCTGTAACGTAATATAAAATAATAATAATAAATTTATAAAATGCATATGAACACAATAATACATAAAACAATCTGTTTACTTATTTTTGGCTAAATTTTAAAGATAACTAATAAATAATAATACAAAATAAACAATATAAAATAAATAAAATGTAATATAGACAAAAAAATATACACAATTTTTATAGGGACATATTAAAAAAATTTAAGCTTATGACATTATGAATAAAATCTGATTATACAATTGGTATGATTACTTTTCCAAATGTAAGGAAATAGATGACGCAATATTATTTTATACAACACTAGCTGACCTTACGAACTTCGTATCGCCTTATTTTTTTTTCTTAAATATATGAATTACATAATTATATCAAAATTAATTAAATCAAATCAAACTGCACACCGTGTGCAAATTTGAGTAAAATCGGTTAAGTAGTTTAGGAGTCCATCGCGAACAAACAGCGTGACGCGTAATTTATATATATCTATTAAGATAAGATTATCAATGACTAATCTTATCGAGAGAAAACATATTACGTGGTGTAAATGACATGCACTTACTTTAATGGCATAAACTGATGTATCAAATGGCATACATGCAATGAGTCATTTATAATAAATATTAAGTAACAAAACAATTTTATAATTTTATCACAATATTCGTTATGTAATTTTAATCATATAAGAATATAAATTATACTTGCAGACGACGCTTTTTATCCTTATTAAATTAATATCACTGTTATAATAGCTATTGTAAATTTATTTCAATACTTTGTTTGTTTAGAATACTTGTCAATTATCAACACGGTAACATCACAGGCTGTATTGTATCATGTAGAGGTATACGGTCAATTATTTCCAATGCCTCTAGTATACACTAACTACCTAAATCGCCTCATAAAATCTATAAAAATAGGTAACGTAAGGTCCTGTTTCACCGGTTGCGGATAACGGTATCCAACAGATAAAGGTTTATCATATATTATTCTTTATTACTTTCGAATTCCATTATATTTCGCCGCTGAAAATTCCAAATAAAACTGTTAAAAATTTATCTGGATCCAGATAGTTCAGGTCAAATTGTATGGAAATTTTGGCATCCCTGTTTCAAACACAATAGTTTACAATAACTTCCGATACAAATCATCATTTTTTATTTGCAATTTTCAGCAGGTTTATGAAATATTTCTATTCCCAAATGTGAATCTAGAAGTTGTAGTTTATTACTTGAGGAGAAAAAGGTCCTAATGGCCTATTCTGCCTCTTGCTGTTAAAGTCAATTCGTAACTTATCTGCAGGATAAACTTCATCCACAACACGTGAAACCGGCCCTTTAGTATTAAAGCAGATTATAAAAAGCGAGAGATTATATACTTATCAGTAGGTACAAATAAATATTAACATAGGATTATCATTATTTTTAGTAAATTCTAAAAAAAAGTTTTAATATTTGGTAAGTTTACAACTGGTTTTTAAGACACCATTTTAGAATAATTCGGAATATTAAAAATAAATAATAAAATAACTCTAAATTATTGTATACAGAAATAGAAAAATAAACCATTATTACAACAGTTTAAAATTATTTAAAAAATTAATTCTTTGGTAATATCTTATAAAATGTAATATAAAAACAACTATAATTAACAACTGGTACTTAGAATCTACATATCAGATGATAATTTTCAAAACATTTCTAATTAAAAAAAAAATCGATATTAAACTACATTTGTAAGTTAAGTTTAAATTAATTATTAGAAGTTCACATTACATTAGACTTGATTCGAAAGGAACTAAATTGGTTTTATATTTCAATAGAAGTATCTAAAACATATTGTTCTACATAAAAAAAAAAATCGGGGATGAGTAGAATGGCAACTTTTAAAAATTAATTCAACATAAGCAACTTAGATCTATAGTGCGTTCAACGAAAGGAGATACCAGACGCAAACAAACCAAATGACAAGTCATTCGCCAATGCAGGGTTTTGTAACCTTTTTTACTTACACTAATTTTTAAAATGTAAAATAAATTTATATGTTGATAATTACTATTTAAAAAGTATTAAATCTTATATAATTATATTATCTAAACGAACAATTAGTTATTCTTGATTGTATATTTATTTAATCTGTGTATCGTTTCAGGACACGGAATAAAAGAAAAATAAATAACTACAAAATCATAGGGCCGTCCGAATGTTTTCAAACCCATCTATAGTCTCATTTGACCTTGCCTATCCCTAGCCGAAAGCCGTGCAGCAGATAGCAACAAACAAGATAGAAAGAGATAGACCATATTTTGTTGGTTCCGCCGTCGCTACGCTTAAATGATGGACATTGTTTACGTCTGGTAGCTTCTAACGTTGAACGCACTGTACTTACTTGACAATACAACCGATGTATTCATATATTTTAACAATGCTTATCTTTAAAAATACATAAACATCACAGTCAACGACGCAACAAGAAGCAGTTTATTACATACTGTAAATATTAATTTATAATAATTTCAAGAATATTTAATATAAGGACAATTAGTAGGAGATCCGAAATAGAGACGAACTTCACCCATCTGCTTAATGGACGAAAATTATTTTATATTTATTTTAGTATATAGGTTGACTGAAAAATTCCTGGCCAGGCTATATTTAATCCAAAACCGAAAAAAAAAAATATTTAAAAATTTACCCATACAGTATGAAAGCCTGTAGAAAATGCAAATGTTGGGTTGTCTATTTTTTTCCTGGCATGACTACTGGGTGGCAGGTAGTGGCAGGTATAAGCAGGTATATTAATATATTAATAATCTTTCACCCGCACGTTTAATAAATAAGTCTTACATCAAAATAAGCACTTAGGCATAAGATACGTTTACAATCTAACTTAGTGCTTAGGAGTAGTACGGAGTATATGTGGTATAATTTAATACCTCTTACTTATAACTATCTTTTTAATAAGTTATTAAATAATTGTAAATTTATTTAAATTTTTTACTAAATATCACAACAGAAAACACAACACCATTTTTTATAAAACTAAACTTTGGTACAGAAATTGACTATATTGTGCAAAAACTTTATATAGTGTAAAGAGATTTCATCTCCATACTTTTTGCATAGAATTAATCACTTGGTATGTCGATTTTATTATTACATAATTATAATTGGATTTACCTATTTCGCTATGGAAAAAAAATCTCATAAGCCTTAGAAAAACATGGACAAATTCTCATAGATCTCATAGTCTGCACTAACTCGGTATATAAGCATTTGGTCTGCATTTGTCCATGTTTTTATGAATTTCATGAGATTTCTTCCATAGGGTTGTAGATATAATAAAAAGAAGTGTTTAATATATACATATATATAAGACTTAGAGAGCGGCTCTTAAACAATGCAGAATGGAATAACGTCTGTATTTGGTCTTATATTTGAATGAAGCAATTATATTTTTTGTAATTATGCTTTTTTACTTTTATTTTTTTCTATTCTTCCATTTTGTTTTTTTATTTATTAAATATTATGTAAGCTTTATGTACCTTGAAAAAATTTTAAATAAATAAAGGTTACATATCATACATATAACCTCATAGAATTTAATAAAAAAAGGTTAATACCAAATATATCTAAACAGGCAACGGTCCATCATTGTACATCTTACTCGTGACGGTCAGGAACACTTCCTCCAGAGTAGTTTCGGTCACGGAATAGTCTTCGATTATAGAAAATTGAATTTTGAGTTGTTCCAGCTCCGAGAATAGGTTGCTATATCTCATTGTGTAGTTAATGTAGAAGTGGAGCATCGTCTGAAATTATTGATATTTTATTTAGGATTTAGGTATGGTTTAGCCTTGCGTATGTGCTGGATTTTGAGTGTGTTCGATGTTCCTCCGTACTATTTACTTCAGTGTTAAGCAGTGACGTAGTGAGGTTAACTTGCGCCCGGGGCACAATACCTTTTTAGCTCACCATTCAAAAACAATACAATATGTCCAGCAATTTTTTATTTTGCGAACCATTTGGCACCCCTTTGTGATTAGCGCTCGGGGCTTGATGCCCCCCCTTGACTACGCCACTGGTGTTGGGGAAACAAAAACGCATACAAAACACAATTACAAACGCAGCCGGCATTAAACATAAACTAACTGTATGACCCAAACAATTCATTGTGTTGAGCGGATATTGAAGCACAACAGGCAGTGCTGCGTTAATGCGTCGTTAATTATCAAAAATATTCTTAGTAAACAAAATAACCTTTTGTTCCTGTCGTAATGTCCAATGGAGTCGCATTTTGAGAGTTTCTTTTAATCTTACAAGCATTTTGCTGTAATCGGTACTGTCAGCAACTGAAATCAAAAAGCGAGCTTTAGGAAGAATGTATGCAGTCGTATTTGTGTTATGTAATGTGATAAATTAATTTCAAACTAATGTGTTCTATTTTAATTTTATTACAATACTATATAAGATTAAAAATTCTATAGGATCAGAAATGAGAATATCTGCGAGAGAACGAAAGTAACCGATTCAGTAATTATAATCAAGTTGAAGTAGCAGTGGACTGGTCGCCTGTGTCGCAGGACCGATGGCCTTTGAAGTAGACGTATCCTGCGTATCCGTAAGACCCGCTGGAAAGACGATCTACCTAAGGTAAGCGGAGGCTGTATGAGGATTGCAGATAACCGGGATATTTGGCGCGAGTTCGGGAAAGCCTATGTCCAGCAGTGGATCGTGAAATAAAGCTAATTGACCAAGAAGTCGTTGAAAAGTCGTCGCACGAAAAAATATCCTAGAGGTATGGGGGTACTTTGAGAATTTAAACAGTCTTTCTACGGAATCAATTCATATAAGACCGCCAGAAATGTCTTGATTCATGAGCCCTTACTGTAATGGATTACCGCAGAGATTGAATGTAAGCGCGTCTGGCAAAGACGAGAATGGGATATGGAAGAATAGATTTAATCACAGTATTCAGACAACTTGCTAGATATTACCATGAGACAAGAGGTATAGTATTAAGGAGGTATGGCATCCAAGCTGCTACCGCCGGAAAACTACTTTTGAACGTCTGTCAGCTAATTGCTGTGAAAGAAAAGTATAAAGATGCATCGTCCAATACCTGGCCGAAGATTGTCCTCGACCCAAAAAAGCTCCAAAATTCGCTAAATCCATATATACAGTAGACTAGCAACAACGGTCACTTTTTTTTAATATCTAGTCCTATACAAGAAGGAAACAGTGGGAGAAACCTTTATTATTCCTAAGCTGATTCACCTTCAAATAGGAGTAAATAAAAAGAATAGACCGAAAAGAGACAAGATCTGCACTCATAAAATTGGTGACGGATTTTGCATCTCTACTAAGGAGATCGTTTGTAACGGATTCGGATGGGAAATCGTCAGTAAGGAAGGATGCACACGGAGATTTTGACAGTGGACTCAATTGCCCACACTAAGCATTTTTCACTTCAACGCGAAACATCCAACATGGGGTCGTAATTGTTTTTGACTGAAGGTATCATTTTAAAACTGTATTATAACTTTTTATAGGGCTAAATTTTGCAAAAATATTTTTAGCCCTACCTAAAATGGGCAAGGCAGAAATATCCTGCTCAAAATCCGGGGAAGTACCTCGATAAATAATACAGCTCTCAAGCAATTATGCGTTCTTGTGGTGAGTATGGTGATTGACCCCTGAGAGAAGGGGGTACTGGGGAGGAGGTTGGCATCGCGCTTACGATGCTTGTAGACATTTATACGCTAAGGTAGTCGCTTACCATCGGGTGAGCCCTATACTTGTTTGCCGACCTAGTTGTATATAAAAGAAGGTTTATTCTAATATGTTACGTGATTCTATAATAGCAACAAAGCACTCACTGTTCGTGGCTCCGAACGTGGCCAGTTTAAGCGTGACGGCGTGTCCGGCGGTGTGCGCGGCCCGCAGCGCCGCCGGGACGCCCAGCGCGCGCACCCTCCCGCCCACCATGATAGCGATCCGCCCGCACAGCGCCTCCATCTCGTCCATACTGCGGACACGTCGCACTCGTTACCGACACTCATACAGGTGTAGCACGTCACACACACACACACGGCCGGCTCGCCCAGCGCGCGCACCCTCCCGCCCACCATGATAGCGATCCGCCCGCACAGCGCCTCCATCTCGTCCATACTGCGGACACGTCGCACTCGTTACCGACACTCATACAGGTGTAGCACGTCACACACACACACACGGCCGGCTCGCCCAGCGCACGCACCCGCCCGCCCGCCATGATGGCGATCCGCCCGCACAGCGCCTCCATCTCGTCCATACTGCGGACACGTCGCACTCGTTACCGACACTCATACAGGTGTAGCACGTCACACACACACACACGGCCGACTCGCCCAGCGCACGCACCCGCCCGCCCGCCATGATGGCGATCCGCCCGCACAGCGCCTCCATCTCGTCCATACTGCGGACACGTCGCACTCGTTACCGACACTCATACAGGTGTAGCACGTCACACACACACACACGGCCGGCTCGCCCAGCGCACGCACCCGCCCGCCCGCCATGATGGCGATCCGCCCGCACAGCGCCTCCATCTCGTCCATACTGCGGACACGTCGCACTCGTTACCGACACTCATACAGGTGTAGCACGTCACACACACACACACGGCCGGCTCGCCCAGCGCACGCACCCGCCCGCCCGCCATGATGGCGATCCGCCCGCACAGCGCCTCCATCTCGTCCATACTGCGGACACGTCGCACTCGTTACCGACACTCATACAGGTGTAGCACGTCACACACACACACACGGCCGGCTCGCCCAGCGCACGCACCCGCCCGCCCGCCATGATGGCGATCCGCCCGCACAGCGCCTCCATCTCGTCCATGCTGTGGACCCAAGTCACACTTGTTATAGAACAAAAATCTGGCCCCACATCCTTGGCTTCTTGGGTTATACTTCCGCATAGTGCGAAACACACACGCACACACGTACGCACACGTACATATATTTAACACGCTCACATACAGGTCACAACTCACGTTCGTCCAGCAGCGTCACACACACACACACACACCCCCACACGTGTACCTGTGCGACGTGACCACCACGGCGCGCTGCGTCCTCGCCCGCAACAGCGCGGCCCACACCCTGCGGCGCGCGGCCACGCCCACCCCGGCGGTGGGCTCGTCCAGCAGCGTCACGGCCGCCCCGCGACTCAGCGCCACCGCCGCCGCCAGCTGCCGCTCACAGCCACCCGAGTAGTCTGACACGACGTTGTTCGCATACTTCTCGAGACCTGTTTACCGTTACATTTTTTTTTTCAAAATGACTATCGCGGTAACTCTCGTATAATCAAAAGTGTTTCATAATGGTTTCGTAATAACGCCAGTATATTATGAAAAAGCTGTTGTGGTGGCTTTAGCAGATAAGAGATAACGAAAAAGAGCATTTCCTTCTTTAAATATCTTAGTTTCAGTCATTTTTTCTTAACAAAAAACTTTACATACTTTAAGTATAAAAAGGAAGGTAAATATAAAAAAAACTTAACCAGTTAACATGGTCCTTCGAGCCGGATCTAAATTTATATTAAATAAGAATCCTTACTAAAATATTGTTAATCACTACTCACCAATGACTTTGATCATAGCTTTGGCTTCTTTTATGACATCTGATTGTTCAAGACCTCTCAACGTTAAAACTAACTCCAAACTTTCGTAACCCGTGAGAAACCTGTCGAGACCAGAGGACTGAGGGCAGTATGCGAGCGACCGCAGATACTATTGAAAATAATTAAACAATGTAAGAATTAAAAATGCTAATAGGAAATAATAATATACATATCTTTATTGAAAATAAAATTTTGAACTGTTGTTTATGTACAAGTTTACTCAGCAATAGTGGATTATCTCTGAAAGATATCTCTTCCAGTCTAAGAGAGCACTAATATAAATAATTGTGTTTGCAGGCAAACGAAGAAAAACCTACTTCAATTATATCGACAAGTAATACAACGTAGGTAGACAAAAAAATTGTCAAGTAAATATGCATTATCAAAGATTACTCAAAAAGTTGTAAACAGATCTTGATGAAATTTAAATGTGATCATATGATAAACATCGGCTTTCGATTAAATTAAAAATCATCAAAATCGGTACACCCACTAAAAAGTTATACTGATTTTGAGGGTTTCCCTCGATTTCTTTGGGATCCCATCATCAGATACTGGTTTCCTTATAATGGTACCAAACTAGGGATATCTCCTTTCCAACAAAAAAAAAAAAAAAGAATTATCAAAATCGGTTCATAAACGACGGAGTTATCCCCGAACATACATAAAAAAAAAACATATATAAGGTCGAATTGAGTAACCTCCTCCTTTTTTTTGAAGTCGTTTAAAAAGTAGGCTAAAAACTTAGTAAAAACTTAGGGGAACATTAGTTCCCCAATAATAAAAAAATCTTTTTTCTATTAAAATTGAATTTGACATTGTACATATATTGTGAGTGCCAAAATTTTCTTACGTTAGTTGATAATCCTGTCTTAAAGTGTCCATTAGCGTACAGGGACCCACGTGTGGGGACCTCGATGCCCGTCATCATCTTGAACATGCTCGACTTTCCCGCACCGTTGACGCCCACAAGACCGAAACATTCTCCTACACCAATAATCATACAATTTAAGTTATATCAGGAATCTTCTTTTATACGAATAGGGCCGCAAACATTAGCGTGCGGCTCAACTGATGGCAAGCTGTACCTGGAGTGGCAAAAAAAGCGATTACTGTAGCCTACAGACACCTGCAGCACCTAGTGGTATGCAGTTGTCGTATCTTATAGACGCCTGCAACACCAGAAGCATAACACGCGAACCGAACCTACCTCGAAGCTCTGGTTATCTCACTCACCACAGGAACACAACACTGTTTCAGAGCAGCATTATGTAGCTGCGACCTTCTGTAAGGTTCAGGTGCTACCCTAGACGGATTACTCCAGTATTTGAGCAGGATATTTCCTGCTATGTCCAACCTCAATGGAAAATACCTATTGTCTATTTGCGTTCAGGAAATAGTGACTAATGGCTGTCACTTAGTCACGCCACTTAAACAATTAAATCATATTAAGTTAGAACGACGTGTTCATATAGACCAGTTGAAGTAAATCCTTCGTACAGGCGTTCTAATTTAATAAGTCACAGCACGTGATTCATTGAGGTCAATGTGACATTTTCAACTTGTGAACATTAATTCGGGTTTGTGTTCTTTGTCTTATAACAAGCAAAAGTAAAGTTTGGTACTTTAACATAATTTATCAGTTTTAGTAATCATTTAACAACACTTATTTGCACATATTCATTTAAATTCAATTATTTTATCTTATCTTTAAGGGCATTATCATTACATAGTATAAGACAAAGGCGCTTCCCGCTGTCTGTATGCTTACATCTTTAAAACCACGCAACGGATTTCGATTCGGTTTTCTTTAGTAAATAGAGTGATTCTAGAGGAAGGTTTTTTTGTATAATACATGCATAATATAGTAGAGGGACACTGATAGTTTTGCGTGCCGTGCGAAGCCGCGGTGGGTCGCTAGTACAGTGATAAAACCGCATTTCAAAAATGTTGTTATCTTTATCAATAAAATTGTACTTAAGGTTATATTTGTTTTTTAATAAACACTCAACAAAGGTTCACCTTGTATTTCGTCTGACAATTAATTTCGCTGTGAAAAGTGTTTTTTTTTTTAATAATTAGTTAAAGATGTCCCAACTACAATAAAAACATTTTTACTTCTTTCGTAAATTATAACACGACAAATATATATATATAATTATACTAGCTGACCCGGCGAACTTCGTATCGCCTAACAGTCGATTCTTTAATTTTATTAATTTTTTTTTTTGAATTTTTCTCTCCGTAAGAACCATCCTCGTACTTCAAGGGATATTTTAAAAAAAGAATTAGCGAAATCGGTCCAACCGTTCTCGAGTTTTGCGCTTAGCAACACATTCAGCGACTCATTTTTATATTATAGATTATTATTAAATACTACTAGTATTATTAATATTTTTTCACTTTTTCTAATTATACAATATAAAAACCCAAAAATCATTAGCGGTGTGCTTGTCTCTCTGGTTATGAGTTTTTGACAAAGTATGATCCACAAAGCTAGTAGCGCCATCTAGTTAAAATATATGAATGATAAGTGTTAAAATTCTAAGCAATAATGTTAAGACGACTTTGTACTATTTACAATACTTAAAGTTATAAATATTTGTAATATTAATTATTTCAAAGAAATCTCACCTTTTTTAACCGAAAAGCTGACCCCTTTAACGGGATTGCAAGGGCTGTAGAAGATGCGCCAATATTTCTTGTGGAGATTGTTAACTAACATCGCATCTTGGATTTGATTCTTAGCTGTAAATAAATTATTATTAGAAATAACGCGAAAACTCCAGCAGCCGCCTTAACAGAGGAACCATTGCTAGCTATTTCGGGGGTTGCATCCCTCGTTTTGACCTATCAACATCGGGCGTTATACAAGGGTGTCACCTCAAACACCGGGTATTTGGATGAAACTTAATTCCAAAGTTTGTCCCTTGGGGCGGAATTTTTGTGAAAAACTGACCACTTACACTGGGTTTTCAAACAAACCAAAAATGTTAAAATTTTACTTAAATATTGTTTAAAAACAAATTATCTGAACGAGAAAAAGCCCTGACAGAAGTCTGCACCGAAGGAGAGGAAAGGAACTCTGGAGATAATTACCTAGATCTTTCCATAAATAATTTATCAGCAACGTGGTACAAGTTGAGGCTTACTAAAGGTCTACTAGGTATATTTGACAGTACATCGGTTTTATGTGTATATTCATTTTACAACTTGATTGGATTGATCAGCCTGTAAAATTCCGCTGTTGGAAAACTGTTGGAGCCTTCACCGTTGGAGCAATCCAACGCAGGTTGGCGGATATTCTCTATTAGGCGTAACAATCGCTATCAAGTGTCTATGATAACAACCGGGACCAACTACTTAACGTGCTCTCCGAAACGTGGTGAAGATACCCACAAGGACTGACCAGACCAGAAACAAATACTGGTACAAATACAAATATCCCCCAAGAGGAATACCCCAAAGAGGAATCGAAACTCCGACCGTCGGTGTCTAGTTGCTCATGCGCACCACTCCGCGAGAGCGGTTGTCTACATTCTTAGTTTTTTGTCACTACAAGCATTTAAAGATAAGGGACGCCATAATGTCACAATACTTACGCAGCTTGATAGTCTTCTCGACGTATTGTCTTTCGACGTGAACTGCCTCATCCGAATTAGTTAACGGCGAGGTTCTATACTTCAGGTTCAGAATTCGGTCACACATTGTGTTGAATACGCCGTACTGAGCTAGAATCACTATAGCCTGGAAAGACACACACATATATATATATATATATATATATATATATATATATATATATATATATATATATATATATATATATATATTTACACTTCAAAGTTGTCCAACAAGCGTACCGTACGCTTGATTGTAAGCGGATATTGTAGATGCAGAACATAGACGCAAGCAACACCTAGAATATTGCAAGCGCATTGCCCACACTACTACCCCTGACCCTCGGAAGGAGCTCTGGTCACCTCACTCACCACAGGAACACAACACGAGCAGTATTAAGCTGTGATCTACTGTAAGGTTGTAGTTCTGCATCCAAACTTTGAGCAAGATATTTCCTGCTTTACACTTGTAACGTTATACGTACATTATTTGTGCTGCTAAATTAAAATATGCTTAAATTTAATATTTTAAATACGTGAAATGATTTTTCTTTAAAAAAAAAACATTAGTTTATTATAATTAAATGAAATGAAAATCTACAGTAATTTATGATACACTATAATAATAAATTCATCAACCGGCATTTATATATTCGCGCGGGCTATATAAAATTCTAAATACGATAAGAAGAAGAAGAAGAAGAAGAAGAAGAAGAAGAAGAAGAAGAAGAAGAAGAAGAAGAAGAAGAAGAAGAAGAAGAAGAAGAAGAAGAAGAAGAAGAAGAAGAAGAAGAAGAAGAAGAAGAAGAAGAAGAAGAAGAAGAAGAAGAAGAAGAAGAAGAAGAAGAAGAAGAAGAAGAAGAAGAAGAAGAAGAAGAAGAAGAAGAAGAAGAAGAAATCTTTTGATCAAGATTATATTAAAAACCTATATGAGACGCAGGCAAAGAGACTGATTGAAATTGTAAAAAATAAAAGAGGACTCATTACTAAAATAAAAATTAAAAACTTTCATAAATTCTTTTTATTTTCCTTTAGTTTTGTCGTTCGAGCGACTCGATCTGACGTAGAACCTATAAGGAAACAATATCTGTCTCTTTCTAACGTTAACATGAATGCCTTGAATAACCGTCTTCCATTGTAGTATCAAAAAGATAAAAAAAATATTTTTATTAAGAGTTATTATAACAAATGTGTATTATGCTAAAGTTTTGTCGCGGAGTGTATATATCGATAGGCCGGAAATTTAACAAAATAATTATAATATTCAAGATAGAATATAATTATATCAAGCGAGTCACCATGAAAACAAGGGCTTGCGCCATCATCGCCAGCATGTACCCTCCAGGAGCTTCGCCTTCAAAGCAAAAGTAGCATTGAAGTTTCTCGTGTGTGTGTCCTGAAAACAAATTTATTAATTGAAGGATTACTCAAGTAACCTATTGTTGACACACTCAAGTGAGTGAGAGAGGGATGGAGGCTGGGATGTCTGGTCTGATATTATGTACGCGCAGACACATGACTTTCTCGTTCTTAAGAAGTAAGCTCCAGTCACCAATGATAACAGATTACATCTTGACATGGGGCGGGAACCGAGCCCACAACCCCAGCAGAAAGCACGATAGATGCAAAACACAACACTGAGCTAGTTAGGTAATAGTATAGACACACTTACTAGCGTTATAAGCGGCGATGTCAACGCATCGTTTGGCTGCGTTTGTGAGTGAATATGGAGGGACCCCGTAGCTCAGTAATAACAGGAAGTAGTCGATAAATTCGTAAACCTTCAATCCTGTCCGCTGTATATTATAGCCTCTCAGTACCTCCACGAAAGGCATCACCAGCACTGAGTAAGAACATAAGTAACATTAAAATCAAACAATGTGTCAATTTACATTAAATTTGGTTTAACGATGCGTGTGTTTGTGTGTTTGTTTGTGTGTATATGTGTGTGTGTATGCGTGCGTGTGTGTATGTGTGTGTGTATGTGTGTGTGTATGTGTCTGTGTGAAAATTAGAAGCAACTACACAACTTACCGAAGAAAAATGTAATAGAGACAAGTACAACGCACGAGACACGTTCCTTAAACATGAAGCTGACGATGTAGGCCAAAGCGAGGAATGAAATTATTCCTAGCATGAAGACTACCGAAAAAGCGACTGAAATGCAACAGATTAACCAGTTATTACTTATTATTGTACACAAACAAATTGCTTAAAGGTAGTAAGTAGTAAGAACACAAGATGTAATACGATAAGTTTTTTAATGTGCCCAGATAGCATAAGTGAGGTAGTAGCTTTATTGAGGTAGGGCACAGCAGAAAATATCTTGTTAAAAATTTAGAACAGCTCCACAGGGGAGTACCTCAATCTTACAAAGATATCTAAATAAGTGTGTTCCTGGAATGAGTAAAGTAATAAGTCCCCCTGCACCAGCAGTGTCACAGCCCATAGAAGCACTAGTACGTAGCCCGATAGCATGTGCACGTTCATAGTGCAATAACTTTCCTTCTTTCGTAAACGTTTTAGAAATGAGAGCAGAATAGTCTCACCGAGGAAGTCAGTTTGGTCAATTGTGCGGGTCCCAGCAGTGCGCATGCATACGTCGATAACTTTCAATGGTTCTTTTCAGAACTTTCTAGAAACCTAGAGCAGTAGTGCTAGTCTCACCGAGGAAGTCGGGTCGGTCGATGGTGTGGTCCCGCTCGAAGGCGACGCAGATGACGATGATGGACAGCGCGAGTGCGTATATAAGCGCGAGAACGTTCTAGAAACCTAGAGCAGTAGTGCTAGTCTCACCGAGGAAGTCGGGTCGGTCGATGGTGTGGTCCCGCTCGAAGGCGACGCAGATGACGATGATGGACAGCGCGAGTGCGTATATAAGCGCGAGAACGTTCTACAAACCTAGAGCAGTAGTGCTAGTCTCACCGAGGAAGTCGGGTCGGTCGATGGTGTGGTCCCGCTCGAAGGCGACGCAGATGACGATGATGGACAGCGCGAGTGCGTATATAAGCGCGAGAACGTTCTAGAAACCTAGAGCAGTAGTGCTAGTCTCACCGAGGAAGTCGGGTCGGTCGATGGTGTGGTCCCGCTCGAAGGCGACGCAGATGACGATGATGGACAGCGCGAGTGCGTATATAAGCGCGAGAACGTTCTAGAAACCTAGAGCAGTAGTGCTAGTCTCACCGAGGAAGTCGGGTCGGTCGATGGTGTGGTCCCGCTCGAAGGCCACGCAGATGACGATGATGGACAGCGCGAGTGCGTATATAAGCGCGAGAACGTTCTAGAAACCTAGAGCAGTAGTGCTAGTCTCACCGAGGAAGTCGGGTCGGTCGATGGTGTGGTCCCGCTCGAAGGCGACGCAGATGACGATGATGGACAGCGCGAGTGCGTATATAAGCGCGAGAACGTTCTAGAAACCTAGAGCAGTAGTGCTAGTCTCACCGAGGAAGTCGGGTCGGTCGATGGTGTGGTCCCGCTCGAAGGCCACGCAGATGACGATGATGGACAGCGCGAGTGCGTATATAAGCGCGAGAACGTTCTAGAAACCTAGAGCAGTAGTGCTAGTCTCACCGAGGAAGTCGGGTCGGTCGATGGTGTGGTCCCGCTCGAAGGCGACGCAGATGACGACGGCGGGCAGCACGAGCACGAGCGCGTATATAAGCGCGTGCGTCAGTAGTGTCGCGGCCCAGTGCAGCGCGGGCGCGCAGCCCGACAGCACGTGTGTGTGGCGCGTGCCACTCGCGCGCTCCGCGCACGGCAGCGACACCGCGCTCACCACCGTCGTCAGCGTCACTGATGATTATGATGCTATATTGAAATTCGTGTCAATACTATCAAATAAATCATATGTTTAGATGGCAATGACCAGACTACCCGCATTACGAGTACATCTCAGTAAGAGATCGTTCATCAGATCCCTACCAGGAGTCATATTTCTTTAAAAGAGTTAGGTACGGGCAGTCACTGGCTTTTGCAGTCTCACTTTCAACGTTGTTGAAAATGACTAACTCGCTTTGATAAAAACTTAAATCATCAACTATTCATTGTTATATAAGAATTTTAACTCAAGATATAAAAACTAACAGACTAGCGTCGCTCACCCTTGCAGTTCTATTTAACGGCATGTTTTTTTACAAATTAAGAATAAAAAAAAACAGAGTGTGCTTTTGACCAAACGAATGAAGTAAAACCTAGAAAACGTAACTCTTTCTAATTCACTAACTTATATCTCCCTCTCAACTTCCGTTCGCCTCGCCCGATCACACTTTTCGTAACACTCGTCACGTATTTACCAGCTTACTCGCCAAGTCAAGCGTGCGTAAAGAAATTACACTTTAAAAAAACTCACCGAATACTACCATAACAGCCCATATAGCACCATGCATGAAATTTTTATATACTTTAAACTCGTAAGCTTTGGGTCTATTAATCGGATAGTTATACGTAGTGACGGTCTGTCCATCTGCGTACGGCAGCAAACGAGTTGCAATCATGTTGGTCAGTAAGTTCAGTGCCACGGGCGGTGTATAACGCTCTGCTGTTGAGAATAGCACCTGAAATTAATAAAATGAAACAAATAGGCTTTAAAAGAACTTTTGAATTGTCATTTTACAAATGAAAATTATATTTGTTTTAATTAATTATGTTTAAGTGAAGTTACCACCGAGAGAGACTTCTTAAGATTCCATGGATTCACCGTACTGGTGTGCCCGGTCCATCGTGTGGCAGGAGGAGAAACTCAGAGCAGTGCCCAGGACTTGCGACCTAGGTGTAGGTTTAAAGAGGGTTTAAAGAGGCCCCTTTGAGATGCGCATCAACGCTCACCTTCACTGCTCGAGTTTCCCGCCCTGCCTAGCCAAATTTGGTAGGAACCTGTTAGTGCAGCCTTAGATACTCGTTCTAAAATAGAACTTACTGCATTTCTCGACAGGCCAAGGTCTTTCAGAATGTATATTCTGCAGCGAAGAATAGGCAAGAAACTCCATAGTTACTAATATAAAATAAGGAACAGTTTAGTAAGTTTTCGTTCGAAGATTGTATGAACGCATTTTGTCAAAAAAAATAAAATAAAATAAATCAGATATTATTTACTTGGGGACCTAATTTGATAAGTATCTTACCGTAGCATCAGTTTCATTAAGCTGGACCCCAACTAAGTACTTATTGTATTCCAATATATTTTTGTCAGTAGCGCGGAGCAGAGCTGTAATAAAAAAAATATTTACACATTTTCAAGTTTTTTGACTTTTATATTATTATAAATATTCTTATGCAATAAATATATATGGTAATGGTATGGTATGGTAATATATATAGTATACGTTATATGAGTTACCATTTCATAATTTCGTATTCAATCAAAATCAAAATCAAAAATAGCTTTATTCAAATAGGCTCTAAGAGCACTTTCGAATCGTCATTTTACAAATCTAAACTTTAAATTAAATTATTATTTTTGTAAAAGTGAAGCTACCACCGCACATCTAAGACATATACACAATCTAAGACAAGTTGAGATTTATAGAGTTAATCCGAAAAAAAAAACATCTAATCAAAAACAAAATCTTTTTCAAACTGCAGACTGAATCAGCCTATAATTGTTTTGCTGTGCAAATGCCTCCTCTATATAGGAAAGGATAAAATAAATACATAAGGCACCACCACGCTGATTTATTGGATAATTCACATTCAAGGAGTAACAATCGCTATCAGACCTTTCAACATAGTCATTTTACTTACCAGCAGTAACATTTGGTGCCAATTCGAAGTCAACCTTCGGATATTTGTTTTCGATGATCTTCAAATTGACTCCGCTTACATTAATGCTATACAACACTCTGGGGTCGGCCATTTTGTTATAGAGATCCAAATTTAAAGATACATTCAGAACCTTAAGGTCGTTGCTACGTCCATTCAGACAGGTCATTATGGTTAAGCCGTAAATAATCATTAAAGGTATTATAACTTTCTGAAAAAAAAAGAATTGTGTACATTTATGCAAGTGAAACTTTAGTGAATAAAAACATTTATATTAATATTATCAAAACACAAATAGCGCGGAACACTTGCGACATGCGACACGCGATAGATGAATGAAATTTTTTGGAGCGATAGATTAAAAGTTTGACCTTAATAAAATATTGAGTTTATAGTACAATATTTAAAAAAAGAAACACGCATGAGACTATTAAGGTGTAATCCAACATAAAACATTAGCTACATATAATTCAGCTGAAATTATTTAAAGGTGATGGGAGTTGTTTTACCGCCTCATTCAAACAGGGTGAAAAGTAGTTCGTTATTTCTATGAGATTATATTAAATTATTAAATAAATAATCGACTTTTTCTGTGTCACTCTCGGTGTCAGGGTTCCGGTAATACACACTCATTTACAAAATGATTTTTTTACTGGAATTCCGTTGAATGTCAAGCGAAAAAAATAAAAATAAAAATTACATCATGAAGCATACAAAAAGTCGAGGATTATAACACTATTGATATTTTCTATTCTATCTTTCTGTCTTTAGAAAAAGTCTACACTAAATTAATTTCAAACTTACTACAATTAGGAAAAGCGACATCTTTGAGCGGTAGTACTTCAACTGTCTCTTGAAGAGCACGGCCAGTTGGCGCAGGTAGAGTCGCGGTCCGGTCACAGTTTTGAAGACTGGTTCTATAAAACATTTTTAATTTTAGCTTTTTTTCTACACTTCAAAGGTGGCAAACAGGCGTACGGTACCGCCTTGAGGTAAGCGGATACCGTAAGTATTGAATTCCTGCGATGGCAGGAGCATGGCAATTGCATTCCCTATTGCCGACCCTCCTCAGAAGAACTGGCTACCTCAATCACCACAGGAACATAACACTCTTGAGAGCAGTATTACTTAGCTGTGACTTTTTGTAAGGTTAAGGCACTTGCTGGGCTGTTAAAAATTTTGCCAAATGTGCCTTTTCTCTATCACATTTTTACATCATACAAAATATTGGCTTTCTATATCAAATAATTACTATGAACTCTTAACACTTATAAAAATGTACTACCTGCGTTTCCCCTGTCAATGTCATTTAATAATTCCGAAGAATAGTTAAGAATACGTAGCCAAATGTGCCTTTTCTCTATCACATTTTTACATCATACAAAATATTGGCTTTCTATATCAAATAATTACTATGAACTCTTAACACTTATAAAAATGTACTACCTGCGTTTCCCCTGTCAATGTCATTTAATAATTCCGCTGCATCTTCAGTGCACAATCTGAAAAAAATTAACAAATTAAAAATATAAGCTGTTCGACTGCTAACTACGGTCCTGCAAATGGAGGGTCCTCTAGATGTAACAAATTACCTTCCACGTGAAAGAAATTCCTATTACTTTTTTTAAAATTTAATTTTGTCTTCATCATTCATCATCATTCCAGCCTATTGCAGTCCACTGCTGGACATAGGCCTCCACAAGTTTGCGCCAAAAATGCGTAAACTCATGTGTGTTGCCCATAGTCACCACGCTGGGCAGGCGGGTTGGTGACCGCAGGGCTGGCTTTGTCGCACCTAAGACGCTGCTGCCCGTCTTCGGCCTGTGTGTTTCAAAGCCAGCGGTTAGATGGTTATCCCGCCACCGGTCGGCTTCTTAAGTTCCAAGGTGGTAGTGGAACCTTGTTATCCCTTAGTCGCCTCTTACGACACCCACGGGAAGAGAGGGGGTGGCTATATTTTTTGGTGCCATAGCCACACAGCAATTTTGTCTTATAGGTAATATACGAACTACTCTGGTAAGATAGTTCTGCATGAAACGTCCTTTTATCGTAAATTATAGTGCTTACGCGTTCAAGTCGAACACCTAATCGATAAAGATTTTTATTTTTAACCGACTTCAAAAAAAGGAGGAGGTTACTCAATTCGACCAATCGATTCAATCTGACGGTGGAATTCCAGAGAAATCGAGGGAAACCCTCAAAAATCTGCATAATTTTTTACTGGGTGTACCGATTTTGATGATTTTTACTTTAATCGAAAGCCGATATTGATCATATGGTCACATTTAAATTTCATCAAGATCTGTTTAGAACTTTTGGAGTAATCTTTGCTAGTACGTATTTACTTGACTATTTTTTCGTCTACCTACGTTGTATTACTTGTCGATGTAATTGAAGTCGGTTTTTTTTTAGTTTGCCTGCACACACAATTATATTTTATTCTGTTCTTGGTTCTGTATGATGGTACAATTGACTTTCGATAATTTGTTTTTTCCCTGGTCCCTTTAACAAAACTTAATTGGTTTTCCCTACCAATATTATGTTGTAGTTTGAAGTATTTATCGTACGATCATCAGACCTATACATTGCTTACATAAATGAGGTATGAGAGAATTCGAAATTAGAATTTCTGTCTTTCATTAAACATTGTCAATGATTTCAAAAAAAAAAAAAAAAAAAACAAAATACGCATCACCGGAAGCGACTCTTTTCACATATTAGGCTGGTTTTTTCAGTTGCTTTTAAAGTTGTTTTCAAAAGGTGTTTTAACAAATTAAACAGCTAATGGACTAGTACGTATGTGTGTGGGTAAATTAATCCGTACAAATCACTAAATTTCAGAAACATCACTAATAACTGAAACAGTAATATCTAGTTGTTGCTAAACTTACTTTAAAAATACATCTTCTAGCGTTGAGGCGCCTATTCCGATACAATCGATGCCAAGTTCTGATTTTTTTAACTTCAGGAAGTTGAAAAGTTCAGGAAACTTAGCACTGTTCTTAGATGGAAGGTTGTATGAGATGAAGTTGAGAGAAGTCTCATTGACTGTGGCTTCCGGTATTTTCGAGTTGATGGCAGCGGTGATGGCTGATTCGTCTGGTAGTCCGATTGTGGTGAAAGAGAGTCGGTAACCGGTTCCTACAAGAATAATAGGAAATAACTACTTACGAGCTAGAAAACAATACTTATCACTTCAGCCCATCGAAGTCGACTGCTGAACAACTGAGGTAGAGCACAGCAGGAATTTCTTGCTCAAAATATGGAGCAGCCCGACTGGGGTAGTACCTCGACCTTACAGAAGATCACAGCAAAATAATACGGTTTTCAAGCAGTATTGTGTTCCTGTTGGTGAGTAAGGTGACCAGAGCTCCTGGGGGGGGTGGATTGGGGATTGGGTCAGCAGCGCGCTTGCGATGCTTCTGGTGTTGTAGGCGTCTATAAGCTACGGTAATCGCTTACCATCAGGTGAGCCGTACGCTTGTTTGCCGACCTAGTGACATAAAAAAAAAACATAAACATCCCCAAGATCGCACTAAAAATGGCACGAACTCATGTGTTTTGACTATAGCCACCACGCTGGGCAGGCAGGTTGGTGACCGCAGATCTGGCTTTGTTGCACCGAAGACACTGTTGCCCGTCTTCGGCTTGTGTATTTGAAAACTAGCTTGGATGGTTATCTCGCAATCTGTCGGCTTTTTAAGTTCCAAGGTGGTAGTGGAACTGTGTTATCCCTTAGTAACGTCTTACGACACCCACGGGAAGAGAGGGAGTGGCTATATTCTTTACTGCCGTAGCCACAGAAACAAACGTAGGTGCTGTACACTTGCTCAATACGTAGACTCGTGGTCGGTCTTACCATACCATACACACACTCCTACAATACAGTACAGTACCGTACCGTACCGTACCGTACACTCACCGAGCGCGCGCTTGAGGTGCATGGTGGTCGCGTGGCAGCGCAGGCGGCCGGCGTGCTCCTACAGTACAGTACCGTACCGTACCGTACCGTACCGTACACTCACCGAGCGCGCGCTTGAGGTGCATGGTGGTCGCGTGGCAGCGCAGGCGGCCGGCGTGCTCCTACAGTACCGTACCGTACCGTACCGTACCGTATCGTACCGTACCGTACACTCACCGAGCGCGCGCTTGAGGTGCATGGTGGTCGCGTGGCAGCGCAGGCGGCCGGCGTGCTCCTACAGTACCGTACCGTACCGTACCGTACCGTACCGTACACTCACCGAGCGCGCGCTTGAGGTGCATGGTGGTCGCGTGGCAGCGCAGGCGGCCGGCGTGCTCCTACAGTACAGTACAGTACCGTACCGTACCGTACCGTACCGTACCGTCACCGTACACTCACCGAGCGCGCGCTTGAGGTGCATGGTGGTCGCGTGGCAGCGCAGGCGGCCGGCGTGCTCCTACAGTTCCGTTCCGTACCGTACCGTACCGTCACCGTACACTCACCGAGCGCGCGCTTGAGGTGCATGGTGGTCGCGTGGCAGCGCAGGCGGCCGGCGTGCTCCTACAGTACCGTACCGTACCGTACCGTACCGTACCATACCGTACCGTACCGTCACCGTACACTCACCGAGCGCGCGCTTGAGGTGCATGGTGGTCGCGTGGCAGCGCAGGCGGCCGGCGTGCTCCTACAGTACCGTACCGTACCGTACCGTACACTCACCGAGCGCGCGCTTGAGGTGCATGGTGGTCGCGTGGCAGCGCAGGCGGCCGGCGTGCAGTGCTGCTACGCGGTCTCCGAGCGCTTCCGCCTCCTCCATGAAGTGCGTGCTCAGTAGCACTGTGCGAGAGCCGCGGAGCGACTGCGAGATTTAGACATGTGCTATAGTGCTTAAAGTGGTGGAAGAGCATAGGGGAGGGTAATTTGCATGTGTCATATATCACGTTTCGCATAAAATTCAAAGCTTTTTTGTTTACTACGTCTCAATATGATTGACTTTGCTTGCTACGGCATAAAGCCATCAAAACATAAGCTATATTTGTATTATTGTGTCTGTTGTAAAGTTGTCACTATATTCTTTGGAATGTATATTCCACAAGGGTGGTCTTTCTTGTTTTATTTTATTTTATTTTCAAATTTAGAAAACTTACAGCTATATTACAAATATAAAAAAAAAAACAATGATTAAGTTACGGCCAATTACAAGTTTTCACAAATAGTAATAATGGATATATGGAATAAAATTAATTTAGTATAAGATCGAAAACAATAATTATGCAAACAACTCTATACAACGGCCAAGAACACACCACTTTTGAAATAAATAGACTACCTTTGATATGCGAAAAAATCGATACACAGCCATCTTTTGAGTCTTGTCACACTCGTGCCAAAAATCACAATCATCAATATCGACCCTCCGGCACTCTGCATTGAACAAACGACACGTTCTGATTATAAATGAATTCTGCCTATAGATACTACGGGTAGCAGGAGTGTAAAGAAGATCATGTTTTCGTAATGGAGCTGATGGTACGCGCAGTCCAATTTTGTTCATCAGCTCGGCTACATCCGTCGACCCGTTTGCAATTTTAAATAAAAAGGAAACAACCGCTATTATTAACTACGTTTGAAATGTGTGCATCAAACAAGAGCTTTGAGTCGAATGTGGTAACATTCCAACCAAGATCTCCGATAGCGTTAACTCTAGTTATTACGATACCAGATAATGTGTATCGGCAAATTATTGGTTTAGGCTTGCGTGTAAAAGTACAAACATAGCATTTTGAGATGTTCAAGTCCAGTTTGTTCTTTGTACAGTAAATTCGGAACCGATCCAGATCGCCCTGCAGGTCAATAGTATCCTCATATGAACATATTTTACGAAGTATTTTAATATCGTCTGCATAAAAAAGTATTTTTGACGTACGAAAACAGGATATGAAATCGTTTATAAATAGATTTAATAACAGAGGTCTTAGCAAGGACCCCTGTGGAATTCCTGACGGGATACACAAAGATATTTTGATTCCAATTTGTTACTTTCATAAGGTTATTGACGTGTATTTGAAAAGCTATTTATATATAAAATTTAATAATTAAATCTAATTTTTGCTGTTTTTTTTACGTGTATTTTTATTTCATATTTACTGTTTGATTATTGCATGTTGTGATTACCTTTAAAAAGAAATACAATTAAACTTCTTTAATCAGTTGTGTAAAATAATTCTTTTGTTTTTATTGTTGTAATTTCTGTTTGTGATCCTAATAAATAAATAAATAAATAAATAAGACCTCGTCGACGAGTAACGGTTAAGAACGACAACTTGACTTCTGTTCTCAACATATGATGAAAACCATCTATGGAGATTACCGCATATATCGAAACACTTGCTGTAATCTGTGTATACAACGTCTAGCTGGAATCGTTGTGACATGTGTTCCGATATAAAATCGCTGCAAACTATAAAATTTAATGGGGTGGAGCGACCACCAAGAAAGCCGTGTTGATGCTCACCAAAGTTAAGTCTAATAGCCGAATAGAGTTGCCTGTAAATAAATTTTTTTGAGTATTTTAGCGAATACACATAACTTGGAGATACGAGTAGGTCTATAGTTCTCCACCTCATCTCTTGGACCTATTTTGTGTATTGGAGTTATATATGCCGACTTCCAAATCGCAAGTACTTCTCCCTCAATGAGAGACCGTTCAAAAAGGATCGTAATAGGAACAGTTAGAGATTTAAAACATTTAAATATGAAGATTGGTGGAATATTGTCGGGTCTTGCAAATTTATTCAGGTCAACCTGTTTTAATAACTTAAACACTTCAGCTTCTTGTATTTCTATCGAGCCTACACCTGAGTTATTCCCATAATAATTATGAGTCAGCTGGGACTTTTGTAAACCAGCGGTCACGTTAGTATCTTGAGGATCGGTGTGTTGAAAGTTGGAATAGAAATATTCCGAGAACATATTGCATATGTCTTCCCCATTTTCAGATGACTGTCCCTTATATTTTAGTACAGAGGGATAAGAATGTGACTGATTTTTATATTTAATATATCGCCAAAAAGCTCGTGGTTTCCTAGAAATATCAGACTCAATTTTTGACATATATTCGTCAAACATACTTTTCTCTAATTCCCTGACACGCTGTCGCAGTGTAATGAATGAAAGTTGATCAGATAAGTTGCCATATTTTTTAATTTTTTTTTGTGATTTAGCTCTTTCTTTAAGAATCTTGATTAACGGTTTATTATACCAAGGGGATATCTACAAACTGCTACAGCAGACCTGGTTGGGACGTAGGTGTTCTTCAGTTTATTAATAATATTGTTACGAACACACAAAGAAACTAGCGCCATCTAGCGGCAAACATTGAAACCACAAAGACAGAGACCGCATGAAACTCTACTCAATACTAGATGGAATCCCACAGAAGTGGGATTTGGAGATGTCATCGACTACGAGAGAAGACTTCAAGGAGGCCGTCAGGGCACGAGCACAACGAGCAGCGGAGGCCACACCCACCGTGGGCCAAGCCCCGCCCACTGACCCCGTCTATCGTGCCCCGCCCACTGACCACGCCCCCAGGCCTCGCCTACTCGGACACAGGCCCCGCCTACTCGGACCTGAGTCCCGCTTACTCGGACTCAGAACCCTCTACTCGGACTCAGGCCCCGCCTACTCAAGCTCAGGCCCCACCCACTTTGTCTCAAGCCCCGCCCACTGGATCCGCCCACCTTACCACGCCCACCAGCGACAGCGTAGCTTCTACAGACCCTCAAGTGGCTCTTCAATTAAGAAGTTTAATTAAATTAATGGAGCTGCAAAGGGCTGAAATTCGTTGTGCTTTGCAAGAATCACAAGAGCAAACAAGTTTTAAATTGCAAGAATTACTAGAGCAAACGAGTTTCAAATTGCAAGAATCACAAGAGCAACAAAAGGCTGAAATTCGTGGTGCTTTGCAAGAATTACAAGAGCAACAAAAAGAGCTCCAAGAAAAAAACGCTTTGGGCTATAAAAGATGTTAGCGACGCGGTGAATAAGCTTCGAAAAGATGTCGACGTAGTGGAAGATCGAGTTACCGGGTTAGGATTGGATGTTGAAAATGTGAAAACCGGCCTCACTGAACAACAGAAGAAAGTAGTGCGCCTTGAAACCACGGGCCTTGAAGTCGCGATGTCTAGTGGAAGTACCGGAGTGGCGCAAGGACCAAGAGTGAAAATGCCTCCATACGACGGCACTACTCCGTGGCACGCTTATCGTCAACAATTCCAGACTGTTGCTACTGCCAACGGATGGACGGAAGAGCAATGCCTGACCGCACTCACTGTTGCGCTTGCGTAGAAAAACACCACGGCGTCGCCGAACGATTTACAACGCAACTCAGTGTCCCAGTCATAGGTATTAATTTCTTTTCCAATAGCAGTGTAGTTAGTCTTATGATAGATATACTTCATACTGGAACAAATGGAAAGCTTTTGTAGTTGCAAAAAAATAACCGATAAGGATATGGCTCTATGGTGTACATCTTCGGGAACCAAAGGATCGCTGCAGTGATCTACTTCAACTTCACTGTTAGACAGCACCAAGTCTAATATACTACCGCTGCCATTGAGATGAGTATATTGTGACAAATTGCAAACCCTGAATGAATCTAACACGTTAATCTGACTTGCACCTTGTATGTTAGTAGGTAATAAGGTATTTTGATCCCCCGGCAGCCACACTATATTCGGCTGATCAAAATCTCCTAAAATTAAAAATTTGTCCGCGGGGTGTCTGAGGACAATGTCCATTACATTATTAGAAAAATTTATTTATTTATTTATTTAATTTTGAGGAGAAACAACAGCTAAAATACTTTCACAAATACAAAATTTACATAGAGACATAAAGCCAATAATAGTTCCCCACATATAGAAACAGAAGATTAATTAAGATTTAAATTAACAAATTGTTCCCTCAGAGAATTGCCTAAATTTTGAGAACAAATATATTCGACACCTTTGTGTATTTTGTAGGATATCCTGGGTTTTTTCTGATATAATGTTAAGGTCACCCATATATCCTCGGCAGACCAATCACACCTGTGTATTGCAACCAGTTCCCGACGCACAGCGCTTAAAACTACCCCTCCCATTGTTTGATTAGTACTTAAGTAATTCCGATCACGTCTCCATACTGAATATCTATCGTCGAACAACTCACTGTCGCACATACCCTCTAAGCCAGGTCTCCGTCAAACAAACAATATCAAAGTTGTTAATGCACACATTTCTAAAGAAAACAGATGTTTTAGTCCGTAATCTCCACACATTCTGATAATAAACGCTAAGAGGTGCCATCATAACACATTGTAAATAGCGTTTGAATGTGCTGTGATTATCAAATGTTCCACGTTTATGTTCGTGTCGTTTGGAGATGGAGATAGATAAAAAAATATATTTTGATTTTATAATTTTTTGCGAAATGTTATTTTTCTTGGAAACATTGTATAAGAGGAATACTTGCAAAGTTGAAAGGTAAGCCGAGTATGAAATTTTTAACTTAGAGGCTCGAAAGAATTTGCTGTCATTTGTTCAATGTTTTCAGTGCCACACATGTTCACACAAACATTTCAAGTTTTGTTTTCTTTATTTTTTGTTAAAATTAAACCGGTATAATTGTGCTATGTTAGTTATGTATATCATCAGAGATGTGTGTACTTACGAGCAGAAGATCCCACAGCTTTCTCCTGGTCTCCACGTCCAGACCGGAAGTGGGTTCATCGAGCACCAGTACTTTGGCGTCTCCGGCCAGTGCGCAGGCCAGTTGTAGTGTGCGCTTCATACCACCCGACAGTTGGCTGGTCTGGCAGGATGCTTTATCAGCTAATCCAACTAGTTTGAGAAGATCTTGTGACGATTTCTTAGCTTCTTCATAGCCAACGCCTTTTAACTGATGAAATGCAAAGACATATTGTAGACGAATAACATACCTTATTTAAGTAATAGAAACTAAAATAACCCATACCAGAAATGATTTTTCTAAAACAGATGAGGTTTATTATATTAAAAATTATTAAATACACAATGCAAATCATAATGAGATTACTACCCTTCGCAATGTTGTACTGACTTTTTATTCAGCTTTAAAAATACGTGAAGTACCGACGGTACAGTACTTTAAGTGGTTTTAGTATAAATGGTAGATCAGTTTTGTATACTAAAAACAGAATGGGACCTAAGATCGACCCCTGTAAAACGTCTATCGGAAATGATAATTCAGTAAACTGTTCCGTATGTATTATTAAGTTGAAGATATATGATAAATCTTTTTAAAATTCTGTGACTACCAGTGGAGAACTATTGGTAGCTTTTTATTTCTATATAATTTTGTACATTGTATTTCTCAGCTGTTGTTCCTCCCAAAATAAATAAATAAATATAAAACGTTGAAAAGACGTTTTTCGAGAACACTAGTAAGAATAAGGATTTCCCTAATATAAGTATAATAAAATGATCGGCGCGAATCTAGTAAGCTGTAAATGTTTATGTGTAGGCGATTATTCTATTTAATAAGCTACTTACCAGAGTGAAGAACATGACGTGTTCCATAACAGACAAATACGGGAAGAACAAGTTGTGTTGAGGACAGAGACCAATGATCCTTTGCAATTTGTCTTTTTGAGTGACGGTGTCCAAACCTTCCACGAGCACTTTACCTTCTGTTGGTTTTAAATTACCTACAAATATCGAAGAAAATCTCATACACTAAAATTTTTAACCATATCAGTGCAGGAATTCATAGCAAGAAAGAAGTTTTAACCATTTCGTGTTTTGTTTGCGTGTATGTCTTTGCATAACATAAAACCACCAACCATCCAACCACCAAAAATTTTTATGACAATATTTTTTTCACGGAATACAAATCATGCAAAATTTGATATCTTTTAGAAAGTACGAGCGAATCGACATAAAGTACATTGATGTTCTTAAATAATTATTCATCATTCATTATCATCATTACAGCCTATACAGTCCACTGCTGGACATAGGCCTCCACAAGTTCACGCCAAAAATAACGTGAACTCGTGTGTTTTGCCCATAGTCACCACGCTGGGCAGGCGGGTTGGTGACCGCAGTACTGGATTTGTCGCACCGAAGACGCTGCTGCCCGTCTTCGGCCTGTGTATTTCAAAGCCAGCAGTTGGATGGTTATCCCGCCATCGGTCGGCTTCTTAAGTTCCAAGGTGGTTGTGGAACCTTGTTATCCCTTAGTCGCCTCTTACGACATCCACGGGAAGAGAGAGGGTGGCTAAATTCTTTAGTGCCGTAGCCACACAGCACTAATAATTATTAATAATATATAAATATATTACGAAATGACTGCTCACCCATTATAATAGACATTAGAGTTGTTTTCCCCGCGCCGTTGTGTCCGAGTAGAACGGTTATTTCTCCTTGGTATACATTAAAACTGACTTCAGCGAGAGCAAGTTCTTTTCCATAATTCTATAAAAGAAAAATTGTATGCTTTAATTCATTGTCATTAATATCAACTTAAACTCGATCAATAAGACAAGTATGGAATATTTTTATTTTTGGAACTTTTTCGTACGCGTTTCAGCATTGTCTTTATTAATTTTTTAGTTCAAACCATGAGTAAAATGATGGCTAAAAACGTTATACACGAAAAAATCCGATCGCTTACTTTAGACACATTCAGTATCTTAATTCCAGGTTTCAAATCTCTAGGTGCCGCCTCGAAGTAGTCCATGTTGTACCTTATATCATCGAATTCGAGCAACTCTTCGTGGCCTTCTGGTGTCTTCTTCTTTAGTCCCCAATATTCTCTCTGGAAAATGTGTTATCAATACATGCTTTCTATAACTTTACCTTCATTTCAAATGCAAACGCAAAGTTTCACGAGAAACAAACAATACAAATAAAATCATTAAACATTGCTCTAATTTCATTCTTATGGAATTCTTTGTTCATGTAAGTTTCATAAAACTTTTTAATCATCAATTAACAAATTTGAAGCTGTTGTACATTTTGTTGATTGTATTTTAAAAACTGTGAATTAGCAATTTTCGCCATATAGCTAACCTGGAATAAGAAGTTCCATGGCATTCCTTGCCCGTGCGGACCAGGCCTGACCCTCGCAAGGTACCAAGCGAAACCGAAGAAGAAAAAAGCTTGCAAGATTAAACTCAAATAGCAGGTGAGTACTGAGTAGCTTTTGGCACTGTGGTCGCTCGCAAAGTCGGCAAATGTTAAATCTTTACCTTAAAACCAAAATTGAATTTTTACACAGTTTATTAATACAAATAGTATGGTGCTAGAAAGAGTCTTAAATGTTTGATATATATATTGCATTATCAGTTATCAACAACTGTTTTTTTAAATTTAAAATGCTTTTATATTCCATTTTCATTGACCGCAAAATACATGTATGTAATGTCATACTGCTGCAAAGCGGCCAACTCGTGGTGACAGTTACCGTACTACTGCAGTACATCCTAAAGGTAAGTAGGAAGTAGTCAGTTACCGTATTGCTGTAGAGCAGCCACCTCGTCCCAGAACTAGTGCATGGGCATGTGGTGATAGTTACTGTACTGCTGCAGTACATCCTACAAATAAGTAGGAAGTAGTTACCGTATTGTTGTAGAGCAGCCACCTCGTCCCAGAACTAGTGCAAGGGCATGTGGTGATAGTTACTGTACTGCTGCAGTACATACTACAGATAAGTAGGAAGTAGTTACCGTATTGCTGTAGAGCAGTCACCTCGTCCCAGAACCAGTGCATGGGCACGTGGGGCACCAGCCCACGTATAGGTAACGTCCAGTGTGGAAGTTCAATGTCTTCTAACAAAACCGCAGGAAAATATAGCAGCAAGTACATTAATACTGCCATCGTTTCGCTGTAGCTGGCTGTGCAAATAGTTTATCATTTTAATTACTTCTATTACAAGAATAAAATGAAGTATGTAACATATGTAAAAATAATATGGTAAGATTAACTTACCACTGTCTGACATGTAGCTGATACAGAATGCCAGGGCAATAATTGTTATGTAGTAAAGCAGCAGCATTATAAAAATCAGCAGTGGGTTGGTGTTAGATATCAACGGTTGGGAGCCGACAGTGACAATAAGTGTACCAGCAAAACAGTACACGATACCTGCTGGTACCACATTTATCAAATGGCTCAGACCGATCACATTATTTGATACGCCGGCCATTTTTATCAGCTCCTAAAATAAGAAGAATGATTAGTTCACAGCGCCGTTAACTTTACCGTTGCACTCTTTTGTCAATTAGTAGTGTACCTTCTTTATTGTGATATACGAAAATAAAAAAATACAGTCAACTCAATATTTTTTCAGCGCCGGGTAGACACATTTCTCTATCACCTAGGCACAGGGCACTGGCCTCAACAAGATTGTATATCGATCAACATACAGCTTGTAGAAAGCAAACAAAAATAATTTCTCGTACACACTTATTTTGAACTTCTTACACGACATAAGAACGAGTACACAAGACACAAGAAAATTTGCAAAGAAGATAAAACTCCACGTAGAAATGGAATATCTTGTATATATGGTTTAATTAAATTCATCTCGGTTGCATCCACAATTTATTACATTACACATTAGCTATGAGCTATGTGTAATGACACACGCACACACGCACACACGCACACACACAAAGACGCACGCACACACACAAAGACGCACGCACACACACAAAGACGCACACACGCACACACGCACACGCACACACACACACACACACAATGTGTGTAATGTATTTTTTATTAATTTAATGTTTTTTTTTTTACATAATTTAAAAAATATATTAGCATTCTGCACTCCTTCTCTGTATAAACTCTAGGGTGCAAAATTTCATACTCATCCGTCCTTGCAATTTTCGTAAAAAGGCGTACAAAGTTTTCTGCTTCACGTATTATATATAGATAAAAACTTACCAGTATGCCACTAACTCTCTCATCCATCAGACGCGCCGAAAGGAATACAGATACCAGCATTAATGACAACCAGCAGTCTATTCGCAGAAACATGCTGATCTTCTTTACTGACAGATCTTTGGAAGGCCAAATATAAGGAAATTGTTGAATGTTTACACGCTGTAAAATATACAATAGCAACGTTAGTTGTGTTCTGAATAATAATAATAATAATAAATATTCTATCATACTCCGTCTGTAATACAAGCTGGAAATGGTAATACAGGTACATGAGGCACAGCGAGTTGTAAATACAAGAGTTAGTACAATAAGTTAAACTGTTTAAAAAATTTATAATTACACATTTACTTTTGGGATCTCTCGAAATCAGCTTTTCTATAGAAAGTGACTTAAAAAATAATGAGCATATCTTATTTTGTTAGTATTTTTTAAGCGAATACAAAAAGCAGTATAGGTAACTTGTCAACTTAACTAAAATTGAAATAAATAGTGCAAACTCATTTTATTTTCTAACTCCATCTGTTAATCGCTGCTTTATTCACATATCAGTTTTCATGATTTTCCATTTACAGTATTATTAAAGACTATTACGCTTTAGCCTGTAATATCCCACTACTGGGCATAGGCCTCTTTCTCCATGTAGGAGAAGGATCAGAGCTCAATCCACCACGCTGCTCCAATGCGGGTTGACGGTTAAAAAGAGCATATTTTCCACGTTTTTGTAACATAATTAGTGGTAGCGTTATATTATACAGCCTATAGCCTTCTTTGATAAATGTACTACACTGAAATATTATGTCGATACGAAAAATGTCGTTCGTAAAGTTCGTCGGTTTGTATTAAATTTATTTTTTAAATCGCTACAATTTCAATTCAATAGTATTTTTTCAATTTTGAATTAATTAAAGTCTAGAAACGAATTTTCAGGAAACCTGTTCGCGATTTATTTCTAATATACTAAATCTATACGTATAATAAAATGGTAGGAAAGTCAAAACTGTACATTGAATATTTTTTTTAAGGAATACTTGGGGTGAGATCTACAATCGATACCGAAGCCAAAAATATATTTTTTAGAATTTTTGTCTATTTGTCTGTATGTATATCCGAACTCAAAAAGTACCGCATGGATTTACTTCAAATTTGGCACGAATATTATTAAGAAGTCGGGTCAACATATAGGCTACATATTATCATGCTATCACCTACCGGAAACGAGCAGTGAACCTTTATTTCCTCAACGCATTCTGTAACAACGTCTAATCTAACGACGCATATTTGAATTTTGTTGTTATTATGTTAATAACCATGCTATATAAGTTAGCTTCACACTATAAAAATCACGCAATTTAACTAAGCCGATTAACATAATTAAATGAATATAAGTAGACAAGACAATTTTAAAGCAGCGCAATCTATGAGATTTTTCTGCAGATATGAAATGTAAAGAAGAAACGGGTAAATGAATGTTATTTTAAAAGGTATAATCGTAGGTATTTTTGTTGCTGTATAGCGTTCACGCAGACGACGTCGCGGGCAGCAGCTAGTTATGTTAATAACCATGCTATAAGCTAGCTTCACACTATAAATAAAGACATTCTGTAGTATATTTAGTATCAGCATTGCACCCGTGCGAAGCCGGGGCGGGTCACTAGTAGGATATAAATCAATTATCCATGAAACAAACGGGTGAAGATCTTAGACCATAATTATGTAATAAATTTTATACATACCTGTGTTATTTTAGGGCCCGTTAATAGTTCTAAGTAGTTTGAATCAATAGCCCATTGTAGTTTTAAGAAGGGCTCGTTTATTCGATCTAAAATTAAATCTTATGCTTAAGAAAAATAATTGTCTTTGCAAACAAACGCAAAAAAAAAAAACGATTTCAATTACATCGATCAGTAATTTTTCCGTCTACTATATTACGACGAAAAATTAGTCAAGTAAATACGCATTATTAGATAACTCAAAAAGTACTCATCGGCTGGGCCGGATTTAGGAGAAGGCAACCGGGGCTCCATAGCCCCAGCTACAGCCCCAGGGCCTTCAAAAAAAAGGGCCCCCACAATAGACACCGGAAAAAAATTCAAATTCAGACTAGTAAACACTAGTAAATAGCTTTTCCTTTCGTATTTAAAAAAAAATGTCTATTTGATTTGGAAAATAATTTGGGGCCAAGGGGCTTCCTCTCTTTTGTTGCCTTGAGGCCTCCAGACCTCAAAATCCGGCCCTGCTCATCAGATCTCAATTAAATTTAAATTGGACCAAATAAAAAATAACACTTTTCGATTAAAAATATCATCGAAATCGTGATAGCATACAAAAAAAAAATAAAGTCTAATTGAGAACTTCCTCCTTTTTTTGGAAGTTGGTTAAAAATACATTTAAAACTTAACAGTAAATGTTTGTTACTTACCAAACAACATAAGAACTTCATCATTTATGTAGCGGTTTGAGTACGCTTTATACGCCCCAACCATTCGTATAGTGTAGCTTAATTTTTTTGGCCAGTCCCTTGAAACATCCTGTAATAGATATAGATCTTAAATGACAACTATTCTAGCACAGTCGTTCGCGAAATTATATTTATTTAAATAGTTATACATACTGCGGTCCTTCAAATGGAAGGTCCTGCTGGTCATAAAAATCGTCCAATGAGCGCGTAAGCACGGCTTTAATTTTAAATGAATGGACGGTTTGTACAAAACAACGTTGTCAGAGTAGCTCTTATATTAAAATAATGTAAAATTTAAAAAGATCTGGGATTTTTATTTCCACGCGGAACCTGATTAACACCTACAGAACATTATCGAAGAACCGCAGTTAGCAGTCGTATTCACCTTAATAAATATTTATGTATGGTCTCCCCACCGCGTCTACGAGAGCACGTAAAACTCCCAGTTGTGGAGACAAACTATAGTAGTTTAGTTTGTTTGGAATAAGTACGCATGGTAAAGATATTATCCACTAACCCGCAGAGGTAGCATTGTAAAAGCGTTGCCGACCCTTGCCCCGACCATCTCGAATAGTTCTGGCTACCTTATTCACCACAGGAACACCATTACTTGAGTGCAGTATTATTAGCGATTGTAAGGTTGGAGTACTTCCCCAAACTGGACTGCTTTAAATTTTGCGCAAAATAATTCTTGTTGAACCCTACTTGAAATATAAGTTTGTTCCGTACCTGAAAAACAACAATAGGATCGTTTCCTTCCATTACGTATGATTCCGAAGCAACTGATTTAATTATTGGTCTCTCGATCCCTGGAATATTAAAGAAAAAAATATGAAAAGACAATAGTAATGTAATTGCAATGCGATTAAATTATTATAAAATAAGCAGTTTATACGCATAAAAAATATAATAACAGAGGTCTAATACTATCTAATTAAATAAGGTAATCTAATTACACCACATATATTATTTATTGCACTTAAAAACACATACATAAATATTAGTACAATGGTAGTTGGCAAGGGCGAACTTACCTCTAAAAGACATACCAGTTTATCCATGGAAGTGAATAATGGTGTTATCGCGGGGTACAGAAGTGCGAAACAAAAAATAAAATAAAATCCAAGACAAAAAAAAAATGTATAAATAATTTTATATAAGGATGTTATGGATACTAAATTTCGTATTAGGATAATAATATTAATATACGAATAATATTATGCATACCGGTTTCGGTTAGGGATTTTAAATTGTCAAAGAAAAATAAGAAATACAAAGGACGCGGTCACACCAATTTAACTGTCAGTTCAACGGGGTAGAAATAAAATCGTGAGGTATTCATGTCATTCAGATTCACATTTATGGATATTTACTATCAATACATATAATAAAAATGTAACAGATCGCCGTCTTCACATGGAAGATATATGAGAAACAATATTATTAGGAACTTTATCAACGCAAATAACACTCAAAACAATGATTATTAGAATGTTTGTCTCTTTGTCTGTGCGTTTGGACATGCTTATCTCAGAAACGGCTTATCCGATTTAGATGCGGTTTGACTAATATGGTGTGGTAAGCTTCATTTAATATTTAGTGTTTCTTTCATGTCAATCGGTTCATAAATAAAAAAGTTATGCCAATTTACAGAATCACGTTGAACATGTAAATACCCAAAACGCGGACGAAGTTGCAGGCACAGCTAGTTTAGAATATTTTATAAAGTTCCATAACATCCCTAATGATAAGCATTAAAGGTTTTTTTATATTCATATTTTAAAACATTACTAGTTGTGTTGTATTCATCTTTGATGTTGTAAGCCAGGTCTTCTTTAATTCTACTCATTAACAACCTTGTGAGATCGGTTTCGGGTGTATAGTAGATAGTTTTAGGTCCAGTCACTGAGTTTAACAATATTGGTGCCTGCAAATATAATTTATAAATCATACAGATCCTACTTAATTCGATAGCATTTTTTTGAAGTGAAACTTTTTTAGGCGCATGAGGCGTAAAATTTTTACGGATAACACCCGTCACGGCGTGACGAGTTACGAATTTTTAAACGTCCATACCACGTTGAATACACCGGTTCTCGTCCGATCATCGAAGTTAAGCAACGTCGGGCACGGTTAGTACTTGGATGGGTGACCACCTGACGTTGGCTTTTCGTTTTTTTTTCTCAATTAGTTAGCCAAAGAAGTTTCACTTCGGACATGTGTATTTTGTACGCGCGCAATTTTTTTATTTACAAATCTGCCACAGGCGGGCTATTTTGCCACCCCTATTAATTTCTGAGACTACTTACTAAATGAAATTGAATGAAAGTGATAGGTCAACAGCTGTTTCGTGCATTGTTATGTTTGTGTACCAAGGGTTTATCGAACACTATTTTTAAAAAGCTACATATGATGGTATCCAGCAACAGACAAAAGTTTATGTTACATTTTTTTTCCATCATCGAATTCCACGTTATGTATGGGATGTTTCCATTCGAAACTGTGAATCTTGTGGCCGTTAGGACTTGTTTTTTTAATAAGCGCTTCATAGACAACGGTCCTAAGTAAGGACTTTCTCCTGTGTCGGGGGTCCGGAAACACAATACTCAATCACAAATGTCCAGACCTCGATAAACATCTATATGGCCAATAATAATGTTTGTCATGTGCGGGGATCGAATCCGCGACCGCTAGCACAACATACGGTGCTATGATCGCTGCGCCAACTATAGACTATTTTACTCCCTGCGTTTAACCAACGTTTTAGAACTTTTTTTATTAACAAAATTTCTGCAGGACAAACTACTAACCAGCGGTAAAACACGCCCAAATAGGTCTGTATAGGTTATAGTTACGACAGTTCATATTACAGAAATATAACCATCGATTTAGTGAAGATTACGCAATAAACAAGCTAAGCTCAATTATATTCCTACTGCTTATAATAATAGGGTTAAGTGTGTTTTAAAACTACTTACAGAATATTAATATGGCGTCTACCAAAATGTGTACATTTATTGTATGTAATGATAATAATTAAATCTTTATTTCGGGACTAGCCCATATAGTGTTAGTAACAATGTCTCTTATATTCTAGTGTTAGTACAATTACAAACTTTCAAATAATTACATTTTAACAAATTTTAAAACAACCTTTGTACAACCTAGTAATAATAATTTTTACGGATAACTTTGTATGGTGAAAATTTTTGAACATTTTTATTGCATTAACATTTTAAAAATCATACGAATAATATTCCTTTATAATTATTAATTAACAATCCATAAAATCCTCTCTAAGTTACAAACATTGAAATTAGAGTTTTCGCGGTAAACAGCAGATGCACCAGCAAAACTTTCGTAGGTAATTTAATTTGATGAATGCAGTTTTACATATTACATATACCTACATTTCAAATTCGCAAAATCATTCATTACATAATCGTATGACATCTTGTTCATTAGCAACATTAAAATATTGGTGACTTAAAATTATAGGGAAGATCTGTCTATGAGCACGAGAAACACAGTAACGCTGTAAGTCTCACTAGCAGTCATTCTAATTTATTGTCCACTTCTGCTTCTCCTGTGTTCATTCGTACTGCGACATGTGACCAGCTTACTGCCCTTCAACTTTGATTCCTTACCCTGTATCGGCAACAGCTGCGGGCTGCTTCTTCTGCTGATAATTTCCTTACTAATTTTATCTTTGTGAGAAACTTGAAGCTTATCCGTGATGACTGACAAAATTTTTTTCTATTATTCTTGTCGTCAATGTTCATGTTTCGTCACCATTTGTTACCAAACGTAGGACACAACGTGCTCGACAACCTTTGTCTTGATGTTTTGTGGAATATTCAGCATGAAGACTTGACGATACCTACAAAACTAGTGGTTCGATTTCGTCGAGACTTGTGACGTGAAGCTTCGCAACGATCCTCGAAAAGAGCTGATAGACGTGGCTCAGAAGTGAGATCGGTCTGTAACTCCTCAAGAGAGACTTATCACTTCTCTTGAAGACTAACACGACCACACTCCTGGAACGCACCTCCGGTGTACCAGTAACCCTGGTAGATGTCCACATTACTCTTTCCAAATACGACTATGCAATAAGTAGTATAAAACAAATTTATTGTCTGTAACCAACTGGTTTACGGACGATAGTTTAACGTGACAACGTCATAACAAAACATCTCCTCGAAGGCATAGGCCAATCGAGTGGAAGAAAGATAGTTGCGGCGCAAGCATACAATAATAATAATCTAATATATAAAATTCTCGTGTCGCGGTGTTTGTAGTTATACTCCTCCGAAACGGCTTGACCGATTCTCATGAAATTTTGTGTGCATATTAGGTAGGTCTGAGGATCGAACAACATCTATTTTTCATCTCCCTAAATGTTAAGGGTAGTCCACCCCTAAATATATTTTTTTCATTTTTAGATTATTTTTTATTTTTTCATGATACAACATTAAATAATACACACAACCCTAAATTTTCAACCCTCTACGATCAACCCCTATTTTTAAATGGCGTTTAGCGGCATGACAACGTTTGCCGAGTCAGCTAGTAATATAATAATTTTCTTTATTTAAGTAAACAGTGACTCATTTTGGTTTGTAAACAATATTTCTTACATACTATGTCAGTTGAATTATTACAATTTTTTTTAAATAAATAAATGTTACAATACACATGAATCACCGCTGCACCGTTCCATTTGCAACGGCAAAGCAATGATTCATGTATATGCAATCCAGACTAGATATCCTGCCCAGAATTTTGTTGGCACTAACCCAAACTCTACACACCAGAGACCCACATACTTTTCTCACGAGAGCGTAAAAATAATAACATGCGCTTCATGATTCACAATGAGCGTAACGGAACAATGACTGCAACACTACAATGAGCGAAACGCTACATTTAGCCGGCGTTCATCGATTTATTTGACGTTGTCATGTCAAAACATTTTTAAAGTTGTAAAACCTAATATGTACAAATTCTGTGATTTACATAATAAGATTTAGGTATAAGAAAAAAAAAAAACATTAATTTATTGCTATAACTTTAACAAAATAAAAAATTCGTAATATTATCTTAAAATATATTTAATAAAACATTAAGAATTCTTTATCAACAGATGTTGGATTATTCAGCAGACTGTATAACAATATTTCCAAGGCCCATTTTCTCTACTAAAATAGTAATGACTTTTTATTTCTGTAAGAAAAAAGTAAAGCCATATTATATACACCCTGAAATCTGGACTCCTAGACATCTGTACGCCTACACAGTGTGATTATCTAGCACTGACATAGTGTACATTGCTGATAAATCTCACTGACAAAAAACATTATCTCACAGAATCTAAAGATCAAACTCTATATTATCTTTTTATTTATACTACTAGGTCAACAATCAAGCATACGGCCCACCTGATGGTAAGCGGTTAACAGTGTATAGATGCCTGCAACACCAGAAGGATTGTAAGAGTGCTACTGACAAAAAGCCTGATCCTTCTCAGGAGCTCTGGCCGCCTTACTCCCCATAAAACAAAGCACTGCTTGAGAGCAATATGATTTAGCTGTGGACTTCTGGAAATTTGCGAACTGGCTGCTCGAGAATTTGAGCAGGATATATGCTGTGCCTTACACCAATAGATATCTAACAAATATTTGAAATTTGATTCAAGTTATAGATGGTAGTTTTTTTAAGTCTTACTGACAAAAAATATCAACAACTTATGTGTAATATCAGTAAGTAGTTAATTAAACCTTATTACAATTTACATAGACTTGATACTCTTTTGTAAAGCTAAAATACAGCAAGGAAAACAGTTGTTTTTGCCCAACCAACATTCCTAGAATCTATCTAAAACTATTAATCTGACAGGATATGATATAAAAGTAAATTTACAAATTCTTTATAGTAAATTTGTAACTTATTTCAATCGTAATCTTTTAATAAATATTTTTATTATCTGTATTAATGGAAAAATAAAAATAATCGAGATTGAAATGCTGCAAAAAAAAATGTCCAATGATGTCACTTATAGCTTATTGATTTTGAACTCTTGCCAAATAATATTGTGGGCTGTGGTATACTTAAATATGATTGATTGTCATATAGGAGATAAATTACTTACAGATTGTTCCACATTTAATTCATACTGATAATTAACTCTTTTTTTCAACAAAGAATCCTTATCAGCAAATAGTATTATAAACAATAACACCGTCGATAATATTTCAATCGCCGAGTGAAAATATCTTCTCACACGCACTACAAAATGCTTCCATAAAAGAATTTTTAAGGTCCCCTTCATTTTTGTCGGGGGTACTGAGAAGATTTAAAAGATCAAAAAATTATATAACACTCATTATTATGTTTTACGCGTAATTAAATGTGATTGCTTATATTAGGAACCTAACCGCTTTAAGACCTGACTTATCACTCTTTTAAATTCATGCTACAATTTCTGTTACATATGGTTTTCATAATATTTTTTACAAATATTCTTTCCCTCAAAGCATGGCAAAAGTATTGTATCATTCAGCCTAAGAAATTCAGAACTAAATAAAAAAAAACCACATAAAACAGAGTTTTATTTAAACAAATTCAAATAATAAATAAATAATAATAAATATCTACACAATACACACATGGTCGTCTGTTCATAATAAGTTAGTAAGAAAGTTAATGCTTGTGTTATAAGTAGCCCGTAATTACCGACTATTATAGCTACATTTTTTTTTCGATAAACATTCTTATGAATAATACATATATAAAAATTTAAATAAATATTCATCATTACAGCCTATACAGTCCACTGCTGGACATAGACCTCCACAAGTCTACGCCAAAAATAACGTGAACTCATGTGTTCTGCCCATAGTCACCACGCTGGGCAGGCGGGTCGGTGACCGCAGTACTGGCTTTGTCGCACTGAAGACGCTGCTGCCCGTCTTCGGCCTGTGTATTTCAAAGCAAGTAGTTGGATGGTTATCCCGCCATCGGTCGGCTTCTTAAGTTCCAAGGTGGTTGTGGAACCTTGTTATCCCTTAGTCGCCTCTTACGACACCCACGGGAAGAGAGGGGGTGGCTAAATTCTTTAGTGCCGTAGCTACACAGCACAAATAATACACAATAAATATTACAGACACCACAATTCTCGAAGCAGAAAGCAGCAGCAAAATAGTCGAAATAGGAGTCAATCTGTCAATTGAGATTCCAAATTACAACTCAATTAAAATTTGGTCGTCTTTCATTTGACCATTTGACAGTTGAGCTGCGGTTGATTTCATTATTATGGCATACTCTATGGCGTACTTCATTTTATTGTCAATCCTCTCGAATCAGAAGAAAAATGAAGTTACTTTAGACTTGGCTCCGGCCTTTTGTTATATCGGAACGAAACTTACAAATTCAAACTAGGCTGTATAGACTATAGGCCTTTCCCTATTGGAAATAAATTTTAAAACAACAAACAATTGTCAATCCTTTGTCATGTCATTGTCATTTGATTGTCACTAGAGGTTTCGTTATTGTCGCGATAAGCCCGTATATCGATTGCAAAGTAGTCGTAAAAATACTTAAAATGGTCCCTTATTAGTCAAGAGTAAGAAGTATCTCTTACTTTTCTCCGCTCTGGAGTTGTTGGGCTGAATACGTAATAAAACAGTCTTTAAATTTTGTCCCAGTCTTTAATATAGTACTGTATTTTAGTTTTGTGAAGTCAATACAACAAAATCTCGTTATAAAATTTCAATTAGAATTTTTTTATTTAATTCTTTTAGAGAAACTAAATCATGGGAACGAATTAGTTACTCGAGGACATTTGGGTGTGTTACTCATGTATTTTGCTAATTCTAGTTTCATCACAAGTTGGAAGTAAAATTAACGAAAATGAGAGGAACATTAAAAGTACTTTTGTGGAAGCATTTCATAGTGCGTGTGAGAAAATTTATAAATACTCCCGTCGAAATAATATCGCCAGCGATATTATTTATAGCATTGTTTTATTTTAAAAATTATATTATCGTACCAGGACCTAATTATAATGGCGATTTTGATGTTAAGCAAACTGTAAGTATTATTCTTTCCTCTTAGATATAAATATATATTAAAAATATAAAATGGTTGCTTGAGTCTTGGCAACTGCCCAAAATCAATACAACATTTTTTCCTTTAGGCAATTAATTTATGATCATTAGGTATCCTTATTACATAATTGCTTATTCAATTTCCTTGTTTTTTTTTTTCTGCAAAGAACTTAACTGAGCTTCCAATATATTGGGTAAGAAGAATCCATCCTTCCAGGATAGTAAACCCTTTGTCTTAGAAAAGAGCTATATAACAACTAAAAATAACTGATAGGATGTGGACGTAGGAGGACAATCTCACGCTCCTTTTTAAATCTTGTGTGTAAAGTATCTAATTAATAGAGGTTTGTTATTTCTAAATTATTTAAAATTATCAATATCCCTTTTTATATCCTTACTAAAAACTGGTATTAAGCCAACTTAACAATCAATATAACATATCCTTCTCCTACATAGAGACAGAGGCCTATGCCCAGCAGTGGGATGTTACTGGCTGAATTGTGAGGGAAAAAGAAATAGAATAGGAGTAAGTGTTTAATTAGGTAACATTGAGCCTTTAATTGTTGTCAGTTGGTGAACTCTATGTTTTATAATTATTTGTATAATTTTTTGAAGTTATACTTCTTTTGGCGCGTTAGGGGAAAATGATGGGAGTAAATTTTTACGATGAGTGCACACTTGTGTGCACACACCGTCACGATAAAACCAACACCCTGAAGTTGGCTAGTCAATGAAGAAGTAGTTAGCAATGTGAAGTTAGATAGCCAATGAAGTATAACTTTTTACATGAGTACACACACACTTTTTATTATGTAATTAGTTTTAGTAATTAATGAACTATAACTTAGAACTTTAGAGTTGTGATTTGAAACTCGATGAAACGAAAATGTCTCACAATAAAGAAACAAACACATGTTCATTATTATATCATTTGTATAAGAGAATTTGAGATAGAATACATTACTGCTAAAAAAAGTCTAAGCGGCGCGTTTGCATGGCGCTTACGACCTTCTTCACGAGACTGTGATTATCGTCGATAGAACAAATCGCAACATCCTAAATTCTAACGACTTCCAGAAGTTTCTCTTCTGCCATGTGTGAATAGCACAAACACACACACACACACACACACACACACACACCCTTTTTTTTTAATTGTAACATCTATAAAATAACGTTAATAAATGGTTTTAGGATCCAGTTCTGTTAAACTCTGTTGATGGTGTAGAGTCTATCTACTACACTCCGAAGACAGATCTCACTAGCCTCCTGATGAATAACGTTCAGAATAGCCTCGCTTATCAAAAAAAATATACAAATGGTAATATTTCTTAAGTATTTCTTTTTGTGTCCTGTGATTTGTATAAGTCAAGCAACTTGAATAGTAACATGTCATGTTCTAGTTTGTAAATATCTGTGTAAACAGTATTTATTGTCATTTTTATAATATTTTTTGTTATTATTACAACACTTTATTTTTTCATGCTTACAGCAATCAAGAAGCCGAAAGTTATACCAGCTGTTAATGAATTGGAGCTTAAGAAGTTCTCGAAAGAAATATCACTTGATGTTGCTTTTGTTATATTTGAGGTAAAAAAAAACGACTTCAATTACATCGACGAGTAATACAACATAGGTAGACGAAAAAATAGCCAAGTAAATACGGATTATCAAAGATTACTCCAAAAGTTGTTATCAGATCTCGATGAAATTTAAATGTGACCACATGATAAACATCGGCTTTCGATTAAATTAAAAATCATCAAAATCGGTACACCTAGTAAAAAGTTATGCGGATTTTCGAGGGTTTCCTTTGATTTCTCTGAGATCCCATCATCAGATCCTGGTTTCCTTATCATGGTACGACACTTAGGATATCTCCTTTCCAATAAATAAAGAATTATTAAAATCGGTTTATAAACAACGAAGTTATCCCTGACCCTTTTTTGAAGTCGCTTAAAAAGTGTTAAAAAAATAGGCATTTTACTTTCCCATTAAAAAAAACCCTATATAGATATTGATTTTAATTAAAATTTAATAATGTTTTATATATGTTATTTTTTTATGTATATTATTTTACAAATAATTTTGTTTATAATTAAATTTCCATAACTATAAATGTCCACAGTGGCCTTCTAAGTATTGTTTGTTAAGAATCGCAACATTCAACAAAGCTTTCCAATGACAAGTGAGCCTTTTGTAATAACGTTGTTATGGGTAGTTCCGCAGTTACCTTCATCCTTTAATTGTTAGCCATTAAAACTATTTGTACGTACTATTTCTAATGTCTTCAAAATTTAATTAAGGTTGTAATCTCTACGTTACGAATTAATCTTCATCGTGTATCCTCCATCCTACGCGATATTGGCGAAACTGTTGAAAGAAACACATTTATTTGGGACATAACACATATAACAGACATTTTATTTTAAACACAAAGATCACCGAAACAGTACTTAGTTACAATTAAATAAAAAAGACATCAAGTAAAAAAAATAATAATATATAGATATACTAGCTGACCCCGCAAACGTTTCTTTGCCATATATGTTATTAACCCGCTTAATCCACCCCCCCCCCCCTTATAACTTAGGGGTATGAAAACTAGATGTTGGCCGATTCTCAGACCTTCCTGATATACCCACAAAATTTTATTAAAATCAGTGGAGCCGTTTCGGAGGAGTTCAATGTTTAACATGACACGAGAATTTTATATATTAGAGATTATATATTAGATGTATAAAAAAAAAACTTCCGAAAACATAAAATGAGACATGAAACATTAAATATAACAAATATAATAAAGAAAAAAAAAATCCGTCTGTATTACGTGTTGTGCCCCAAAAAGGTTTATCATTCAATAATTATTAAAAAGAGAGAGCCTAGTTCTAAATAATTCCGCTCGAATTTATCTAGCCGGTCTTGAATTTTGTGCTTAACACAAGCAATTCATTTATTTATCAAAAAAAGTAATATAAATATTTTTAGAATATATCAGGAACGTGGCCTGAAAAACTGAAGTACACGATACGTATAAAAAATAACTACCACACGTATACGTATCGTTCTGTCGACGGTGACTTGGGTCCACATGGATACTATGGTACGTATTAAGATAAGGCAAATTATACAAAAAATCGCCGTCATCGATGGTATGTACGTCAGTGGAACATTGTAACTGTTCAATAAATACATTTATAAATAAATAAACAGTGCTACGTACTGGCTGTTACGCTGACGGTCGCTGGTTCAATCCCCGCCCGCATAGACATGTGTATTGGCAATATAGATGTTTGTCTATTGTTACCGGTTCCCCGACACAGGAGAAAATTCTACTGAGGGACGTTACTATATAAGTTGTTAAAGTAAAATGAACTTATTGTAATGTTGGTACCAACTGAGTAAGTTAGTAGTAAGAGATTCTTGGAGTACCCGTGTCCTCTGTGTATAATACATTTATACTGTATCTATGATAGATCTCAACATATTTACTTGCCATTGCATTTTCGCAGCATTTATATTACTTTTTGAACAGTTTGGTTAGAACAGAAAAGTACTCATGTAACCAGGAAGCGCCTTGCTGCGTGACTATGCTTATATATTTATAATAATTAATTTTAATTTCAAGGTATAGTCTACGAGCCATTTATGAAACTTCAATGGGCCATCGATTCAAACTACTTGGAACTTTTAACTGGCAATAAAATAAAACAGGTAATAATCTATTGACGTATCTATATTGTACCAAATGAAGTAGAGTACAAATATGAAATTTGCTCTATATTTATTGCAACCCGACTGGGGAAGTACCTCACTCAACATGACAGAAGTTCACAGATACATGGCTGGCATGGCAATATTGGCAACCCGTCCATAATTTAGAGTCTAAAAATCTAAATTAGAGACATTGAATGCAGTATTGTCTCATAAATTAAATTTCTTTAACTTTTGATATTTCGGCGATATTGCAGACGCCCTGGTCACTGGGAACTCGAATAATAATCAAGATAAGTCCTGTATAAGTAAAAGTGTTGATAGTTATCATGAGCGTTTAATTTATAAACTTACATTTTGCTTGTAACTTGTAATTAACTTAAGGCTGCTGGAAAACATTGGGAATATTACCTAAGTTTGCCGTGTACCTTGTAAATTTTCAGCCAACCTGATGGTAAGCGGTTATCGTAGCCTATAAACTACCTCTCCAGGAGTTTTGGTTATCTTTTTTGAGATAACTTGGTCGACAAACAAGCATACGGTTCACCTAATTGTAGGCGGTTGCCGTTGATTATTGAGCATCGCAAACGCATTGCCGACCCTACCCCTGACCTTCCTTAACCCTAATCTGATCTTTCCCCAAGAGCTCTGGCCACGGAGAGCATTGAACTATGATCTTCTGTGTGGTTGAAGTACTTCCCCAGATTTTGAAAAGGTAATCTTGCCGTGTAATACAAAAAAAAAACTAGTAATATTTAAATTATATATATTGATTGGGCAACCATTACTTTTTGTTACTTCTTTCAAAATGTAGTTTTCTGACGTTCGTCCTTACCTTATTGTGAAATAAATGATTCTATTTCATTTATTTGTTTATACAGCGCGTAACTATTCAAGAGTTTCCATATGCCGAAATTAACGAAGATCAAATGGCGACATTGTTCGCTAATATTCTGAAGGCACTATGTTATATATCATTGACGTTGGTTTTCGTATTTCTCATGGCGCGGCTGCTAGAAGAGAGGATTACTGGTATACAGGTATAATACTGTTATAATTAACATCAAAAAATTTATTATTATGTTAGCATTAGAGATGTGAAAAATTAATTTATTTTTACAACAATGGATAACTAAAAAAAAAAACCGAAATATATTTCAGATATTTCCCTTGACTCGATTAAAAAAAGATAATTACCAATAATTAATTATTTTAATCGAATTTTAAATTCGAATATTTTCCCTTAATTTATGGGGCGGCAAATTAAATGGCCCAGGGCGCTGAATCTTAAAATACGCCACTGCACATAGGTTTACCATTGGGGGCCGTTTGTAGCCGTGGCGCCCTGGACTCGAGCCCAAAAATCTCTTAGGTAGAGCCGCTCCTGCTCAAGACTGTTTTTGAATCTATAGTTCGCGTCATGTAAAAAGAACGCTGGCCTTGAAGCTGCGCAGAAGCGATTTATCGGTCTATTTGTTGGTATGGGGTAGCGGGCGTGTTTATCACGTGTCGCATGCTTGCCGGCGTGCTATTGGTTGGACAGTTCGACGTCGACTCAAAATACTATCGCGCACAAAAGTCTTAAATTACGAAATAGTTTTAAATAGAGAAGTGAGAAAAATTATTTATAAAGTATAATTCGCGTCATGTAAAAAGAACGCTGGCATTTCAATGACTAAATTTTTTTTTATTGCTTTTGTTTAAAAAAGAAATTGTAATTTTGTAAAGTGATAATTATTATACTTATTTAGTCCGGATTATTCGCACTGGTATTTTTAGTATTTTTTAATGTACCTACCAATAACCATTATACGAAGCCGCGAGTGAAAGCCTAATTAAAAAATAAAACAGTAGTACTTTTGTGCGCGAGTATACCCATGCGGCAAACACAGTTTTTTTCAGCGTTCTTTTTACATGACGCGAACTATACCTGTATATTACTTAAATTCGTACAAAAAATACATCTGAGTTAATAACATTCAACTTTTATTTCTTTAGTGTATACAAAGAGGTGACGATTGATTTTGTTGTCTATTAATTTTTATGGTAAATCATGTCTACCATTTATCATTTTTGCCTACTCCAGGAGCTGATCAAGATGGTGGGTGTGTCAAACAACGTCCTGGGCATAAGTCACGTGATAAACGTGATACCGGCCGGCCTCGTTTACGGCGTGGTGACAACAGTTCTCGTGACCATCAGCTCCACACCCATCATACCCAACACCAACCCACTGCTCATTTTTATCATGCTGGTGCTTCATTATATAACGGTTATCGCCTTGGCCTTCTGTAGTAGCTATATTGTCAATAACAGTAAGTTAATACTAATTATTTAATTGGAAATTTAATGTTTTGCTTCGTTATAGAACTTATTAATATATTTTTTATCCAAAGCTCAATACACTGAAACCCTGGCGCTACTCGTGTACGTGGTACTGTATATTCCCGCGCGTCTTCTCGAAGGGCGTGAGCTACCGCGCTGGACGTTGCCCCTGTGTGGACTGCTGCCCCACGTACCCATGCACTGGTTCTGGGATGAGGTGGCTGCTCTACAGCAATACGGTAACTAACTACTTCCCACTTATCTGGAGGATGTACTGCAGCAGTACGGTACCTATCACCATGTGCCCATGCACTGGTTCTGGTGCAAGGTGGCTGCTCTACAGCAATATGGTAACTAACTACTTCCCACTTATCTGTAGAATGTACTGCAGCAGTACGGTACCTATTACGATGGCTATCTGCTACTTCAGCAGAGTTCAAAGTGAACTTATCATATATTATTAATGAACTATACAAAATATACTAGTAATGAACTCACAATAAACTCTCCTATTTCTTTTTCAATTTTTTTGTTTTTGAAATTCAGGTATGGATCTCTCAATCACTGACATCGTGTACAGCCACAACGCTGCCAATGGCTCAGTGCTGACCTGTTACTTGTGTTTGATCATACAGTCTTGCGTATTATTTGGCTTTGCTGCTTACCTTGCGAAGGTCAGGCCAGGTCCATACGGACAGGCACTGCCTTGGAATTTTCTCTTCCAAGTAAGTTTTAGTTGAAAATATATTTTTTTTAATATCATATCAAAAATCGACTGTTTCAGCGGGGATCGAACCTGCATCTCCGACTGACCGTGGCGGTAAAATTTTTAGAATTCCCTAATGTGTGGGTAACACAAAAATAAAATCGTACAAATTGAAAATATTAATTGTCATTTTTTTTTTACTCAAAACCGCTAATAAAAAAATTATTTGTATTTAATAATTATTTCTAATGTAATTTCAATCTAAAATTCTTTTTAGAAGCAGTATTGGAGCAAGAAAAAGGTGACACCGGATGGACACGAAGAATTAGAAGATCTTGAAGATATAACTAATGAGCCAGAGTACTTTGAACCTCCGCCTAAAGATATGGAAGTTGGAATCAAAATTGTTAATGTGTCTAAAGTAAGTCAAATGTAATAAAATTCAATTCCAATTCTTCCTCCTCCTCTTCCTCCTCCTCTTCCTCCTCCTCTTCTTCCTCTTCCTCCTCTTCTTCCTCTTCTTCCTCTTCCTCCTCTTCCTCCTCCTCTTCTTCCTCTTCCTCCTCTTCCTCCTCCCCTTCTTCCTCTTCCTCCTCTTCCTCTTCTTCCTCCTCCTCTTCCTCCTCCTCTTCTTCCTCTTCCTCCTCTTCCTCCCCCTCTTCTTCTTCCTCTTCCTCTTCTTCTTCCTCTTCCTCTTCCTCTTCTTCCTCTTCCTCTTCTTCTTCCTCTTCCTCTTCCTCTTCCTCTTCCTCCTCTTCCTCCTCTTCCTCGTCTTCTTCGTCGTCTTTCTCCTCTTCCTCCTCTTCCTCCTCTTCCTCCTCTTCCTCCTCTTCCTCCTCTTCTTCGTCGTCTTCCTCCTCTTCTTCGTCGTCTTCCTCCTCTTCTTCGTCGTCTTCCTCCTCTTCTTCATCGTCTTCCTCCTCTTCTCTTCCTCCTCTTCTTCATCGTCTTCCTCCTCTTCCTCCTCTTCCTTCTCTTCTTCGTCGTCTTCCTCCTCTTCCTCCTCTTCTTCGTCGTCTTCCTCCTCTTCCTCCTCTTCTTCCTCTTCTTCGTCGTACTCCTCTTCTTCGTCGTCCTCCTCTTCTTCGTCGTCCTTCTCTTCTTCGTCGTCCTCCTCTTCTTCGTCGTCCTCCTCTTCTTCGTCGTCCTCCTCTTCTTCGTCGTCCTCCTCTTCTTCGTCGTCCTCCTATTCTTCGTCGTCCTCCTATTCTTCGTCGTCCTCCTATTCTTCGTCGTTCTCCTCTTCTTCGTCGTCCTCCTCTTCTTCGTCGTCCTCCTCTTCTTCGTCGTCCTTCTCTTCTTCTTCTTCCTCCTCTTCTTCTTCCTCCTCCTCTTCTTCCTCCTCTTCTTCTTCTTCTTCCTCTTCTTCTTTCTCTTCTTCTCCCTCTTCCTCTTCCTCTTCTTCCTCTTCTTCCTCTTCTTCCTCTTCCTCTTCTTCTTCCTCTTCTTCTTCCTCTTCTTCTTCTTCCTCTTCTTCTTCCTCTTCTTCTTCTTCCTCCTCTTCTTCCTCCTCCTCTTCTTATTCCTCCTCTTCTTCTTCTTCTCCTCCTTCTCCTCCTTCTCCTCCTACCCCTCCTCCTCCTTCTCCTCCTTCTTCTCCTTCTTCTCCTTTTCCTTCCTTCTTCTCCTTCTTCTTCTTCTTCGTCGAGAAATGACCATTACTTTCAGTAAACAATGAAGTTAAAGAAATCGTTTACTAGTAAAATGAAGGATAGTTCCTTACTTTATATTGGACGTTATTGCAGGTGTTCGAAAAACATCGTGCTCTTTCCGAAGTCACTTTAGATGTCTACAAAGGAGAAATTACGGTACTACTAGGGCATAATGGTGCTGGAAAAACTACTCTTATGTCTATTATAACTGGTGAGTGTACAATTACTTTTTTATATACAACTAGGTCAGCAAACAAGCGCACGACTTACCTGATGGTAAGCGATTAACGTAGCTCATAGAAGCCAGCAATACCTGAAGCAAAACAAAATATAATCCTTTTAAATATATGTAATATACGAATGACTTTTTAGGTATGCTTAAAGCGACAGAGGGTAATGTGTACGTGGAAGGACTGGACACCGTCACTCAAAAGGATGAAATGCAAAAGATACTTGGATTATGCCCACAACACAACTTGTTCTTCCCCGATCTTAGTGTCTCGGAGCACGTCATGTTCTTCACTCTGGTAAAAATATCACTTTCTTAAACGTAACGTCTTAAATAAATTTAGTCTTCGGAATCTTGCCTTGCTTATGTCTTTGTATTTCATCAGCTCAAAGGCGCCTCTTACAAGGAGGCTAAAGAGTCATCGAAAGCTCTACTCGAACAACTGGGAATAGCCGATAAGTCATTTTACAAAAGCAGTGAACTGTCGGGTGGTATGAAGCGCAGACTACAACTGGCCTGCGCACTGGCCGGAGACGCCAAAGTACTCGTGCTGGATGAACCCACTTCCGGCCTGGACGTGGAGACCAGAAGAGGACTGTGGGATCTTCTGCTCGTAAGTATATGTATTTGTAATTTTACGCTTAAATTACTTTAACCCAATGGTACTTAAACTTTTCTAATACGATTAACGCTTTAAATCAGGAACTCGAACGTATCAATAGCTGGAGCAAAGACTTTGGTCTGAAGGTTAACCCATCATAATCGCAGGCTATAATTATCGGAAGCCAACAGCTTATTTCATGAATTGATTGGCCGAATTAATAATACAAATAACTTTTTCCGGTGTTGTAATTCCTTTCAGTGAAAAAGTGAAAAACTTGGGTATAATGTTTGACAAATTTATGTCGTGGGATCCACAGATTTGTGAAGTTAGCAAAAAAATGTTTGCGTCTGTCGGTTCATTAAGAAGGTTGAAGGGAAGGTAAAGGGGGGGGGGGGGGGGGTATAAAAAAGTCTCATCGAAAATTGTATCATGTTGAACACGAGGAGATTTTACAACTTTACCGTATTACAATTTTATATCTTTGATATTGCAGTTACACGGAAGAACTCAATTACGACTCGAACTTATTAACTCGAATTACGTTGTATAATATTCTAAGACCCAAAGTTAAAAATTATCTACTCGGTTTAGTTTTCTTCTTCACAGACCTATACACACTCCTATACAAAATTCACAGGAACACAAAGTATTTAAAAAATATGCTAACCCTGTGTTAATAGCACAATATACAATCTCGCAGTCGCTCCGCGGCTCTCGCACAGTGCTACTGAGCACGCACTTCATGGAGGAGGCGGAAGCGCTCGGAGACCGCGTAGCAGCACTGCACGCCGGCCGCCTGCGCTGCCACGCGACCACCATGCACCTCAAGCGCGCGCTCGGTGAGTGTACGGTACGGTACGGTACGGTACGGTACGGTACGGTACGGTACGGTACGGTACGGTACGGTACGGTACTGTAGGAGCACGCCGGCCGCCTGCGCTGCCACGCGACCACCATGCACCTCAAGCGCGCGCTCGGTGAGTGTACGGTGACGGTACGGTACGGTACGGTACGGTACGGTACGGTACGGTACGGTACTGTAGGAGCACGCCGGCCGCCTGCGCTGCCACGCGACCACCATGCACCTCAAGCGCGCGCTCGGTGAGTGTACGGTGACGGTACGGTACGGTACGGTACGGTACTGTAGGAGCACGCCGGCCGCCTGCGCTGCCACGCGACTACCATGCACCTCAAGCGCGCGCTCGGTGAGTGTACGGTGACGGTACGGTACGGTATGGTACGGTACGTTACGGTACTGTAGGAGCACGCCGGCCGCCTGCGCTGCCTCGCGACCACTATGCACCTCAAGCGCGCGCTCGGTGAGTGTACGGTGACGGTACGGTACGGTACGGTACGGTACGGTACTGTAGGAGCACGCCGGCCGCTTGCGCTGCCACGCGACCACCATGCACCTCAAGCGCGCGCTCGGTGAGTGTACGGTGACGGTACGGTACGGTACGGTACGGTACGGTACGGTACGGTACTGTAGGAGCACGCCGGCCGCCTGCGCTGCCACGCGACCACCATGCACCTCAAGCGCGCGCTCGGTGAGTGTACGGTACGGTACGGTACGGTACTGTAGGAGCACGCCGGCCGCCTGCGCTGCCACGCGACCACCATGCACCTCAAGCGCGCGCTCGGTGAGTGTACGGTGACGGTACGGTACGGTACGGTACGGTACGGTACGGTACTGTAGGAGCACGCCGGCCGCCTGCGCTGCCACGCGACCACCATGCACCTCAAGCGCGCGCTCGGTGAGTGTAAGGTGACGGTACGGTACGGTACGGTACGGTACGGTACGGTACTGTAGGAGCACGCCGGCCGCCTGCGCTGCCACGCGACCACCATGCACCTCAAGCGCGCGCTCGGTGAGTGTACGGTGACGGTACGGTACGGTACGGTACGGTACGGTACGGTACTGTAGGAGCACGCCGGCCGCCTGCGCTGCCACGCGACCACCATGCACCTCAAGCGCGCGCTCGGTGAGTGTAAGGTGACGGTACGGTACGGTACGGTACGGTACGGTACGGTACTGTAGGAGCACGCCGGCCGCCTGCGCTGCCACGCGACCACCATGCACCTCAAGCGCGCGCTCGGTGAGTGTAAGGTGACGGTACGGTACGGTACGGTACTGTAGGAGCATGCCGGCCGCCTGCGCTGCCACGCGACCACCATGCACCTCAAGCGCGCGCTCGGTGAGTGTACGGTACGGTACGGTACGGTACGGTACGGTACGGTACGGTACGGTACGGTACGGTACGGTACGGTACGGTACGGTACGGTACGGTACGGTACTGTAGGAGCACGCCGGCCGCCTGCGCTGCCACGCGACCACCATGCACCTCAAGCGCGCGCTCGGTGAGTGTACGGTACGGTACGGTACGGTACGGTACTGTACTGTTTAATGTTTACGTTCTTACGATTGTAAGCAAACATTGTTTACAGATAAACTGAGCGTGGAACGCAGTGAAGGTCCACTTTCATATTTCGTTGTCTGACTGTATTTATATCGTAGGTACTGTACTGACTGTCTGATGAAATACAATCTTATTTGTTGTAGGTACCGGTTACCGTCTCTCTTTCACGACAATCGGACTTCCGGACGAGCCCGCCATCACCGCCGTTATTACTTCCGAATTGCCTGATGCCACAGTCAAAGAGACGTCTCTTAACTCTATCTCATACAACATCCCCTCTAAGAGCAGCGATAAGTTTCCGACACTCTTCAGCTTACTAGAGTCAAAAAGATCAGAACTTGGCATTGATTCTATTGGAGTTGGAATTTCTACGCTGGAAGAAGTATTTTTGAAGTGAGTACAAAATTCTCTGGTCTGACTAACTTTTCACACTTGGATAGTAAAAGCGTATGATGCTTGAAGTTTAGGAATTCATAAATGTATATAAAATTCTTCAAAATCACTTCGAAGATTCCGCAATGCTTGAAGACAAAAGTCTTCGGGCAATGCGTTCTGTCTGTGTGAACATACGGAGCCGAGACGTGGACACTGACGAAGGGACTGGTCCACAAGTTTAAAGCCGCTCAACGTGCAATGGAACGGGCTGCTTGGGGAATGCTTAAGGTTTCTCGCAAAGATAGTATTAGAAATGAGACAATCTGCGAGAGAACGAAAGTAACCGACATAGCCCACAGAATTAGCAAGTTGAAGTGGCAGTCTGCTGGTCATCTGTGTCGCAGGACCGATGGTCGTTGGAGTAGACGGGTCCTGGAGCGGAGACCGCGTCTTGGCAAACGTAGTGTGAGACGTTCTCTGACCCGTTGGACCGACGATCTACGTAAGCTTGCCGGTGTAGGCAGGATGAGGATTGCGGAAAACCGGGATGTCTGGCGCGAACTTGGAGAGGCCTATGTCCAGCAGTGAACTGCCATAGGCTGAAATGATGATGATATAAAATTTATAAATCATCTGTATATAAAAATGTAATCCTATATTGTTAATTGTACCTTTTTCTTCAGATTGTGCAGTGATGTTACAACGGCATTTTCGAATGACAATGTTGACGGTGGAAATATAGGTAAGTTAGTAGGACGCCAATTTATTAGTCATTATCATATATCTTAACAACAATGTACAATGTGTCAATGATTGTCAAAATATGGTTTATTATATTTTAAACTAATCGTACTTAAATTTCACTTGATGATAAAATTTGGTCGGGTCAAATTTCAATAAAAGTACCGAATTGTGGTTGAACAATCTTTGTGAAATTCTTTTAATGTTGCCATATACAAATGTCTAGCTTTCTTGTCTTAGACTATAATTTGTATTCCCAGAACCAACCTTTTTATTGATGACCGGGCCGCGTCTCTACTGTCGTCAACTGGCCATTCTGATCATGAGGCAGTTGAAGTATCTCTGGTCAAAGAAGATGTCTTTTCTACTTATAGTAAGTTAACATTACATATTAATATTTCGTTACCATTTTCTTCCTATTATAAAATAAAATAAAAAAAAACTTTTTACCTCAGAAGTATTTTTTATTAAAAGACTAGCTGTGCCCACGGCTTCGCCCGTGTGGAATTTAACAAAAAAGTTATTTTTCAGTTGGCAGAGTTATACAATAAATAAATTTTTAAAATTAAAGTAGCATAAGTTATTCCTTATTACATCAGCTATCTGCCAGTGAAAGTCCTGTCAAAATCGGTCCAGCCGTTTCAGAGATTAGCCGGAACAAACAGACAACAGACAGCCAGACAAAAATTGTAAAAAATGTTAATTGGTGTATTTACTGTGGTATATCCATATGCATTTAGTAAAAAGCGGTCATTTTAATATTACAAAGAGACACTCCAATTTTATTTATTTGTATAGATTGATTATAGAAAGATTGAATATACAATTTTACCACAAGCCTGTAATATCCGACTGGTGGCATAGGCCTTTTTCCCATGTAAGAGAAGGATAGGAGCTTAATCCACCACGCTGCTCCAATGAGGGTTGGCGCATATATTCCCTAGTATGAGTAACGATATGGTGAACGCACGGACTATGCTTTGGATATATCTCAAAGATAGGATTAGAAATGAGACTATCCGCAAGAGAACGAACGTAACCTCTAGCCTGAAAAATAAGCAAGTTGAAGTGGCAGTGGGCTGGTCACCTGTGTCACAGGACCGATGGCTGCTGGAGGAGACGTGTCCTAGAGTAGAGACCGCGTGTTGGCAAATGTAGTGTGGGACGCCCTCCGGCCAGCTGGATCGACGATCTACGATATATGTTTGTCGCGAACTTGGGGAGGCCTATGTTCAGCAGTGCATAAGCTGATGTGATGAAAATTCATAATTTGGTTAAGGCCTAAGTTATGATAAAATTAATATTGTCAAAATATAATTAGAAAATTTTGTAGAATTTTGTTATTTTGTTTTTGTCCCTTTTAGCAAGTACTGCCATCAATAATGATGATCATTGGCATAACCATCATAACCAACAATGACTTCATAGGAGCCGATAGTAGTACAGAAAATAAAAATATATCTTTAAATCTGGATGTATATGACAAAATGGTGGACCGCAGAGTGCTATATAAGGTCAACGTTAGTACAGTCCGTTTGGAGACTATTGAAAAGAAGTATCCGAAGGTTAACTTCGAGAAAACATCAGATGTAATTACAAGTAAGCGAAAATTTGCAGCTTGAGACTATATTGAGGTTGTTATCGATATGTACCCTCCGAATGTAGAATACCTTCCAACATTTTTTTCCAACTATCTGCTACACATAAAATTGTTCACGTAGATAGTTTTATTAGTAATGTAAATATTTTGATTTTCAGCCGTTTTAGAAATGAGCAAAATAGACGTATTGGAATATAATAAATACCTAGTCGGAATCGAACTCAATGAAACTGATGCCAAGGTAAACGTCATATTTAATAATATAATGTTTTCATTTTTTTTTTGTTTTATATGTAATAAAAAATTTATAGTAATTATTAATTTTATTTTAATACTCCTTACAGGTATTATACACAACAGTGGTGCGTCACGCAGCCCCCGTGGCATTAAATTTACTAACCAATGTGATTGCAACCCAACTACTGCCTTACTCGGATGGACAGACCGTCACCGTTTACAACTATCCGTTTGAGAGCTCGTACACCTCTCTAAATAGTGAAGACTACAAAAGTCCTGTCTCTGCTATGCTTTGGACTGTTTTCGTGGTTTTCAGTGAGTTTTTTTTTCTTTGTCTCTTATTCCGTCACTTTTTTTATATAGCTAGGTCGGCAAACAAGCGTACGGCTCACCTGACGGTAAGCAATTTACTTGACTATTTTTTCGTCTACCTACGTTGTATTACTTGTCGATATAATTGCAGTCGGTTTTCTTCGTTTACCTGCAAACACGATTATGTGGATTAAAATAATTAAGGTTTTCTATGTAATTTGTAAATGATCGTTTTGATTTGAAATATCTATAGGCGAGTGTAACTTGATTGTTGGCGTGGCGATACAGGCCGTGGCGACGCATCGCCACGCTATATAGTGGAATATATGTACCTACTATACTATACTATAAAATAATTGAGCTGTCGTGATTTTAAAGAAATTTTTGAATTTGAAACTTGTATATAAAGAAAATAAATGTTTAAATATAAATAAACAGTCATCATTCTCTGGAGAAAATTCGTAATATTGTATTTTTTCATCATGCCATATTTAGTTCCTTTCATAATCTGTACTTTTCAAAATAATTCTATTACTTGTACAAAATAATTTCGATATTTCGCATCTGCCAGCCATCACGTGACGGATGACTTTTTTTTAAATCGGTTTAAAAAGGTGTTTTTTACAAGTATGTTTTTAACTTTAAATGTAACATGTAACGATGAATAGGCCTTGAGTGTTTTAAAAATCATCTGCTAAATTCTGAAAATTGGGTAAATGTAAAAAGAGAAATAAGAGTTATGATGATATATATTTTTTTAAATGTGACGCCGCGTTGGCGCAACGGTCACAGCACTGGTTTGTGGCTGTTGCTCTGGCGGTTGCGATTTCGATCCCCGCGCATGACAAGCATTTGTATTAGGCATACAGATGTTTTCCCATGGTCTGGGTGTTTATGCCGTCCTTGTGGGTCTCCCCACCGTACCTCGAAGAGGATGTTAAACCGCCGGTCCCGGTTGTTATCATGTACACGTGATAGCGATCGTTAGTCATAGTAGGGAATATATGGGATCGTTACTCATAGTAAGGCCAACCCGTATTTGGAGCAGCATGGTGGATTAAGCTCTGACCCTTCTCCTACACGGAGAAAGAGGCCTTTGGCCAGCAGTGGGATATTACATGTTGAAGCGTAATATATTTTACATTCACACTTACAATAAGATGTTCTACAAATCGTAACTTTTTAAATTATATATTACATTAATATAAGAGATTGCATCTACTGTATGAAACCTTCCACAATTTGGTGCAGAAGCCGAACACCAGAAAAATAAAAACAATTGGTGCATTTATCAAACCTCCATGGTTGTAGCTTATATTACGTGGTAAATTATTACTATCTACTCCCATACTTTAAATCCTGGGTAAAAGATTCTGAAACAGTAAACTTTATTGGTTTTATGTATTAGTTGGCTAAGGTTTTTTTTATTTTTTTTTGTATTATTGTACTGTTTGTTTTGTATTTTTGTGTGCTGTGTGGCTACGGCACTAAAGAATTTAGCCACCCCCTCTCTTCCCGTGGGTGTCGTAAGAGGCGACTAAGGGATAACAAGGTTCCACAACCACCTTGGAACTTATGAAGCCGACCGATGGCGGGATAACCATCCAACTGCTGGCTTTGAAATACACAGGCCGAAGACGGGCAGCAGCGTCTTTGGTGCGACAAAGCCAGTACTGCGGTCACCAACCCGCCTGCCCAGCGTGGTGACTATGGGCAAAACACATGAGTTCACGTTATCTTTGGCGTGAACTTGTGGAGGCCTATGTCCAGCAGTGGACTGTATAGGCTGTAATGAAATGAAATGAACTGTTTGTTTCCTTAAAAATAAAAAATAAAACTTATTGCCAACATTAAAACACACAATGTCCTAATGACCATAATATCATCCAAACGGATGATATGTTGTCCAGACTTATTTATTTTATTTATTTATTTATGCATTAACAAAAACTTAGAACTAACATTACAGTAACCCAATGCGTTAGTTAAGTTTATCACAACAAGTAACATTAAATTTAACAAACAATTTAAACAATTCAATAAAAACAAAATAATCAAAAAATATAAAATAATCAATAAATATAAAATAATCAATAAATATAAAATAATCAATAAATAATCACACTTAAAAAATTCATAAAATTCATAAAAAACAAACATAATAATAATACAAATTAGTACATTTATAGTAATAAAATTAAAATCAATGTCAATATGTAACATTAAATTTATCAATTAATTAAAACAATTCAATAAAATCAATAAAAAGATAATAATAATAATTTTACGTCTAATTAATCATGTAATCGAATCTAAAAAAAAAACAAAATTCATAAAAACAAACATTCAATAATAATAACACAGATTAGTATATCTATATTAATACAATTAAATTAAATTTTTATATGTCAGATTAAATAAATAATGTCGCGATTGATCAATTTTTAAAGAATTAAAAGATTACCGAAAAAAAAAAAATCAAGCACACAATTTATAACAATCTTTAGTGAACTCGTCCAGTGTGCAACCAAACAGATCGACATGGCATGCCGCCGCGTTGAGCACTCGCAACGACCTCACGAGCGGCGCGGCCCGCAGTGGCGCCAGCAGTGGCGGCCGCCGGCGGCGCTCGACGCTGCCAGGTGGCGCGGAGAGCCGCAACTCCTCCAGAACTGCTGGATTGTCTAACTCACCACGTAATACCTTTATCAGGTATTTGGCAAGAGCGACTTCCCGCCGTGTTTCCAGCTTACTGTATCCCACCATGCCCATAACGAACGAGCTGGGATACAGCAAGGGATAGCCTAGATACACTCCATACATTTTAAGGTAGAGGAACCTAGTGAATTTATTTTGGATGCGTTCCATCATAAGCTTATACTTGACCTCACCCGGAGACCATACAACCGAGTTACACTCCAGATGACTCCTCACCAGTGCCTCGTATAATGCACGCAAAGCGGCTGCATTGGTAAAGCTTCCCGCTTGCCTCAGTATGAAACCAAGGTTTCGGTATGCCTTTTTGCACACATCGGCTATATGCCCCCGAAAGTTGAGATCAGAGGTAAATCAAACGCCTAGATCCCTCACCTCAGTGACCCGCTGCAAAGGTTCATCCCCACGCGATAGGCAAAGTGCCGAAGAACGCGCGCGCGACTGAACGAAAGCAAGGAACACTTTCCAGCATTGAAGTTTAGTCTATTCCTGCGACTCCACTCGACAACGCTGTCAATATCCCTCTGCAGTCCACCATGGTCCACCATGTCACCCACTTCGCGTACTAGCTTCAGGTCGTCAGCATATAAGAGGCATGTAGACTCTTGAACCACCTCCGGTAGATCATTAATCATTATGATGAATTGGAGGGGTCCTAAATTACTGCCTTGACTGACGCCTGATCTTGTCCAGTACTGCTCCGAAAGGCACCCACCACAGTCAACATACTGACGCCTGTCTCGCAAGTAGCTGGCGAAGAAGGACAATGTATGCGGCGTGCAGCCCACGCCAGCCAGCTTCTCTAGCAGGACGTTGTTATCAACCGTGTCAAATGCCCTTCGGAAATCCAGGTAGGCGACATCCAGCATCCATTGCTGGCACCAGCCGCGTCATCAAATGCAGCAGATTGCCCGTTGTTCCCCGCCCCGAACGAAATCCGTGCTGCGCATCAGACAACCGGGGTCTGTAGTCACTCGGCTCTGTTCCGCCCTTTCCCTTCGGCACTGGAACCACTCGGGTGAGTTTCCACCTATCAGGAAAGGTAGCGTTAGCCAGGCAAACATTGAACACATGCAGCAGGGGCTGCTCAAGCGTGAGACGACAATCCTTGAGGATGTAAGGCGGGATTCCGTCCGGTCCAACAGACTGCTTCGGTGGCAGCCGCGCGATCGCGCGGCTGCCACCGAACACGTCCACCAGAGCGAGACGCGTCAGGTGCACGCGCGCATCCCCTCCCACCGTCGCACTCACAGCCGACACATCCAGAAGCGCTGGCTCCCCGCTAAACACGGAGTAGAAGAACCTGGCTAGTTCATTTGCACATTCTTGATCTGAAAGAGTGCGCCTGTCTCTCATTAATTTACACTGCGTGAAAGTACCTCTCTTAGCTCTTAAAAACCCCCAAAATGCTTTGGGGTTCTTAACTTAGGCAGAGAGGCTCCGAATCCATGATAGTGTCTCGCATGCGGTGGTCGCGGTGATTAGACACACCAACACCTGTGTCTATTACACCGACGACGAGGACGACGCAATCGGTCACTTCGTCAGAAGGACGATGGAGGGAAACCATGTGCAGATGATCGGGAGATCCTAGAGCACAGCCTCAAATTGGCGATCCATAATGAACGCTGCACAACATGCTGACGTTATTGAGAATGTGCTCGCGAAGCTGGCAGAGGATGCTGTTTTATAAAAATGAGTGTGGGCGTCGACAATGCGGTGAATTGACATTATAGAGCAAGAAGTGTGTTATGTAATTGATAAATAATAACGTTATGTGTAAAGCATGTAGCATGAAAGAAGAAAATAATATTACTATGGTCGTATATACCTCTCCTTAATCATTAGTGTTTATATATTACGCTTCAGCCTGTAATATCCCACTACTGGGCCTCTTTCCCCGTGTAGGAGAAGGATCAGAGCTTAATCCACCACGCTGCTCCAATGCGTGTTGGTGGATATATTCCCTACTATGAGTAACGATCGCTATCAGGTGTACATGATTACAACCGGGACCGACGGCTTAACATGCTCTCTGAGGCTCGGTGGGGAGACCCACAAGGACTTCACAAACAACCAGACCACGGCAAACACCTGTATGGCCAATACAAATGTTTGTCATGTGCGGGGATCGAACCCACCATCCAATACAATCCAGTACAATCCATGGGTGTGACCGTTGGGCCAACGCGGCGTCATTAGCATTTATACATTGTATATATATTTATATATACACATCACGGTCAGTTCTGGACTCACCATCCAATTAGAGGCACCAAGCTTTAGTTCGTAATTTCATGCTAATTAAAAGCCCTTGGATGTTTATGTTCCGTATAAAAAAATTGCGTGCGTTTGTTTTTTTTTTTCTTCGATACTTTCTGCGCTAAGGGTTTACTCAACCGACAGCCACATTCTTACTGCTCGATGCGTGGTAACTGTATGAATTAAAAAAAAAACATCTGTATGAATTTCAAAAAAAGAACGTTGTCATTCATGTGCGTTTCACTACCAGAACGACGTGCGTCGTAAAAAAAAATGGTAGGTTATTCGAATCGCCGCCATTTTTCTTCGATATTTTTGATCTTTTATAGAGGATTCATATTATGGGTGTAGATAAAGTCTTGTATGCAACTGCTGATAATTAGGTATTAAAACACTCATGTGATACTATTATATCCAACATTCGTGTTTTAATATCCATAATCAGAGTGATCTCGTCTACAGTAACTCTGACGACTGTCGCAAACGCGGTGTCGCTGCCGTGCAAGGAGCGCGCGAGCGGCACGCGCCACACGCACGTGCTGTCGGGCTGCGCGCCCGCGCTGCACTGGGCCGCGACACTACTGACGCACGCGCTTATATACGCGCTCGTGCTCGTGCTGCCCGCCGTCGTCATCTGCGTGGCCTTCGAGCGGGACCACACCATCGACCGACCCGACTTCCTCGGTGAGACTAGCACTACTGCTCTAGGTTTCTAGAACGTTTTCGCGCTTACATACGCACTCGCGCTGTCCATCATCGTTATCCGCGTCGCCTTCGAGCGGGACCACACCATCGACCGACCTGACTTCCTCGGTGAGACTAGTACTACTGCTCTAGGTTTCTAGAACGTTTAAAAAAAAGACATGTACTGTTTGCTGATGCACGTGTTTGGACCGAATTTTCGACCACGCCGACTTTCTTGGTGAGACTGATGCTGCTCTAGGTTTCTAGAACATTCAGCGGGATCGCGGAAGCGCTCAGTGTTCCTGTGGTCCAGCCCCAGGCGATAGACTGAACACCCAAATTTTAGTCCGCACAAATCGGATATAGCCCGTGGCTCCCACAGGCATCCGCTATCCTCCAGTTATCCGTTAGGGATTTCCCCTGGGTCAAAAAAAAGTTTCTAGAACATCCTCAAAAGAACGATGGAAAGTCATCAAAGTATGCACGCGCACTGCTGCTATGTTTTTTAAAATACTATTCCCCAAAATATAAATAATATTCTAATAATAATAACTCTAATGTGTTTCAGGTGCTATGGCTGTTCTTCTTTTGTTGGGCATACTTTCTTTCCTCGCGCTCATCTACATTGTCAGCTTCCACTTTGAAGAGCGCGGCTCTGGGATGATTCTTGTCGCAATTATATTCATATTTGGTAAGTTTTGCTGTAGTTTTCATATCCTTGAGGTACGGTAGAAAGTACGGTAGAGAGACATACATATATGTATAAGAACTTTCACCCAGACCAAAAAAAAATATATGAATAAAAACAAATATGTAATTATCAATTTCAATGAAAGGACACTGTAAGGAACTTACTATAGACGGCAGATTAAAAAATGTTTAGAATTTTCCAATGTCTACTAGCCCGTTGGCGCAGTTTGTAGTGACCCTGCTTTCTGCTCCGAGGGTTGTGGGTTCGATTCCCACACCGAGTCTGGGTGTAATATAAATATTTATTTATTTATTTATATATTTATATATGTATTATTTATAAGTATGTGTATCGAAAAAAAAAATATATGTAGCTATATACCAGTCGGCTGTTATCTATAACACAAGCATTAAGTTGCTTACTTTAGGAACAGACGACCGTGTGTGTATTGTGTAGATATTTATTTATTTATTATTTATTTATTATTTTCCAATGTCTGGGTAACACAAAAATAAAATCGTACAAATTAAAAATAGCATGGTGTCGTCTCCTGTCAAAGATTATCATTGTAATATGAAACTTTGAATAGTTACGGGTTTCTGTAAAAAAATCACTATAGACGGCGCCACGGTTCGCTTAAACCGAATATAAAATCATCATATCAAAAATTTCGATCTAGCAAGTACATCGTTCCATAGCTTAATTGGCTAGAGCACCGACATGGTCAGTCGGAGATGCAGGTTCGATCCCCACTGGAACGGTCGATTTTTGATATGATATTAAAAAATGTTTAGAATTTCAATGAAATTGAACAGTGGCATAAGAAAACAATTGTAGCTACATTTCTTACCTTAATTTTTGGTACAGCATGCTTTAACATATTTTCCACAACATTACAAATGTACATATAGACATTTTTTTACAAATTGATAAAACTTCCTATGATTAAATTGTGTATTTCAATTTCTTCATCTGCATTTTAAAATATTGTTTTTTTCAGGTCTGTTCACGCCCACTATAAAGTCGGTGTCGGACGCCTTCGAAGACGAGCACAAGGACTTCGGCGACTATGTGCTGTCGGCGCTGAGCTACTCGCTGGCGCCGCACACGCTCACGGCCGGAGCCGTCCGCTGCGCACACGTCGCTAGGTTCAACGCTGGTATTGTATCTGTATATTTGTATTTATATAGTATAGCTTATAGACGAGCACAAGGACTTCGGCGACTATGTGCTGTCGGCGCTGAGCTACTCGCTGGCGCCGCACACGCTCACGGCCGGAGCCGTCCGCTGCGCACACGTCGCTAGGTTCAACGCTGGTATTGTATCTGTATATTTGTATTTATATAGTATAGCTTATAGACGAGCACAAGGACTTCGGCGACTATGTGCTGTCGGCGCTGAGCTACTCGCTGGCGCCGCACACGCTCACGGCCGGAGCCGTCCGCTGCGCACACGTCGCTAGGTTCAACGCTGGTATTGTATCTGTATATTTGTATTTATATAGTATAGCTTATAGACGAGCACAAGGACTTCGGCGACTATGTGCTGTCGGCGCTGAGCTACTCGCTGGCGCCGCACACGCTCACGGCCGGAGCCGTCCGCTGCGCACACGTCGCTAGGTTCAACGCTGGTATTGTATCTGTATATTTGTATTTATATAGTATAGCTTATAGACGAGCACAAGGACTTCGGCGACTATGTGCTGTCGGCGCTGAGCTACTCGCTGGCGCCGCACACGCTCACGGCCGGAGCCGTCCGCTGCGCACACGTCGCTAGGTTCAACGCTGGTATTGTATCTGTATATTTGTATTTATATAGTATAGCTTATAGACGAGCACAAGGACTTCGGCGACTATGTGCTGTCGGCGCTGAGCTACTCGCTGGCGCCGCACACGCTCACGGCCGGAGCCGTCCGCTGCGCACACGTCGCTAGGTTCAACGCTGGTATTGTATCTGTATATTTGTATTTATATAGTATAGCTTATAGACGAGCACAAGGACTTCGGCGACTATGTGCTGTCGGCGCTGAGCTACTCGCTGGCGCCGCACACGCTCACGGCCGGAGCCGTCCGCTGCGCACACGTCGCTAGGTTCAACGCTGGTATTGTATCTGTATATTTGTATTTATATAGTATAGCTTATAGACGAGCACAAGGACTTCGGCGACTATGTGCTGTCGGCGCTGAGCTACTCGCTGGCGCCGCACACGCTCACGGCCGGAGCCGTCCGCTGCGCACACGTCGCTAGGTTCAACGCTGGTATTGTATCTGTATATTTGTATTTATATAGTATAGCTTATAGACGAGCACAAGGACTTCGGCGACTATGTGCTGTCGGCGCTGAGCTACTCGCTGGCGCCGCACACGCTCACGGCCGGAGCCGTCCGCTGCGCACACGTCGCTAGGTTCAACGCTGGTATTGTATCTGTATATTTGTATTTATATAGTATAGCTTATAGACGAGCACAAGGACTTCGGCGACTATGTGCTGTCGGCGCTGAGCTACTCGCTGGCGCCGCACACGCTCACGGCCGGAGCCGTCCGCTGCGCACACGTCGCTAGGTTCAACGCTGGTATTGTATCTGTATATTTGTATTTATATAGTATAGCTTATAGACGAGCACAAGGACTTCGGCGACTATGTGCTGTCGGCGCTGAGCTACTCGCTGGCGCCGCACACGCTCACGGCCGGAGCCGTCCGCTGCGCACACGTCGCTAGGTTCAACGCTGGTATTGTATCTGTATATTTGTATTTATATAGTATAGCTTATAGACGAGCACAAGGACTTCGGCGACTATGTGCTGTCGGCGCTGAGCTACTCGCTGGCGCCGCACACGCTCACGGCCGGAGCCGTCCGCTGCGCACACGTCGCTAGGTTCAACGCTGGTATTGTATCTGTATATTTGTATTTATATAGTATAGCTTATAGACGAGCACAAGGACTTCGGCGACTATGTGCTGTCGGCGCTGAGCTACTCGCTGGCGCCGCACACGCTCACGGCCGGAGCCGTCCGCTGCGCACACGTCGCTAGGTTCAACGCTGGTATTGTATCTGTATATTTGTATTTATATAGTATAGCTTATAGACGAGCACAAGGACTTCGGCGACTATGTGCTGTCGGCGCTGAGCTACTCGCTGGCGCCGCACACGCTCACGGCCGGAGCCGTCCGCTGCGCACACGTCGCTAGGTTCAACGCTGGTATTGTATCTGTATATTTGTATTTATATAGTATAGCTTATAGACGAGCACAAGGACTTCGGCGACTATGTGCTGTCGGCGCTGAGCTACTCGCTGGCGCCGCACACGCTCACGGCCGGAGCCGTCCGCTGCGCACACGTCGCTAGGTTCAACGCTGGTATTGTATCTGTATATTTGTATTTATATAGTATAGCTTATAGACGAGCACAAGGACTTCGGCGACTATGTGCTGTCGGCGCTGAGCTACTCGCTGGCGCCGCACACGCTCACGGCCGGAGCCGTCCGCTGCGCACACGTCGCTAGGTTCAACGCTGGTATTGTATCTGTATATTTGTATTTATATAGTATAGCTTATAGACGAGCACAAGGACTTCGGCGACTATGTGCTGTCGGCGCTGAGCTACTCGCTGGCGCCGCACACGCTCACGGCCGGAGCCGTCCGCTGCGCACACGTCGCTAGGTTCAACGCTGGTATTGTATCTGTATATTTGTATTTATATAGTATAGCTTATAGACGAGCACAAGGACTTCGGCGACTATGTGCTGTCGGCGCTGAGCTACTCGCTGGCGCCGCACACGCTCACGGCCGGAGCCGTCCGCTGCGCACACGTCGCTAGGTTCAACGCTGGTATTGTATCTGTATATTTGTATTTATATAGTATAGCTTATAGACGAGCACAAGGACTTCGGCGACTATGTGCTGTCGGCGCTGAGCTACTCGCTGGCGCCGCACACGCTCACGGCCGGAGCCGTCCGCTGCGCACACGTCGCTAGGTTCAACGCTGGTATTGTATCTGTATATTTGTATTTATATAGTATAGCTTATAGACGAGCACAAGGACTTCGGCGACTATGTGCTGTCGGCGCTGAGCTACTCGCTGGCGCCGCACACGCTCACGGCCGGAGCCGTCCGCTGCGCACACGTCGCTAGGTTCAACGCTGGTATTGTATCTGTATATTTGTATTTATATAGTATAGCTTATAGACGAGCACAAGGACTTCGGCGACTATGTGCTGTCGGCGCTGAGCTACTCGCTGGCGCCGCACACGCTCACGGCCGGAGCCGTCCGCTGCGCACACGTCGCTAGGTTCAACGCTGGTATTGTATCTGTATATTTGTATTTATATAGTATAGCTTATAGACGAGCACAAGGACTTCGGCGACTATGTGCTGTCGGCGCTGAGCTACTCGCTGGCGCCGCACACGCTCACGGCCGGAGCCGTCCGCTGCGCACACGTCGCTAGGTTCAACGCTGGTATTGTATCTGTATATTTGTATTTATATAGTATAGCTTATAGACGAGCACAAGGACTTCGGCGACTATGTGCTGTCGGCGCTGAGCTACTCGCTGGCGCCGCACACGCTCACGGCCGGAGCCGTCCGCTGCGCACACGTCGCTAGGTTCAACGCTGGTATTGTATCTGTATATTTGTATTTATATAGTATAGCTTATAGACGAGCACAAGGACTTCGGCGACTATGTGCTGTCGGCGCTGAGCTACTCGCTGGCGCCGCACACGCTCACGGCCGGAGCCGTCCGCTGCGCACACGTCGCTAGGTTCAACGCTGGTATTGTATCTGTATATTTGTATTTATATAGTATAGCTTATAGACGAGCACAAGGACTTCGGCGACTATGTGCTGTCGGCGCTGAGCTACTCGCTGGCGCCGCACACGCTCACGGCCGGAGCCGTCCGCTGCGCACACGTCGCTAGGTTCAACGCTGGTATTGTATCTGTATATTTGTATTTATATAGTATAGCTTATAGACGAGCACAAGGACTTCGGCGACTATGTGCTGTCGGCGCTGAGCTACTCGCTGGCGCCGCACACGCTCACGGCCGGAGCCGTCCGCTGCGCACACGTCGCTAGGTTCAACGCTGGTATTGTATCTGTATATTTGTATTTATATAGTATAGCTTATAGACGAGCACAAGGACTTCGGCGACTATGTGCTGTCGGCGCTGAGCTACTCGCTGGCGCCGCACACGCTCACGGCCGGAGCCGTCCGCTGCGCACACGTCGCTAGGTTCAACGCTGGTATTGTATCTGTATATTTGTATTTATATAGTATAGCTTATAGACGAGCACAAGGACTTCGGCGACTATGTGCTGTCGGCGCTGAGCTACTCGCTGGCGCCGCACACGCTCACGGCCGGAGCCGTCCGCTGCGCACACGTCGCTAGGTTCAACGCTGGTATTGTATCTGTATATTTGTATTTATATAGTATAGCTTATAGACGAGCACAAGGACTTCGGCGACTATGTGCTGTCGGCGCTGAGCTACTCGCTGGCGCCGCACACGCTCACGGCCGGAGCCGTCCGCTGCGCACACGTCGCTAGGTTCAACGCTGGTATTGTATCTGTATATTTGTATTTATATAGTATAGCTTATAGACGAGCACAAGGACTTCGGCGACTATGTGCTGTCGGCGCTGAGCTACTCGCTGGCGCCGCACACGCTCACGGCCGGAGCCGTCCGCTGCGCACACGTCGCTAGGTTCAACGCTGGTATTGTATCTGTATATTTGTATTTATATAGTATAGCTTATAGACGAGCACAAGGACTTCGGCGACTATGTGCTGTCGGCGCTGAGCTACTCGCTGGCGCCGCACACGCTCACGGCCGGAGCCGTCCGCTGCGCACACGTCGCTAGGTTCAACGCTGGTATTGTATCTGTATATTTGTATTTATATAGTATAGCTTATAGACGAGCACAAGGACTTCGGCGACTATGTGCTGTCGGCGCTGAGCTACTCGCTGGCGCCGCACACGCTCACGGCCGGAGCCGTCCGCTGCGCACACGTCGCTAGGTTCAACGCTGGTATTGTATCTGTATATTTGTATTTATATAGTATAGCTTATAGACGAGCACAAGGACTTCGGCGACTATGTGCTGTCGGCGCTGAGCTACTCGCTGGCGCCGCACACGCTCACGGCCGGAGCCGTCCGCTGCGCACACGTCGCTAGGTTCAACGCTGGTATTGTATCTGTATATTTGTATTTATATAGTATAGCTTATAGACGAGCACAAGGACTTCGGCGACTATGTGCTGTCGGCGCTGAGCTACTCGCTGGCGCCGCACACGCTCACGGCCGGAGCCGTCCGCTGCGCACACGTCGCTAGGTTCAACGCTGGTATTGTATCTGTATATTTGTATTTATATAGTATAGCTTATAGACGAGCACAAGGACTTCGGCGACTATGTGCTGTCGGCGCTGAGCTACTCGCTGGCGCCGCACACGCTCACGGCCGGAGCCGTCCGCTGCGCACACGTCGCTAGGTTCAACGCTGGTATTGTATCTGTATATTTGTATTTATATAGTATAGCTTATAGACGAGCACAAGGACTTCGGCGACTATGTGCTGTCGGCGCTGAGCTACTCGCTGGCGCCGCACACGCTCACGGCCGGAGCCGTCCGCTGCGCACACGTCGCTAGGTTCAACGCTGGTATTGTATCTGTATATTTGTATTTATATAGTATAGCTTATAGACGAGCACAAGGACTTCGGCGACTATGTGCTGTCGGCGCTGAGCTACTCGCTGGCGCCGCACACGCTCACGGCCGGAGCCGTCCGCTGCGCACACGTCGCTAGGTTCAACGCTGGTATTGTATCTGTATATTTGTATTTATATAGTATAGCTTATAGACGAGCACAAGGACTTCGGCGACTATGTGCTGTCGGCGCTGAGCTACTCGCTGGCGCCGCACACGCTCACGGCCGGAGCCGTCCGCTGCGCACACGTCGCTAGGTTCAACGCTGGTATTGTATCTGTATATTTGTATTTATATAGTATAGCTTATAGACGAGCACAAGGACTTCGGCGACTATGTGCTGTCGGCGCTGAGCTACTCGCTGGCGCCGCACACGCTCACGGCCGGAGCCGTCCGCTGCGCACACGTCGCTAGGTTCAACGCTGGTATTGTATCTGTATATTTGTATTTATATAGTATAGCTTATAGACGAGCACAAGGACTTCGGCGACTATGTGCTGTCGGCGCTGAGCTACTCGCTGGCGCCGCACACGCTCACGGCCGGAGCCGTCCGCTGCGCACACGTCGCTAGGTTCAACGCTGGTATTGTATCTGTATATTTGTATTTATATAGTATAGCTTATAGACGAGCACAAGGACTTCGGCGACTATGTGCTGTCGGCGCTGAGCTACTCGCTGGCGCCGCACACGCTCACGGCCGGAGCCGTCCGCTGCGCACACGTCGCTAGGTTCAACGCTGGTATTGTATCTGTATATTTGTATTTATATAGTATAGCTTATAGACGAGCACAAGGACTTCGGCGACTATGTGCTGTCGGCGCTGAGCTACTCGCTGGCGCCGCACACGCTCACGGCCGGAGCCGTCCGCTGCGCACACGTCGCTAGGTTCAACGCTGGTATTGTATCTGTATATTTGTATTTATATAGTATAGCTTATAGACGAGCACAAGGACTTCGGCGACTATGTGCTGTCGGCGCTGAGCTACTCGCTGGCGCCGCACACGCTCACGGCCGGAGCCGTCCGCTGCGCACACGTCGCTAGGTTCAACGCTGGTATTGTATCTGTATATTTGTATTTATATAGTATAGCTTATAGACGAGCACAAGGACTTCGGCGACTATGTGCTGTCGGCGCTGAGCTACTCGCTGGCGCCGCACACGCTCACGGCCGGAGCCGTCCGCTGCGCACACGTCGCTAGGTTCAACGCTGGTATTGTATCTGTATATTTGTATTTATATAGTATAGCTTATAGACGAGCACAAGGACTTCGGCGACTATGTGCTGTCGGCGCTGAGCTACTCGCTGGCGCCGCACACGCTCACGGCCGGAGCCGTCCGCTGCGCACACGTCGCTAGGTTCAACGCTGGTATTGTATCTGTATATTTGTATTTATATAGTATAGCTTATAGACGAGCACAAGGACTTCGGCGACTATGTGCTGTCGGCGCTGAGCTACTCGCTGGCGCCGCACACGCTCACGTTGCCGACCCTACCCTTAATCCCCCCATGAGCTCTGATCACCTTACTCACCACAGGAACACAACACCGCTTGAAAGCAGTATTATTTAGCTGTGATCTTCTGTAAGGTTGGGGGACTTCCCCAGTCGGGCTGCTCCAGATTTTGAATAGGACGTTTCCGGCTGTGTCCTACTTCAGTTCTATGGCCCAAGGCCTATATGAGTGTATTCAGTAAATGAAGTTGTGAATGTACATCAATATTTATTGTGAATTTGCTTGTTTCGGATCTATTCATATAATATCTAGAGAAAATCATCATATACACTATTGTTGCAGCAAATCTTACAGAGCCACTGAACTACTTTAGCATAAGCGAAAGAACTCCTGGAGGCCTCATGATTGCGCTGTTGGTGCAGTTTATTTTTTACATGGTAAGTGTCCTTAAGCCAATAAACACATTGATGCAAACTTAAATTTTATTGCGTTTTATAATCTTCATATAATATGCCACTCTGCTTGAGTCTACTGCATTAAAACCAGCAACGAATACTTTACTATGACAATGCCTTTAAATTACAATAAGTAATCTACTATGATTTAGAAAAGGCCTATGATAGAGTGATGAGGAATGAATTGTGGTCAGTATTGTCCCTGAATGGTGTGAACAGTGTCCTCATACGAGCATTGCAATCTCTTTATAGGGATTCTAGTGCTTGTGTGAGGATAAATGGGGCATACACTGAATGGTTTAATATCGAAAAAGGTGTTAGACAGGGATGTGTAGCGTCACCGTGGCTGTTTAATCTATTCATGGACAATTGTTTGACAGATTTAAAAGAGAATGAAAATGGGTTGAGAATGAATGAGTTACTCGTCAAATGTTTTCTCTATGCTGATGATCAAGTATTACTTGCGTCTTCGCCCGAGGAGTTGCAGGAGATGGTAACTAATATGAGTGGAGCCTTTGTAAGAAAGGGAATGAATATGAATGTAAAGAAGACGAAAGTGATGGTGTTTGAAAGAGATGAGGCAGTGACAGACTGCAGTATCGTGATTGGAGATGAACAAATTGAACTGGTGAATGAGTTTGTGTATCTGGGTTCAAAGTTTACAAGAGATGGAAAGTGTGAGAGTGATATTGAAAGAAGAGTGAATGCAGGAAACAGGGTGAATGGAGCTTTGCACTCTTTTATGAGCAGTCGGAGGATGTCTAACAAGGCTCGTTTGGCTGTGTATGAGGGGTGTTGGTTCTGACACACTACGGAAGTGAAAGTTGGGTATGGCAGAAGAAACATGAAAGCAGAATAAATGTAGTTGAGATGAGAGCGTTAAGAAGTATGAGAGAAGTTAAACTGAGTGACAGGATAAGAAATGGTGAGATAAGGAAACGTTGTGGTCTGAAAGAAGATGTAGTGACAAAAATTGAGAAAGGTATGCTCAGATGGTTTGGTCATGTCGAGAGAATGAGTGAAGAACGATTGACGAAAAAAGTGTATAAGGTGAGTGTGGATGGAAGGGTTGGAAGGGGTAGACCTAGGCGGACGTTCCGAGACCAAATAAGGGACGTCTTGAAAAAAGGCCAGGTCAAGAGTACCCTAAACCGAAGAGCATGTATGAAGGGAATAATGAAAGTGGACGAAGCGAAAGAAGTATGTAAGGATCGTAGCAAGTGGAAAGAAGTGGTCCCTGCCTACCCGTCTCTGCCTACCGTATGTAATCTACTATGAAGAAAATAAGTTGTTTAGTCGAATTCTTTAATCAGTATTGATGTACTAACCAATTAATGTGATCTACAAGACCTACAAAAATTTGAAGGGTGGTAGATAAAAGCCGGGAGTTATGTAATATTACTAGCTGACCCGGAAAACGTTGTTCTGCCCTATGGATATGATGCACCATTATCACAAGGGGTATAATAATAAAGCCTATTATCAGACCTAACAAATATACACAAAAAAACGAGTGTGCCTTAGACCACACGACTGAAGTAAAACTTACGAAACGTAACTCTCTTTCTATTTTCACTAACTCATATCTCTGTTTCAACATCCGTTCGCCTCGCCCGATCACACTTTTCGTAACGCTCTTATCACGCATTCTCTAGCTTTCTCCCCAAGTCAAGCGTTCGTAAAGAAGTTTCCCTAAAAAAATCATAAAAATTTCATGCCGTTTCCGAGGAGTTCTGTAACAAACACTGAGACGAAATTTTTATACAATATCATGTACGTTCCCAGGCTATAGTGATGCTAACCCAGTACGGTGTGTTCAACATGATGTTCGACCGTGTATTGAACATGGGGTACCGAGTCACGTTACCCGTTGATTTGGATGAGATGGTTCGCGCAGAGAGAACTTATGTTGAGAGGGCCATCACACTGCGTGAGTATTGCAACACTAGCTGAATCAACGATTTTGTTTACCACTGCTGTGAGTTATATGATGATATCCTTCTTCTACGTGGAGAAAGGGGTCGATGCCCAGCAGGATGTTACAGGCTGAATCGTGTGATATCGCCTCATATGCTGTCTGTAAGATAAGGCACCTTAGAAAAAAAAAAACAGTAATTAGCAAATTTCTCATACTCTGGATTTAATGTTAATAATAAATTTTTCCAGAAAGTTATTTACGTTAATTTATAACATAATTTGCAAATTTAGTAAAGTGTATTAGAGCGTATAATTTAATATTGTCTTTTCGTCTAAAATATTTTTAGTAACATTTTTTAGGAAACTTTTCAATTTGGTACTGTCAAGTAAAAAGGACGTACATTCACGTCCCTTTAAGGATGCTTTTGTGTCGAATGATATGAAACGATCTCAAAAATGTACTAAAAATTAAAATCATTAAAATATTTGTCTGATTAATTTGCTTGGTCCAAAATGAGTAATATACTATATTACAAGTAATACATTTGTTTTTTTTTTTAGCTAAAAAACAGATCCCGGACGCGATGCTTGTTAACGATCTTCACAAGAAATATTGGCGTATATTCGGCAAGCCGTGCAACGCAGTTCAAGGCGTCAGCTTCTCAGTTAAAAAGGGTATGACTTTTCTTCTAGAATCACTTGTATCATGTCGACAGAGAAAAGTAACTATTATCATAATATTTAGGTGAATGTTTCGGGCTGCTGGGCGTCAACGGCGCGGGCAAGTCCAGCACGTTCAAGATGATGACGGGCATCGAGTGGCCCACGCGGGGCTCTCTGTTCGCTAATGGATACTTCATGTCCAGGTTCTCGAGTGATGTGAGTATACTTCTAATTACTAATACTGATAAGTTGCGCAGATGTTAATAACTATGACTTAAGCTATTTTACCATTGCATGAGGTGGTCACCCATCCGCCTGCCGAGTGTGGTGACTATGACCAAAATCCACGAGTTCTCGACAAAACCTTGTGTGACAATATAATAACAACAACATTCAAATATGCGTCGTTAGATTAAACGTTGTTACAGAGTGCATTGAAGAAATAAAGGTTCACTGCTCGTTCCCCGTAGGTGATAGCGTGATAATATGTAGCCTATATGTTAACCGGACTTCTTATTAATATTCGTGCCAAATTTGAAGTAAATCCATGCAGTACTTTTTGAGTTTATCCGGGACATTCATACAGACAAACAGACAAAAATTCTAAAAACTATATTTTTGGCTTCGGTATAGAACGTAGATCACACCCCAAGTATTCTTTTAAAAAATATTCAATGTACAGTTTTGTCTTTCCTACCATTTTATTATATGTATAGATGTTAGTCCGTTCTACACACAAACAATTCTCAAAAAAATAAAAAAAAATTATGCGAATGGAGACATTGTCAAATCTAGTCACGCGACCAAAGAAAGTGAGAATTCGAGCCTGTATGATGGAAGATAGATGCTGCTTGATACCAAGTTCTTCCAGAATGGACGTGTTGGTCTGGAATTGATTCCAGGACACTCTCAACATTCTTGTCCAGCACCACATCTCGAGAACGTCTATTTTCTTCTTCTCACTTTCTCGCAGGGTCCACGTCTCCGAAGCATTATGGAATATGGAGAATACCAGCGCTCTAATTAGCCGAGTCTTAGTGGTCTTGGTGGTTTTAAGATTCCTCCATATTTTTTGCAGCTTATCCATAGCCGATCTTTACATCGCCACGCGGCGATTGATTTCGTCTATACAGCCTCCGTTGTTCGAGATCAACGCTCATAAATAGACATAAGATTGCACTACCTTACAGTTCGTTATTTGTGTCACTTCTGGCGAGGTGTCGTTAATCCGGTCGACAATCATGACTTTATTCTTGCTGCGATTGATCTTGATACCGAATTCTACATATGGATTCCATATTTTGAAGAAGTTCTTCCATATGGCAGATACTAGGCCCGGATAGGGCCAATGTCTACCTAGGCCATATCATTCAACTAGATCGATACAACTTCGAGAAGGAAGCCGTTAGGAGGATTCGGTTGGACTGGGCGGCGTTGGATTGGCGGGCTTCGTCGACTCTTCACTTCGAAGATTTCTCATTGCTTGAAAACAAATCTTTGAGCAACGCATTCTGCCTTTAACATACAGTGCAGAGACGTAAACACTGACGAAAGGTCTACAAGGTTTATCTCAAATATAGGATCAGAAATGAGACTGTTCGCGAGAGAATGAAAGTAACCGATTTTGTCACCGCCTGTATAATAGCAAGTTGAAGCGGCAGTAGTAGTGAAGTAGCAGTAGTACTGGTCGCATATGTCGACCTATGTAGCAGGACCGATAGCCGCTAGAGCAGACGTCCTGTAGTGGAGACCGTGTGTTGGCAAACGCAGTGTGGGACGTCCTCCGGCCCGCTAAACCGATGATGATACGTAAGATTTGCCGTAAGATTAGGATGAGGATTGCGGAGCACCGGGATGTTTGGTGCGAACTTGGGGAGGCCTATGTCCAGCAGTGGACCGCTAATCCACAACAGTGTCAAGCTAGTGGACCAATAGGCTGAAGTAGTACGAGGCCGTATTTTTTTTAATGTAGAGCTATAACATACCGTGCGATACATTGCACGATGTAACGTGGGTGTAGTTGAACTTGGTAACAAAACTGTTAGATTATCCTTGAAATTATAAATATAAATAAATCGCACGAAACAAAATCATTTTGCTAATTTTTATATAGTTTTAGTTTTTTGTTCGTAGTAATTACTTATAAATTTCACATCCACAGTATATGCAGTCGCTCGGATACTGCCCTCAGTTCTCCGGGCTCGACGGGTTCCTCACGGGCTATGACAACTTGAAGCTGCTCTTGACCTTACGAGGACTAAACGCCGCAGACGTCGAGAGCGAAATCAAAGCTTGGATCGAGACCGTCGGTGAGCGACTCAGATCCGAGACGGGAAAGGACCGATTCCATATAGTTTCCCTGTGGATAGTATTGAAGTGACTTACCCGTGCCGCAGGTTTGGAGCAGTACGCACGGCGCGCGGTGTCGGGCTACTCGGGCGGCTGTGCCCGTCGGCTGGCGGCGGCGGCGGCGCTGAGTCGCGGGGGGGCGGTGACGCTGCTGGACGAGCCCACCGCCGGGGTGGACGTGGCCGCGCGCCGCAGGGTGTGGGCCGCGCTGAGGCGCGCCCAGCCGCACCGCGCCGTGGTGGTCACCTCGCACAGGTAACGTGTGTGCGTGCGTGTGCGTGTGCGTGTGTGTGTGCGTCTGTGTCTGTCTGTGCGTGTGCGTCTGTCTGTGCGTGTGCGTCTGCCTGTGCGTGTGCGTCTGTCTGTGCGTGTGCGTCTGTCTGTCTGTCTGTCCGTCTGTCTGTCCGTCTGTCCGTCCGTCCTTCCGTCCGTCCGTCCGTCCGTCCGTCCGTCCGCGTCTGTCCGCGTCTGTTCGCGTCTGTCCACGTCTGTCCGCGTCTGCCCGCGTCTGTACGCGTCTGTCCGTGTGCGTGTGCGTGTGAGACGTGCTACACCTATATGAGTGTCGGTAACGAGTGCGACGTGTCCGCAGTATGGACGAGATGGAGGCGCTGTGCGGGCGGATCGCCATCATGGCGGGCGGGCGGGTGCGTGCGCTGGGCGAGCCGGCCGTGTGTGTGTGTGTGACGTGCTACACCTGTATGAGTGTCGGTAACGAGTGCGACGTGTCCGCAGTATGGACGAGATGGAGGCGCTGTGCGGGCGGATCGCCATCATGGCGGGCGGGCGGGTGCGTGCGCTGGGCGAGCCGGCCGTGTGTGTGTGTGTGACGTGCTACACCTGTATGAGTGTCGGTAACGAGTGCGACGTGTCCGCAGTATGGACGAGATGGAGGCGCTGTGCGGGCGGATCGCCATCATGGCGGGCGGGCGGGTGCGTGCGCTGGGCGAGCCGGCCGTGTGTGTGTGTGTGACGTGCTACACCTGTATGAGTGTCGGTAACGAGTGCGACGTGTCCGCAGTATGGACGAGATGGAGGCGCTGTGCGGGCGGATCGCCATCATGGCGGGCGGGCGGGTGCGTGCGCTGGGCGAGCCGGCCGTGTGTGTGTGTGTGACGTGCTACACCTGTATGAGTGTCGGTAACGAGTGCGACGTGTCCGCAGTATGGACGAGATGGAGGCGCTGTGCGGGCGGATCGCCATCATGGCGGGCGGGCGGGTGCGTGCGCTGGGCGAGCCGGCCGTGTGTGTGTGTGTGACGTGCTACACCTGTATGAGTGTCGGTAACGAGTGCGACGTGTCCGCAGTATGGACGAGATGGAGGCGCTGTGCGGGCGGATCGCCATCATGGCGGGCGGGCGGGTGCGTGCGCTGGGCGAGCCGGCCGTGTGTGTGTGTGTGACGTGCTACACCTGTATGAGTGTCGGTAACGAGTGCGACGTGTCCGCAGTATGGACGAGATGGAGGCGCTGTGCGGGCGGATCGCCATCATGGCGGGCGGGCGGGTGCGTGCGCCGGGCGAGCCGGCCGTGTGTGTGTGTGTGACGTGCTACACCTGTATGAGTGTCGGTAACGAGTGCGACGTGTCCGCAGTATGGACGAGATGGAGGCGCTGTGCGGGCGGATCGCCATCATGGCGGGCGGGCGGGTGCGTGCGCTGGGCGAGCCGGCCGTGTGTGTGTGTGTGACGTGCTACACCTGTATGAGTGTCGGTAACGAGTGCGACGTGTCCGCAGTATGGACGAGATGGAGGCGCTGTGCGGGCGGATCGCCATCATGGCGGGCGGGCGGGTGCGTGCGCTGGGCGAGCCGGCCGTGTGTGTGTGTGTGACGTGCTACACCTGTATGAGTGTCGGTAACGAGTGCGACGTGTCCGCAGTATGGACGAGATGGAGGCGCTGTGCGGGCGGATCGCCATCATGGCGGGCGGGCGGGTGCGTGCGCTGGGCGAGCCGGCCGTGTGTGTGTGTGTGACGTGCTACACCTGTATGAGTGTCGGTAACGAGTGCGACGTGTCCGCAGTATGGACGAGATGGAGGCGCTGTGCGGGCGGATCGCCATCATGGCGGGCGGGCGGGTGCGTGCGCTGGGCGAGCCGGCCGTGTGTGTGTGTGTGACGTGCTACACCTGTATGAGTGTCGGTAACGAGTGCGACGTGTCCGCAGTATGGACGAGATGGAGGCGCTGTGCGGGCGGATCGCCATCATGGCGGGCGGGCGGGTGCGTGCGCCGGGCGAGCCGGCCGTGTGTGTGTGTGTGACGTGCTACACCTGTATGAGTGTCGGTAACGAGTGCGACGTGTCCGCAGTATGGACGAGATGGAGGCGCTGTGCGGGCGGATCGCCATCATGGCGGGCGGGCGGGTGCGTGCGCTGGGCGAGCCGGCCGTGTGTGTGTGTGTGACGTGCTACACCTGTATGAGTGTCGGTAACGAGTGCGACGTGTCCGCAGTATGGACGAGATGGAGGCGCTGTGCGGGCGGATCGCCATCATGGCGGGCGGGCGGGTGCGTGCGCTGGGCGAGCCGGCCGTGTGTGTGTGTGTGACGTGCTACACCTGTATGAGTGTCGGTAACGAGTGCGACGTGTCCGCAGTATGGACGAGATGGAGGCGCTGTGCGGGCGGATCGCCATCATGGCGGGCGGGCGGGTGCGTGCGCTGGGCGAGCCGGCCGTGTGTGTGTGTGTGTGACGTGCTACACCTGTATGAGTGTCGGTAACGAGTGCGACGTGTCCGCAGTATGGACGAGATGGAGGCGCTGTGCGGGCGGATCGCCATCATGGCGGGCGGGCGGGTGCGTGCGCTGGGCGAGCCGGCCGTGTGTGTGTGTGTGACGTGCTACACCTGTATGAGTGTCGGTAACGAGTGCGACGTGTCCGCAGTATGGACGAGATGGAGGCGCTGTGCGGGCGGATCGCCATCATGGCGGGCGGGCGGGTGCGTGCGCTGGGCGAGCCGGCCGTGTGTGTGTGTGTGACGTGCTACACCTGTATGAGTGTCGGTAACGAGTGCGACGTGTCCGCAGTATGGACGAGATGGAGGCGCTGTGCGGGCGGATCGCCATCATGGCGGGCGGGCGGGTGCGTGCGCTGGGCGAGCCGGCCGTGTGTGTGTGTGTGACGTGCTACACCTGTATGAGTGTCGGTAACGAGTGCGACGTGTCCGCAGTATGGACGAGATGGAGGCGCTGTGCGGGCGGATCGCCATCATGGCGGGCGGGCGGGTGCGTGCGCTGGGCGAGCCGGCCGTGTGTGTGTGTGTGTGACGTGCTACACCTGTATGAGTGTCGGTAACGAGTGCGACGTGTCCGCAGTATGGACGAGATGGAGGCGCTGTGCGGGCGGATCGCCATCATGGCGGGCGGGCGGGTGCGTGCGCTGGGCGAGCCGGCCGTGTGTGTGTGTGTGACGTGCTACACCTGTATGAGTGTCGGTAACGAGTGCGACGTGTCCGCAGTATGGACGAGATGGAGGCGCTGTGCGGGCGGATCGCCATCATGGCGGGCGGGCGGGTGCGTGCGCTGGGCGAGCCGGCCGTGTGTGTGTGTGTGACGTGCTACACCTGTATGAGTGTCGGTAACGAGTGCGACGTGTCCGCAGTATGGACGAGATGGAGGCGCTGTGCGGGCGGATCGCCATCATGGCGGGCGGGCGGGTGCGTGCGCTGGGCGAGCCGGCCGTGTGTGTGTGTGTGACGTGCTACACCTGTATGAGTGTCGGTAACGAGTGCGACGTGTCCGCAGTATGGACGAGATGGAGGCGCTGTGCGGGCGGATCGCCATCATGGCGGGCGGGCGGGTGCGTGCGCTGGGCGAGCCGGCCGTGTGTGTGTGTGTGACGTGCTACACCTGTATGAGTGTCGGTAACGAGTGCGACGTGTCCGCAGTATGGACGAGATGGAGGCGCTGTGCGGGCGGATCGCCATCATGGCGGGCGGGCGGGTGCGTGCGCTGGGCGAGCCGGCCGTGTGTGTGTGTGTGACGTGCTACACCTGTATGAGTGTCGGTAACGAGTGCGACGTGTCCGCAGTATGGACGAGATGGAGGCGCTGTGCGGGCGGATCGCCATCATGGCGGGCGGGCGGGTGCGTGCGCTGGGCGAGCCGGCCGTGTGTGTGTGTGTGACGTGCTACACCTGTATGAGTGTCGGTAACGAGTGCGACGTGTCCGCAGTATGGACGAGATGGAGGCGCTGTGCGGGCGGATCGCCATCATGGCGGGCGGGCGGGTGCGTGCGCTGGGCGAGCCGGCCGTGTGTGTGTGTGTGACGTGCTACACCTGTATGAGTGTCGGTAACGAGTGCGACGTGTCCGCAGTATGGACGAGATGGAGGCGCTGTGCGGGCGGATCGCCATCATGGCGGGCGGGCGGGTGCGTGCGCTGGGCGAGCCGGCCGTGTGTGTGTGTGTGTGACGTGCTACACCTGTATGAGTGTCGGTAACGAGTGCGACGTGTCCGCAGTATGGACGAGATGGAGGCGCTGTGCGGGCGGATCGCCATCATGGCGGGCGGGCGGGTGCGTGCGCTGGGCGAGCCGGCCGTGTGTGTGTGTGTGACGTGCTACACCTGTATGAGTGTCGGTAACGAGTGCGACGTGTCCGCAGTATGGACGAGATGGAGGCGCTGTGCGGGCGGATCGCCATCATGGCGGGCGGGCGGGTGCGTGCGCTGGGCGAGCCGGCCGTGTGTGTGTGTGTGACGTGCTACACCTGTATGAGTGTCGGTAACGAGTGCGACGTGTCCGCAGTATGGACGAGATGGAGGCGCTGTGCGGGCGGATCGCCATCATGGCGGGCGGGCGGGTGCGTGCGCTGGGCGAGCCGGCCGTGTGTGTGTGTGTGACGTGCTACACCTGTATGAGTGTCGGTAACGAGTGCGACGTGTCCGCAGTATGGACGAGATGGAGGCGCTGTGCGGGCGGATCGCCATCATGGCGGGCGGGCGGGTGCGTGCGCTGGGCGAGCCGGCCGTGTGTGTGTGTGTGTGACGTGCTACACCTGTATGAGTGTCGGTAACGAGTGCGACGTGTCCGCAGTATGGACGAGATGGAGGCGCTGTGCGGGCGGATCGCCATCATGGCGGGCGGGCGGGTGCGTGCGCTGGGCGAGCCGGCCGTGTGTGTGTGTGTGACGTGCTACACCTGTATGAGTGTCGGTAACGAGTGCGACGTGTCCGCAGTATGGACGAGATGGAGGCGCTGTGCGGGCGGATCGCCATCATGGCGGGCGGGCGGGTGCGTGCGCTGGGCGAGCCGGCCGTGTGTGTGTGTGTGACGTGCTACACCTGTATGAGTGTCGGTAACGAGTGCGACGTGTCCGCAGTATGGACGAGATGGAGGCGCTGTGCGGGCGGATCGCCATCATGGCGGGCGGGCGGGTGCGTGCGCTGGGCGAGCCGGCCGTGTGTGTGTGTGTGACGTGCTACACCTGTATGAGTGTCGGTAACGAGTGCGACGTGTCCGCAGTATGGACGAGATGGAGGCGCTGTGCGGGCGGATCGCCATCATGGCGGGCGGGCGGGTGCGTGCGCTGGGCGAGCCGGCCGTGTGTGTGTGTGTGACGTGCTACACCTGTATGAGTGTCGGTAACGAGTGCGACGTGTCCGCAGTATGGACGAGATGGAGGCGCTGTGCGGGCGGATCGCCATCATGGCGGGCGGGCGGGTGCGTGCGCTGGGCGAGCCGGCCGTGTGTGTGTGTGTGACGTGCTACACCTGTATGAGTGTCGGTAACGAGTGCGACGTGTCCGCAGTATGGACGAGATGGAGGCGCTGTGCGGGCGGATCGCCATCATGGCGGGCGGGCGGGTGCGTGCGCTGGGCGAGCCGGCCGTGTGTGTGTGTGTGACGTGCTACACCTGTATGAGTGTCGGTAACGAGTGCGACGTGTCCGCAGTATGGACGAGATGGAGGCGCTGTGCGGGCGGATCGCCATCATGGCGGGCGGGCGGGTGCGTGCGCTGGGCGAGCCGGCCGTGTGTGTGTGTGTGACGTGCTACACCTGTATGAGTGTCGGTAACGAGTGCGACGTGTCCGCAGTATGGACGAGATGGAGGCGCTGTGCGGGCGGATCGCCATCATGGCGGGCGGGCGGGTGCGTGCGCTGGGCGAGCCGGCGGAGCTGCGCGCGGCGCACGCGGCGGGACACGCCGTGCTCATCAAGCTCACCACCCCTGCAGCCACTGATGGTGAGCGAAACCTTGTTACGGATATGCTCATCCATGTTTCACTTTCATTCTCTTTTAAATCTGTTAAACAATTGTCTATGAACAGATTAAACAGCCATGGTGACGCTACACATCCCTGTCTAACACCATTTTCAATATTAAACCATTCAGTGTATGCCCCGTTTATCCTCACACAAGCACTAAGAATTCCTATAAAGAGCTTGCAATGCTCGTATGAGGACACCGCCCACACCATTCACGAACAATGCTTACCACAATTCATACGTACTTTGCTAACAGTGGGGTTCCACAGGGCTCTCATTTAGACCTCCTTCTGTTTCTTGTTTTCATAAATGACATAACCCAGTTTATCAAACATTGTAGATGTTCACTATTTGCAGATGATTTGAAAATATACAAAATAGTTAAAACCAATTCAGACATAGATTCGGTGCAAAGCGATCTCAATAATATAATAGAATCACAATAAAATGACTCTTAACGTAGGCAAATGTTTCCATATAAAATTTACCCGGAAGAAAAAGCCGCTTGTCTCTATTTACTCTATTGGAAATGTTATCTTGCAAGAGAAATCACAAATTAAAGACTTAGGAGTTATTACAGACGGCCGTTTAACTTTTGTGGCACATGTTGATAATGTAGTTGTTAAAGCTGCACGAAATCTTGGTTTTATCAAGCGGAACACACGGGGTTTCTCAAGGCGAATAAAAACGATATTATATTATTCTCTAGTGCGCAGCTGTCTTGAGTACGCCAGTGTTATCTGGAATCCTCAGTGCAGTATACACTCTCAGCGTATTGAGAGCATTCAGCGTGCTTTCACGAGGTATCTTGCTTTTTACGAAAGCAATTTTTCGCACAGACAAAGTGTACGGGGAGCGTTTGGCAAGGTTCCACATGATTTCTCTTCGAAGTAGGCGTGAGGTTTCAGATCTGACTTTCCTGCACAATATATTAAATAATAGGGTTACCAATTCTGAAATAACAGAGAGGATACTCATATCGGTTTCCTCTAGGACACACAGAAGTATCCACGCGCACAAGATATCTTACATTCCATGCGTAAAGTCTCACATTGGGAAACAAGCTCCTCTAGTGCGTTTGTGTAACAAATATAATAGTGTCAGTAAATCGATTCAAGGCATTGACATTTTTCACGACTCTCTCTCTCTGTCTTTAGATGTAAGTTACTTAATTATTATAAAACGCATGATTAGCTTAAAAACAAAATATTTAATTAATTTTAATTTATCTTACAGTAATTTTAATTTAGATTTTAATTTTGATTTTAATTTTGATTTTGGTTTTGATTTTGATTTTAATTTTAATTAAAATTTTTCTATTTGGAATTTTTTGATAATTTGATTTGACTTTTGTTATTTCCCTATTCTTAATTACTTAATTAATGATAATTTGTTTCTAATCGTTATTTTGATTAAATTGTTCAATTGTTTAATTTTATAAATGTATATGATAATAATATGTTCTCTATTTTTGATTTTGATTATTTTGCTTGTGATGATGATGGGGTGTCACTCTCTTTTTTTTTAAATATTGTAAGTGTTGAACTATATTAATGTAGGTATATCTAAAGTTCAAATATTTTAATTATTTGTGATTTTTTGTGCTTTAAAACATTATATTCCAAAATGTTATGTACACTTGTAATTGACATGCATATCAGATACTTTGTTATTATATATTTGTAATTTAATTTTTTTTTATATGTATGTTGTAAGTGTGCTTTTGAAAATAAATAAATAAATAAATTCCTCATCACTATATCATAGGCTTTTTCTAAATCCACGAACGCGCAATAGACTTTTTTGTTTTTAGCCAAACACTTTTCGGCTATGCACCGCAAAGAAAAGACCTGATTCGTACATTCCATTTTCTTTCTAAATCCCGCTTGTGCATCCCATACTTTTTCGTCTGTTTCATTCACAACCCTCTCAATCAACACTTGCATACTGTTTACCGACGACGCTGAGGCGTATACCGCGGTAATTTATGCAGTCCTGCTGTGACCTTTTTCCCTTGTACAATGGGAAAATTATGGCTTTGCACCAGTCTCCCGGTACTTGCCCATTTCGCCAGTACAAATTGAAAAGGCGGTACAGCTGGCTACTACTATGCCATGTCCAGCCTTCAACATTTCGACGGTAATCCTGTCATACCCTGCAGCCTTACCTAATCTCATACTTTCAACGCTTTCACTATTTCATTCATGCTTGTCTCACTTTCATCAACATTTATACTCTCATCCATGGAAGGTGCCGTAGGTTGTGCCTGCACTTCTTCTCTTTCGAACAAACTTTCAAAATACTCTTTCCATCTCTTTAACATACATTCTTCTCATTTTATATTACTCCCATCTTGACTCCTGATTGTACTCAGTTCCGAGGTAGAGGTTTTTCCTCTGGCAGTTTTGATGGATTTTCAGAAAAACTCGATGTTTGATTGGAAATCTTCAGTGAACCTTCTATCAAAATCCACCTTTTGTTCTTCTTTCTTTCTAGACACAACTTCTTTCGCCGCTAATTTCAATCTTTTATACTTCGTTCTTGCTTCCTCTATCTCGTAATCCGTTGCCTTTTGAACTTTTTGGTTAGCTTTTGTCGCTAACCGATCCAACCATGCTTTCTTCTTTTCTTGCACAGTCTTTTATACATCTTTATCCATCCACACATTATAGTTATTTCTTCCTTTCCTTCTTTTAGCTACCCCGCATACCTCAATAGCAACATTAACGACCCCTGTCTTAAATTTATCCCACAAATCTTCAATCACACCTATATCTTCTATGCCTTTAAAACTTTCTTTCAGTTTCTCTACATACTCGTCTTTCTTTTCCTTTTCTTGTGGGTTTTTCACTTTCACTCTGTCCAAAACACTCGTAGGCTCGGCCCTTCGGTGTCGCCACCGTTTAAAGAAGCCACGCATTCGGGCTACGACCAGGAAGTGGTCTGTGTCAAGGCCTATACCTTTGTATGCCCGAGTGTCTAGCACTTTCTTCTTCAGTCTCATCCACTATTATAAAATCAATCATACTTCTAGACTTACCCTCATCTCTCGTATACAAATGGATCTTTTTATGGTCAAACATTGTGTTGGCCACGAAAAAATTCCATTTCAAACATATTTCAAGTAGGCTTCTCCCATTGTCATTCACTCTCTCGTCCCCAAATGTATCCAGAACTCTTTCATACCCATCACGCTTTATTCCAACCCACCCATTAAAGTCTCCTAACATCACGATCCGTTCATTTCCTTCGTACTTATTCAAGACCTCTCCCATGCTGTCCCAAAATTCCTCTCTCTCTTGTTGGGCTTTTGATGACCCACCTCCCTGCAGCTATGTCATTGCATAGACCCCAACGATTAACAAGCGGATGAGTCCGACTTTTAGCCTGATCCAGAGGAGTCTTGGGCTTACACATTCATGCTCCCATCACACATTCAACCATTCGAGAGGAAAGAATCATACCAACTCCCTGAAAGCCTCGGCTGGTTTGGGGACTCCCGACCGGTATGCCGTGTAGGGACCATGTACTGTGGTGTCACATCCCAAGTTTGAGGTATTCTCTCAGTTGGGCCAAATTTTGAGCAAAATATTTCCTGCTGTCATCAACCTTAAAAAATAAAAAAAATATTAGTGTATTCGTAAATTCTTGTTCAATATTGTGGAATACTCATACGATTCAGAATTTTACCTTTTCTAGAAGACATATAATGAAATGAAGCAAGTATTGAATCGTTATGCTTATAACAAAAGAAACGATACTCTCTTATGCCCGGTGGCTATATTCAAAATATGGATCAATTACGAACCGTTAAATTTAGAACATATTTTGTTCGAGGACAAGACGAACAAACGAACGGTAGATAATGGTTTGTAAGCAAAAGCCTCCTCAGTGACTCCTCAGTGACCACCAATACGGCTTTCGTCAGGGGCGGTCTACTGGAGATCTTCTGGTGTATGTCACACACTGCTGGGGCGAAGCCATTGAGAAACATGGTGAGGCGCTTGCTGTATCACTAGATATCTCGAAGGCCTTCGACAGGGTTTGGCACGCAAGTCTCCTTAGCAAACTTCCTGCTTACGGCATCCCTGCTGACTTTTGTAGCTGGATTTCAGACTTTTTGAGTGAACGGTCGATCAGAGTGGTCGTGGACGGCTGCTCCTCTGACCTGATGGTTATAAACGCCGGCGTCCCTCAAGGTTCTGTTCTCTCTGCAACTCTTTTCCTGCTCCATATTAACGACATGCTACGACCAGGCATTGTTGGATACGCAGATGACAGTACGATTGTTGAGAGATATTTGTCCAGCGCAAAAGACAGCAGGGACGTAATACGTTCTCAGAGAGAGGCCATGGTGGAACGAACAAATTCAATACTGGGGCAAGTATCCCAATGGGGTGATTGCAACCTGGTCACGTTCAACGCCGCCAAAACGCAGGCCTGTTTATTCTCCACCAAACGGAGTCCTTTCAACTTGACTCCTACTTTCCGTGGTACACCTGTCCCTGTGCCCGATACCCTCGACCTCCTTGGCATAGAGTTGAATTCTAACCTCAACTTTGGCAATTACATTGAGTCCAAAGCGCAAACTGCGGCCAGAAAGCTTGGCATCTTAAATAAGGTTAAGCGATATTTCACGCCTAAACAGCTTCTTACGCTATATAAAGCTCAAATCCGATCGTGCATGGAATATTGTAGTCACTTGTGGGATGGCTCAGCTAAATATCAACTCGCCACACTGGACTCAGTGGAACGCAGAGCCAAGCGGCTTATCGGTAATGCCAGTTTGGTGAAATCTCTTCATACTCTGGCTCACCGAAGAAAGGTTGCCAGTCTAACGGTCTTTTACAGGTTGTACTTTGGAGAGTGTGCCCTGGAGCTGCACGAGCTCATACCCCCATCTCCTTTCTTCCATCGGACTTTCAGACGTACCGCAGGCTTCCATCCCTACCTGATTGATATACCTTTCATTCGTACAAAGCGCTTCGAATCATCTTTTTTAATGCGCACAGCCAAGGAATGGAATTCCCTGCCGGCGTCTGTATTTCCGAGTTCATATAACCCGAACATGTTTAAAGCGCGAGTGAACAGGCTTCTTCTGGGCGAACTCGCTCCATCTTCGACCTCGTCTGTGCTCTAGAGCTAGACTGAGGTCAAGAGTAAGCCCATATCGTAATAAAAAAAAAAAAAGCAACAGTTTTTCGCCGGCCTCTGTTTCATATTGATAATGTTTCATTCCAGTAACTGATGGACCTTCACCTGAACTCAACCGCTTGAAAATGGCATTGAAAGAAAAATTCAATTGCACCCTGCGAGATGAGCACAAGGTAAAGTATAAAACTGCTTTTGAGGTATCAAATACTAGTTTTGTGGAAAACATTCACCTTGTGCATAAAATCTAAAAATGTGCTCGTCTCTCAGTAAAAATTGGTATGACCGTTCTAGCATTGGATTCATGTTTACAGGGAAGCTTATATCAAAGACTCCGGACTTATTCCAAATTAGTCTTAATTGATTTCTGTAGCCATTTCTGAATTCAGAATGAAAATAAATTTGCAGACGATGTTGCACTACCACATCGAGTCCCCGCTGCGCTACAGTGAGCTGTTCTCGGAGCTGGAGCGCCTCAAGGGCGAGTTCGCGCTGTTCGAGGACTACTCGCTGACGGAGACCACGCTCGAGGAAGTGTTCTTGTCTCTGGCAAGGGAGGACGGGCCCGCGCCCGTCTAGGGCACACATGTAATACATGTGTGTATTTAGTTCGTAAATATTTTATTTTAAAACGGAATATAACTAAACAGATCATCCACTATAAAAGACAAGTGATCTCAATAAAAGAAGTCGTATATTATTTTAGATGTTCCTTGTAAAGGACGCTAAACGTTAATGTAACATTAATTCCTGCCACAGATTATATTTATTCTTTGTCAATTATCGGTAATTTAGTATTGCTATACTTAGCTTTTTAACTTTTTGTGATGTTAGTCATTAAGTGTACTTAATTTTTTAAATTTAAATCTATACTAACTTTTAACGGCAGTTTGCCTATTGTAGGAATGTCCCTGACTATGTTAGTTTGATTAGTTTTACATTTATTGCATGAAAGAATAAGAGGGTTATTTATTGCTACCTCACTACTAGAATTCCTGCAGTATTACATGATTAGAATAAAAGGACAAACAATTATAGATAAACGTTCCACTAAACGACCGCAACGATTGTAAGGCCCTCTATCGTTCCACTTAAGGCTCGTGGTCGTCGCGAGCGATCGCTCGATGTCATACCACATTCGCGACCACATCGCGCCCACTTCGCCCCCACTTCGCCCACAAAATTTATGTGGGTCAGAGTTGGCTTTCATTAAAACGTGGTGGGAATTTAAAAAAAAAACAACTCAATATCAAATTGTGAATGTTGTCTCTCATTCGCTTAGTCAAAAACGCAACGACAAATTCATGGGAATATCCATGTTGAATTAAGTTTTACTCCAATCCGTGCGAAATATTTACTTACTACCCCCACAGCTGCGTGTTTTTATCATACCGCGATATTGCGAGTACACAGAGCTCAAATATGCGTTCCACTTATAAAATTCGCCTACAATGCCTGCGACGTTTTTACGTTAGTGGAATGGCAATTTCAGCGGTCGTGATCGATGGCGTTGCGGGCCTTAAGTGGAACGTAACCATTATAGTAAGTTTGAAATTATTAATTACTAGCTGGTATCCGCGACTTCGTCTGCGCAGGATTAGTAAATACTTCGAGTAGCTTATTATCATATTATCGTCTCAATATCTATCTTTATACCAACATTCATCAAAATTGATTCTGGGATATAAAAATCAATTTTTATTGTATTTATGGTTCACTGTTTAGGCGATAATGGCTTACTCATAAAAGATACATATATGCTGTCCGGACTTTTTTGTAGAACTAATAAAGATAAACATTTTTCTTATACATTATATATGTATAAACTGTACAGTTTTTTCAGCGTACGCCAGCATAGCTCGCAGATGGCAGATTGTTCCGACTTGACAATTATCGTTATATTTTGGACAATTCATACACTATTAGTGGGATTCTCCAAATTATAACGTTATGAACTAACTGACAAAGTTGTAAACTGTTTATACAAAGGATTTGAATTATAGAATGTTAAGCGCGTTTAATAAAAATTGTGTTTTCACGCCTTCCTAATGATCAATAAATATACGGTACGTATATTGTACGGTACAATTCGTGTATAAGTCTGTTCTAAAAAGTATGCCATTATTAAGGGATTCAATGCGAAAGAATTTATAAGTACGTAATACGAAAAAAAACAACCAAGCTTGAGTTCATAATATGTGTGTTGATAAAAGGTTTCTTAAAAACCAAAGGCTTAATGATTCAAGTAATTTTCCCTTGGTCTTTGGGCACGAAATTCTAAAAATATACATTACTATATTGGATGTTGTGCTTGCGGCAGAATTTTGCAAAAATTTGACACTTAGGTCATTTTAAGCTAACGCATTGTGGTTTTTATATGGTAGCTTGTTATATGTATCTATTAGCAATGATTGCAAAATTGTAAGCTTTATAGAGATTTAAGGAAATATGTGTGAAACTATTTTCACACATTGATACAGGTTTTTTTTTCTTCGAATTTTTATATTGAATTTATTTATTATTAAGAAATGACACTAGATTAAATAAACTGTTCTTATAAACACTTGAAAGAAAGAAAAAAACGTCCATATGTAATCGCCTATTTCTATGTCAAGACCTAGTCTTGCATTTAGGGTTGCATTAGTTCTCTTTTACTGTCATTAAAGGAGTGAAATAGTTTTTTGATTTTACTGAAGCAGCCTTACTCTATTGGCTGTAGATGAGTGAAAACATGGTATACATATGGTATTCGCATTGTCCCTGTAATTTTAGCATTTTGTTAAGTCGGCTCTTCAATACTATTTCTGAACAGTTTGAAATCATCAAATAACAATGCACCAACTCGTCTAATTACTCACTTTTTTTAATTATATTTAATTATTTTGATTGATTACAAAATATTTCCACTATTGTTCTGATTTTTTTTTATTGCGTGTTCAAAAGTAAATAAATACTTTGAGTATATACTTTTGATATGTATTCGACTTGTTTCTTAAAAATAAAATCATTGCCCTATATTAAATATAATAAATAGTTAAATATATATACAATATATAATTGAATAGCTGGTGGCGCAGTTTGTAGTGGCCCTGCTTTCTGTTCCGCGGTAGGTTCGATTTCCGCCTACGACTGGGTGTAATATTTGTATTATATTTATATATGTATTATTTAAATGTATATATACATATATAAATTAGCTATACCATCCGGCTGTTATCTATAACACGAGCATTAAGTTGCTTACCATGGAACAGACGACCGTGTGTGTATGCTATAAGATATATATTTATTTATAATAATATAATGCTTCAACTGTGTCGCGTTGCTGTGATATCTATAAGAAATAGGATTAAGTTCATTTTAAAATGCTTTTTGTGTAGAGCTTAGGCACTTACTCGTAACTAATAGTGTTAAATGTGCGCAATGTAATTGTGTAAAATACAAATGTTTAATTTTATTCTTCCAAAGATATAGAGATATTGATGTTTCTATTATTTTGTATTTTCTTTTGTTTAAAACCTTGTGTTATTAATGTGACTAAGTTTTGTTACAGTTATTACGTTCTTTTTCACATGTAGTATTTTGTGATAATTAAATAAAAATGTTATTTATTATCAAAGAATATGTTATAAGTTTAACTAGTAATAGTTGTTAATAAGACAAGAAATAATGTCTTCTCTCTACCAATTATGTTAGCTAAGACTTAAAAAATTATGTTGTTTTTCTAACTTAACAATAATATACAAAATAATTGTTGTGATACATTAAAATATATAGCATTTAAATTACTAAAATGATAAAATTATATACAAGTGACAGAACACAAAAAAGACTGCCAGAACATAAATGACAATAGACGTTATTAATTAAACACTTAGGCCCGGTTTCACCGATTGTCGAGAAAGTATATCCTGCACATAACTTACGAATAGACTTTAATAGCAGGAGATAGAATAGGCCTTTAGAACCCGTTTCTCCTAAATTAATAAACTACAACTTCTAGATTCCTATTTGCGGATAGAAATATCTCATAACTTCATTATTATAGCGGAATACAATGGTAAAAAAGAATAATATATCTAAAACTTTTACTTTTTAATCTGTTAGATACCGCCATCGCAAATAGCGTAATCCACAACCGGCGAACCTGAACGGTGCTCTTAATAGTATTATTATTATTTATTAGTAAAACGTAGCATATATAATATTGGGTATTCGAAATTTTCCTAACATTTTAATATAAGCTGTAACTTTATATAATTTGTACTTATTTTTGATAGCAAACAAAGTTTAAATTATTGGTGTTATTTATAAGACTGTAAGCACTGCTTAATAAATTAAAATGAATGTGAAACTCAAAAAATCTGTTGTTTTTTTTAAGGGATATTTTAAATTCCTACCATAAAAACATCATCCAGCAATATATATTCGACTGCTAACTCTAGTCATTCAAAAGGGTTACAAAACCTGTAGACGTATAATAGATCACGCTCCGCGTGAAAAATATCCTAACCTTTTTTAAAATTTTACATTGCCTTAATACACGAACTAATCTGCCATAGTAACTGCATAAACCGTCCAACGAGTGCGTAAGCATGGCTATAATTTACAATGAAACGATGGACAAACTAATATACAGAATGTCCCAAAACTCAACGTCAAGCCGAAACGGGGTGGAAGGGAGGAGGATTGATTGTAACTATCATGGAGAAAAAATAGAAAAAAATCCACCCCATGCGGCTTCAAAATTATGGGCATTTGAGAAAAACTTAGAAATTTGGTCAAACTGTAACCATTTTCCGGTTATTGTGGTTAATTTTTATTATTTTTGTTAATTTAAACTTTGAAACCGTAACCTTAAATAACATTTCTAGAACCACAGTTAAAAATAATGACACAATTGCCTCAAGTTTTCTAGAATTAAGACTATTTGTTGAACTATGAATTTAAAATTTTCAAAATTTATATATATATATTCTTTATTGCACTAAGTAAATTTTACAATAGTCATAATAATAAAGGAAGTTGGCAAGGGCGAACTTATCTCTAAAAGAGATCTCTTCCAGTCAACCCATGGCAGTGAGTTATAATGTGAAACGCGGGGCAAAGTAGTGCAGGAATAGAGTAATAATAATAATAATAATAATAAAACATATAAAATGCATACACCACACATACATAAACATATATAAACATACACAGATACATCTAAATTCATACATACATACATACATACATACATACATACATACATATATACATACATACATCTACATACATATATACATAAAACATAGATATAATACATATATACATCTCATACATCTGTAGTGATTTTGGAAAGCAGATAGTTCTTAAGATTGTTTTTAAAAGTGGACAGCGATGAGCTTTCTTGGATGAATTTTGGGAGATTATTCCAAAGTTTAGCGGCGTATACGGAAAATGAATTTAATCGGAAGTTGGTGTTATGCCTAGGAACTTCAAGCATTGTTGTTATGCAAGAACGTCTAGAGCGGGTGGGGGTAGGAAGCAATTTGAAACGGGATCGAAGGTAAGGAGGAGATTTTTGATCATGGAGTATGTTATAAAGGAAAGAAAGGATGTGCATATCACGGCGAAGGTGGATAGGGAGCCACTTAAGTTTAGTACGAAAGTGGGAGATACGATCATATTTGCGTAAACCAAAAATAAAGCGTATAGCAAGATTTTGTAGACGCTCCAATTTACCAAGTAGCTCCTGTGTCACATCTAAATAGCACACATCTGCATAGTCGAGAATGGGTAAAAGAAGGGATTGCGCAAGCAAAATTTTGGTTTTAAATGGTAAAAAGAATTGGAGACGCTTCAGAGAGTGAAAGGTATGGTGCATTTTTCTGCTGACCTCGCTGACATGAGCTATCCAAGATAAGTTTTTGTCTATAACCAAGCCCAAGTTCCTAACTTTTTCACAGTAAGAGATAGGTGTGCCACGGTACAAAATGGGAGGAATAGCACTCCAATCGATTCGGTTTCTTAAGCGACTGCTACCGACAATTATTGCTTGTGATTTAGCTGGATTAATAAGAAGACCGAACGATTTAGCCCACAGGTCAATAGCTGAAAGGTCTACGTTTAGAGTTTTAATAGACTCATGCAGCTCGGTCAGCTCAAAATGACGATATATTTGCAAATCATCTGCATACAGGTGGTAGGGAGAAGAAATAGCACGAGATATATTATTAATAAATACAGAGAATAATAAGGGAGACAGTACGCCGCCTTGTGGGACACCAGCGGTGAGATCCAACCAGTCAGACGAGTTATCATCGGACGTTACTCTCTGCTGGCGTCCAGAAAGATAAGAATGAAACCAGTCAAGGACAGCAGGTGAAAAGTTAACTGCACGGAGTGAGCCAAGAAGTATGTCATAGTCAACAGAGTTGAAGGCACTACTGAAGTCCAACAAGACCATTGCAGTGAGCTTGGTGTTATCCATAGCCCAACGAATATCCTCCGTGACATTCAGCAGCGCTCCAACAGTGCTGTGGGACGGACGGAAGCCAGACTGGTAAGGACATAAGAGAGAGTTGGAATTAAGGAAAGAATAGAGTTGATTGTGTACTATAGACTCAAGGACTTTGGATAATATTGGGAGGATGGAAATTGGACGATATTGAGCGGGGCCGGAGGGGTTAGCGGTCTTAGGAAGTGGAATGACAATTGCTTTCTTCCACAATGTTGGAAAGACACTGCATGACAGTGAGAAATTGATAATGTGAGTGATCACAGATGCAATGTCGTCCAACACCGGAAGAACCATCTCCAAAGAGAGATTGTCACTACCTATGGCCTTCGTGGAAATGGAACGGACATACTTCTTTACTTCTTCCGCCGAAACTGGTTTGAAGGAAAACAGAGCCACGTCGGGGAGAACAACATCACCCAAGAGAGACAAAGTAGTGTTCTTGACGCTGGAGTCTAATGTTATAGGTGGAGTAACGAAGTGTGAATTTAACAAGTCTAGATCCATTGTGCTCTGGGAATCTTCAGTGGATTTGCCCACCCCTAGTGACCGCAGGAATCCCCAAACTTGCGTTTGGCTAAGATTCAGAAGTGTGTTGTGAATATAGCGACGTTTAGTATCCCTACACAGTCTGTTGCAGAGGTTCCGCAAAGTTTTGTATTTGCTTAAGTTTTCTGGCGTCGGAAATTTTTTATTAATAGACTTAGCTCTGTCTCGCTTAGACATGGTCTTTTTTATTGCAGGAGTTAGCCAGGGAGCTGGAGCCTGTTTCATCCTTACTGGTCTTACAGGTGCATGTGTGTCATACAACTTGATCAGTTCAGTAGTCAATGATTGAACCATATAATTAATGTCATCTGCAGCAAACACCGAAGACCAGTCGATTTTCTTCACATCTTCTCTTAATCGTTCCAAATCCATTTGTTTAAAATTGCGCTGAAGGAAAATTTTACCTCTAATTTTAGGAGGGCGTACTTTGTACGTTAGATAGATTAGGTCGTGGTAAGAAAAGGGGGACGTCATTTGCCCATGAGAAAGAACAAGGTTAGGACTGGAGACAAAGGCTAAGTCGATAAGAGATGGTCTGGAGTTAGGAAAGTAGTGAGTAGGATCAGACATCGGCAAAACGCACAGACCGACGGAAGAGGTTAGCGTATATAAATTTTGCGCTCTAGTGTCATTCTTTAACAGGCAGGTGTTAAGATCACCCATGCAGATAACGTGTTCATAATTAGGCATCAAGTTTACAAGAATATCTTCCAGGGTTGCAAAATAATTTAATTTGTCATTTGGACAGTAAGCAACACCAATAAGAATCTTTTGACGCCTAATTACAACTTCCAAGAAAAGGTATTCCAGAGCGCCTAACGAATTTGAGGAAGAGCAACAAACAGTAGTGGCAGGGATGCCACCGCGAAGATAAATACCAACGCCACCGCCACCTCGTTCCGTGCGATCATTACGAAATAACCGATACCCGGGGAGAGAACAACTAGTGGATGGAATGGAAGGCTTAAGCCAGGTTTCGGATATAAGGATGCAATCGACTATGGCAGTGCTAAAAGATGCGAGGAGGTCAGAGTAGTGAGCAAGTATACTTTGCGCGTTGATGTGGACCAGAGAAAGGAAATTATGGTCATTGCTGCAGATTTGCGATAATTTATCCGCAATTGTTACCGAGTCTGAAAGTGAAGTATAGCTGCTGTGTCCAGTACTTTCGAGTTCATCAGAAGAACATGTAAAATAATCATCCTCTATCATATTTTACCATAAAATACATACACACATATATATACAATAAAAATAAAGTAAAACGAATAAATACAAAAAAATAAATTGAATAAAAATATAAAATAAACAAAAATAAAGAAAAAAGTATACAAATACAATAAAATAATATGCTGATATAAAAAAAAATAATAATAATGTAGCACAAAAACAAAAACAACAAAAAAAAAAGTAAATACTAAAACGGAAGAAAAAATATTCACTCTCGCCCATAAGTTGACTAAAGTATATATAAAAAAAAACATGTACATGAAAAATAGGTAAATTAAAGAAGTAAACAATGGCAACAGTTCATAAAGTTCTAAGTGCAGTACTCGTACGCAACTTAAGATTAAACATCAATTATTTCTCAATACAAGAGTACAATTCACTTACATGAGAAACTACAAACACTAGAATTAAACAAAAATATGAGTATATAATTTATGTTGGGTACATCGCAATATAATATGTAAACAATTCATAGTCGAGACAAGAAATTAATAATATGTAGGGTAAAATATATTCTCAAGTTAACAGAAATATGCGCAACTGGAGTGTCATTGTTAAGGAGTTATATTATGTTTCATTATATCACAAAAAAAAATATTATAATAGGAGTCTATTCATATTTAATTATTTATTTAATTTATAAAAGTGAAAAACGTTGTCATGCACTGTTTTGCTTTACCGTGTGTATATAATTTTAGCATATTTTTTTTATTATTATTCGTAAATAAAGTTACTAGATTATTAATTAGTTATAAAATAAAATAAGATAAATAAATATCTTTAACTAACTTAAGAAAAAAAGAAAAAATATGACATTCTCGCCATGGTTGACTAAAACTGCGCATAAGATTAAAGAACAAGAAATAAATACACAAAGAAACAACTGATTAAAAAAAAAATACCACTGTTTACCAGTTCACTACAGGAGTGTTCGAACGTAACATATTTTATGCAACAAAAGTAAAACAAAAACAAATAATGGCAGTGACGTTAGACAAAATAAATAAATATGAAGGTAGAAATAAAAATGAGTTAATGTAATATGTTACGCACATTAGAGAGACAAAAAAAAGTGAAGGTAGTAAAAAAAAAAAATGGGATGTGTATACCCACACAGGACACAATTATGAGAAAATGACATGTAATATAAATTAAATTAACCAACTGGATAAAATCAAAGTAAACAAAACACTTATTTGTCCTTTGTTTGCGAAATGGAGCATTTAGGGTGCTGCGATGCTAGTTTTTTCAGTTCTGATGACGATGCAACCTTGGCTCTAGACTTGTCAGGTAAAAGAACAACTATGATACCATCAGCAGACCAGCAGTTTCTCATACCAAAGTGGCTGCGCGCCGATGCAAAGATATCCTGACGGGTCTTGGTTAGGAATTCCGTAAGGGTTAATTTCGTGCCTTTTAACAGGGTTTTTGCTTTCCAAACTGTGGTTCGAAGTTGTACTGAAGCAAAGCGTATCAAAATTGTCGATAAAATTTGTCGATTATTAAAGGCCCTCTTTAAAAAAAAATACTAAAGTGCCATTAAAAGTTTGCACATTTAATCAGAATTGTAAAATGGTACAATACTTGTTAGTTTCATACTAAAAAAAAAAAGTAAAAAATAAAAACCTCAAGTAAACCGATTTTTGCTAACCTATTTTACTCAGTTCAAATGTTTTTTATTCGCACAAGCTCTTGGTAGTTTCTTAATTTTAAGACAAAACGATGAGAGAAGGATAGTGGACATGTTTGCCATGAGTGAGCGAGACAGATAGTGACGCCACTTTTCGTGACCAAAGTCAACAAAAGTAAGTAAAATTAATAAAATAATGAAAAATCTTGAGCTAGTTTAGTTTTAGGTTTATTGTAATAAAAGTCAGATAGGGAACATTTTTTATTACAATATTTGTTGAACGTTATTTCAAGTGTTGTAGTACTGAGTTTTGAGACATGAGAATTTGCTCTGCATTTTTCTATCTTTTATGAGAGTAATGTGATTTTTTTTCCATGACCCTTTTTTTCCTATAATTTTAGAGGAATCTACAAATATTCCTTTCTTAAATTTACTAAAGTATAACTTCTTTATGATTATTAACTACTGACTTGGGGAGTAAGCTGGTGAATGCGTGACGAGAGAATTACGAAAAGGGTGATCGGGCGAGGCGAACGGTAGTTGAGTGGGAGATATAAGTTAGTGAGAGAGTTACGATTTGTATATTCCTGTAGGAGATAAGTAGTTAGTTTTACTTCAGACGTGTCTAAAGCACTATTAATGCACACTCGTTTAAGAAAGGAATAGTAATCGTCTTTCTGGTGATTACAAAAGTTACGAAAAATTATTTTGTGTCATAATAACGATTTCTGCGATAGCTGAGTGATAGCGTCATCAGATTACTGTTCACTGGTCCAAGAAGACGTTTAGAGTTTAAAGATTAAAAGAAAATTAGAGTTTTTATTTTCAAAATACAACAAAATACAAGTTGGAAAATGTAGGATTTTATTTAAAAAAAAAAATGTGTATTTCTTTAAATGTTTTATTTACAGAAATTTACCAATAGACATAAGTGCATACATTTTCATAAAAATTACATTCAATCAGTCATACCTATAATACGGTATAAATATTACACAAAAATTCTATACACACTGTGACTTATATTTTTACTCGATAATTATTTGATCATTCTTGTAGATATTTTTTACAATACTTTGTAAATACGAAACGACACGACCGACGCCGGATCGCAGACGCGTTAGTTTAACTGGCACAGGGTTTCTTTCGAAATCAGTGGTGCCGCCAGCGTTATGACTTAGAAATAGTTGCTAAAAATTAACACAGGTAATAGACAGCTTTATAAGTTCTAAAAAATAAATAAATCCGTTATTTATTTGGTTTACAGTTAAATCATATAGTTACAAATCTTATATGTATGACTAAAATGTATTTATCTGACTTATCGGTATTTTATCTGAATAAAAGAGTAGCTGTCTTCTTGAAATTGAGCACATGAGACATATTGTATCTTAATTGGACAGAGTTTACCAAATAATTCGTTCGCGTTTTAAAACTATAGAGAGACTATACGTTAAGCTAATGCTTTTAAAATGAGATTTCGAAAATTGACAGAGCATTTCCAATTTTGCCTCGAATTCGGAATAATGTTTATATACTTTACAAAAGTTATAAGACCGTAATATACTTAATAACTTGTAAATATCACATTTCCATAAAAGTACTTAAGTTACCATCATATTAAGTAGACCTATACAATTAAAAATGGTGGATGAATTTCTTTGATAATAAATATTTTTTATATGGAAAATATGTTTAAATGGAATGCTTAATACTGATTCCTTGTGCAACACATATTTTTTATTTTTAGCACACAAATTATTAGACATATAGTCGTTTAGTGCCATAGACACGGCATATGACATTTTAACTGATTGACCTTCAAATTTTATTTAAAGGTTATTTAAATAATTAAAGTGTTTTAAAGTTAAATATAACACGTGCATGGTCTAGACGGGTGCGGGCCCGTCCTCCCGCGCCAGAGACAAGAACACTTCCTCGAGCGTGGTCTCCGTCAGCGAGTAGTCCTCGAACAGCGCGAACTCGCCCTTGAGGCGCTCCAGCTCCGAGAACAGCTCGCTGTAGCGCAGCGGGGACTCGATGTGGTAGTGCAACATCGTCTGCAAGAGAGTTTTGAGTTAATATGTTACTATAAAAATATAATAGGTCGGGGAAATAGTCCTATCGTATTTTCTAGTATAAAGTTGCATTACAATCTTTTTGGTTACTGTATTGTTTGTAATTTGTGGCTAGTTTCGATACCATGCAAAGGTGGCATTTTAAATATGAAATCAAACGTAAGTAGAAAACAGTTTCCCACCATTTTTTATTTGCTTTTCTTTCCGCCAAAAAAGGCGAATTCAAGAAAGAAATTGGTACACTTTAAAGTTTTACTTTAAATAAAGGTAGAAATCCGACTCAAGCCGCGAAAAAATTTTTGTGTCGTTACGGACCTAATGCGGTGTCAGTAATTCATTTATTTTTTAATTAGTTTTAGCGTTCTCAGTCAGGAAATTTTGATGTCAAAGTTGCATTTTGCTCTGGTCGTCCAGTTATGGATAAACGTGACGACATTTTTGAAAAAGTGGAGCTAGATCGACATTTGAGTATTATATATTGATATAGCTGAAGATCTAAAAATTGAGCATATAATAGTTTCTACCCACTGGAACAAGGCTGGCTTTACAAAAAAAGGATCAATATATGGGTGCCACATGAACCCCCTGAAAGAAACCTAATGGACCCGGTATTCATTTGCAATTCTCTCTCAGGTTGATTACAGGTGACGAAAAGTGGACCACGTAATATCATCAAAGATCGCGCACAGACTATCGCGAAACTGGGGAAATCGCACGAACCTTATGAAAAACATCCCGTAAGGAAACTTGAGCGCCAAGATAGTAAATACTGCGAATAGCCCTTCTTTGCAATATAAGTCTTGACATCCTATGAGACTTAGGCAAAAAATTGAGAATAAGCGGCCATAATTGATCAACAAAAAAAATTTGTTGTCTTTCATCACGATACACTCGAGCATATATCTTTGTCTTTCTTTTTGTCTGTAGCCAAAACAAAAATTGAGAGACTTTGACTGGGAAGTCTTAAAGCATCCACCATACAACCCTTATCTTACACCCTCAGATTTCTAAATAGTAGCAAAATATTTTGGGCACAACAGAGCTAATGATTCCAGGCGAAAGCCTGACGGCCCATCAGCGTCTCCTTGTCGAGGGCGATTTAGTCCAACCGAAAAATAAACTAGCCGTGAAAAGCTAACTTCCTAGTAGAGGTTGAGAGTCAAAATTTGTAAGCTCACACCAGAACTGCTCAAGAGTTTTGGGATAAAACACAATCCGCAATCACTGTGATAGGAAAGTCACAATGGCGTTTCTAAGGTGACTAAGTGAAGGTGGTGATTCGAGCAAAGAAGACTTAGCTTAAAAAATTAAGCTTTTAAAAATGGACAACATACGAACTCTCCTGAAGATAGTGAAGTGTACAATGCTGCCAAACGTGCCAGCAAGAGAGTGGTAGCCATAACCCGTAGAGAGAGTGTATCACCACTATATGGTAAGCTTGAAATTGCGGAGAAGCAATAGCTTACAAGCTGGGCTGAAGATCTTTACATTAGAGACTCTCAGGACACGCTGCTTTGTAAGCACGTCTCTGTGAAGGATAGATGGAAAAGCTACTTCCAGGGAGTTCTAAACATCCAGCACCCATATAATCTTCCAAGTGAGTCACTACATAACCCAGAACTTGTTGCTCTAATAACATCTAACGAAATCCGTGATTGTTTTCGCCATTTGAAAAATCGGGAATCGACTGGTAAATCGAGTATTGGAAGTCTTTGAGCTCCCTTCAACTGCATCTTGTATATTGGAACCTAGCCAGTGACGCCTTAGCATCACCATCCCCATTTACAAGAACAGGGACAGTATCTAAGATCGCGGTCTTACTATGGGAGTCAACTTCCATAGAACATGGTCAAGTGTCACAATGTAGCTCTTCTAACGTGTTATCGACCGCAAGCTTCGTTAGGGGTGTGTTGACTGACTGTCAGTATAGGTTCCAGCTAGGATCAGGCACTATATATCCCTTTTTTGCGCTCAGAACTTTGATGAAAGCATACAGCAACAAAAGGAGAGCTTTGTTTTTAGTTTTGTAAAAGGCTTTTGACTTTGTGCCTCCTCAATGTATTTAGTGGGTGTTACGCTTGAAAGGTATGCTTGAAGCCTATATTGGCATACTTAGAGACTGTTATCGCAATTCTGCTTCTCTGGTTAAACGCCGTGTTAGCGCAACGGTCACAGCCATGTATTGTACCTGTCACGCTGGCGGTTGCGGGTTCGATCCCCGCACATGACAAACATTTGTATTGGCCATACAGGTGTTTGCCGTGGTCTGGGTGTTTGTGCAGTCCTTTTAGGCCTCCCTACCGTGCCTCGGAGAGCACGTTAAGCCGTCGGTCTCGGTTGTTATCATGTACCTGATAGCGATCGTTACTCATAATAGGGAATATATCCGCCAACCCGCATTGGAGCAGCGTGGTGGATTAAGCTCTGATCCTTCTCCTACATGGGAAAAGAGGCCTATGCCGAGTAGTGGAATATTACAGGCTGAAGCAAAAGCAGGTTAGAACCGCTGTTGCCGAAACCTGATTCTTAACGATTCCTGTAGTTAGTGTACAAAGGGCCCGGCTCTTTGTTCCTTCTTAAAAACAGCAGTCTCAAGCTAAATGTGGCGAAGTATGAGTAAGTATCGATCAAGCTTAATGGACAGATATACAAGAGCATTATTTAACCGGTCCTCTTTTATGGAACTGAGCGCTGGCCAGCACTATCTCTGCACACTCAAGAACTTCATAAAACGGAAATGAAGATGTTGCGATTATCGATAGATTGTGCAACTTCTTTATAGGAACTAAACCTCCCGCATAACAAACAAAGCGCTGGCTAGATGTCGTCGACATAAGGGCCAATGGTCAAATCGAGAATAATGAAAAAGATCGTGCAGAGTGGAGGAGCGTTAGTCGTAAGACAGATCTTGGCAATAAAAGCTATGATTAATAAAGCCAAGTAAAAGAAAAAAATTACACAGCTAATAGGAAACAAAGTATTTTCCTGAAAACTTAAAAATCCAAGGATTTATCATATGGACGAATGTCCGTGACATACACCGTATATGTCGAAGTTGAGTCACGAGCTATTTTTATATGTTTAAATTGTTTTTTTTTTAATTAGTAAAAACTTTCTATCAAAGCATAATATTAAGTATGAATATAGAGTAAGTGTTATTGAAAGTGATAATAAAGTTTACCTTATGTTCATCTCGTAGGGTGCAGTTAAACGCTTGTTGCAGAGCTGCTTTCAAACGGTTTACTTCGGATTTAGAACTATCAGTCACTGAAACAAATAATGAGTTTTACGAATGTGGAAAATCTAAGGCCGATAGAATATACATAGGAAAATTAGATGCTTATCGAATTCAATTATAGAACTGCGTATTGTAACTATCAATTTACTTTGTAAAATTTATATATTGCAACAAAAGTGGTACTGTAGTTGAACTGGGGGAGAAGGTCGCTACCCTCGGTACCACTGCCACCCTTCGGTACCCCATGGTTATGGAGATATCATGGAGATATCTATGGTTAAAAATTTTGAGATGAGAAGAAGAATTCCGCAGCTTTCACACGTTATATTCACATTTCACACGTTATTTTCACATTTTACTCGTTATTTTCTCATTTTACGCGTTATTTTCACATTTCTTTTATTTATAACAGGAATACGTAAAAATGATCTCGACTGCAAGATCTACAAACGAAACAACTTACGTTGCTCATGCTCCATTCCGCAGCTTTCACACGTTATTCTCATATTTCACGCGTTATTTTCACATTTCACACGTTATTTTAACAAACGATACGATGTTTTTTACTTAAATATATTTTATTCTCACTTATTTACTGTCATATACGAAAAATATTGAATATTTCATTTCATTTTTAATGATTGTTACTGAATATATGACAGTAAATAAACTATATTTTATACATATTAAAAACAATTCTTTGTCATATTTATTTTAACTATATATACTAAGCCCATAGTTTTTATATATCAGCTTATTTCTATTATTTATTTAACGTGATAAAGAGGGAGAAGCAATGCCGATGAGCTTATCAGTAACAAGATTTCGTTCACCATCAGTAGCTGCAGGGGTGGTGAGCTTGATGAGCACGGCGTGTCCCGCCGCGTGCGCCGCGCGCAGCTCCGCCGGCTCGCCCAGCGCACGCACCCGCCCGCCCGCCATGATGGCGATCCGCCCGCACAGCGCCTCCATCTCGTCCATACTGCGGACACGTCGCACTCGTTACCGACACTCATACAGGTGTAGCACGTCACACACACACACACGGCCGGCTCGCCCAGCGCACGCACCCGCCCGCCCGCCATGATGGCGATCCGCCCGCACAGCGCCTCCATCTCGTCCATACTGCGGACACGTCGCACTCGTTACCGACACTCATACAGGTGTAGCACGTCACACACACACACACACGGCCGGCTCGCCCAGCGCACGCACCCGCCCGCCCGCCATGATGGCGATCCGCCCGCACAGCGCCTCCATCTCGTCCATACTGCGGACACGTCGCACTCGTTACCGACACTCATACAGGTGTAGCACGTCACACACACACACACGGCCGGCTCGCCCAGCGCACGCACCCGCCCGCCCGCCATGATGGCGATCCGCCCGCACAGCGCCTCCATCTCGTCCATACTGCGGACACGTCGCACTCGTTACCGACACTCATACAGGTGTAGCACGTCACACACACACACACGGCCGGCTCGCCCAGCGCACGCACCCGCCCGCCCGCCATGATGGCGATCCGCCCGCACAGCGCCTCCATCTCGTCCATACTGCGGACACGTCGCACTCGTTACCGACACTCATACAGGTGTAGCACGTCACACACACACACACGGCCGGCTCGCCCAGCGCACGCACCCGCCCGCCCGCCATGATGGCGATCCGCCCGCACAGCGCCTCCATCTCGTCCATACTGCGGACACGTCGCACTCGTTACCGACACTCATACAGGTGTAGCACGTCACACACACACACACGGCCGGCTCGCCCAGCGCACGCACCCGCCCGCCCGCCATGATGGCGATCCGCCCGCACAGCGCCTCCATCTCGTCCATACTGCGGACACGTCGCACTCGTTACCGACACTCATACAGGTGTAGCACGTCACACACACACACACGGCCGGCTCGCCCAGCGCACGCACCCGCCCGCCCGCCATGATGGCGATCCGCCCGCACAGCGCCTCCATCTCGTCCATACTGCGGACACGTCGCACTCGTTACCGACACTCATACAGGTGTAGCACGTCACACACACACACACGGCCGGCTCGCCCAGCGCACGCACCCGCCCGCCCGCCATGATGGCGATCCGCCCGCACAGCGCCTCCATCTCGTCCATACTGCGGACACGTCGCACTCGTTACCGACACTCATACAGGTGTAGCACGTCACACACACACACACGGCCGGCTCGCCCAGCGCACGCACCCGCCCGCCCGCCATGATGGCGATCCGCCCGCACAGCGCCTCCATCTCGTCCATACTGCGGACACGTCGCACTCGTTACCGACACTCATACAGGTGTAGCACGTCACACACACACACACGGCCGGCTCGCCCAGCGCACGCACCCGCCCGCCCGCCATGATGGCGATCCGCCCGCACAGCGCCTCCATCTCGTCCATACTGCGGACACGTCGCACTCGTTACCGACACTCATACAGGTGTAGCACGTCACACACACACACACGGCCGGCTCGCCCAGCGCACGCACCCGCCCGCCCGCCATGATGGCGATCCGCCCGCACAGCGCCTCCATCTCGTCCATACTGCGGACACGTCGCACTCGTTACCGACACTCATACAGGTGTAGCACGTCACACACACACACACGGCCGGCTCGCCCAGCGCACGCACCCGCCCGCCCGCCATGATGGCGATCCGCCCGCACAGCGCCTCCATCTCGTCCATACTGCGGACACGTCGCACTCGTTACCGACACTCATACAGGTGTAGCACGTCACACACACACACACGGCCGGCTCGCCCAGCGCACGCACCCGCCCGCCCGCCATGATGGCGATCCGCCCGCACAGCGCCTCCATCTCGTCCATACTGCGGACACGTCGCACTCGTTACCGACACTCATACAGGTGTAGCACGTCACACACACACACACGGCCGGCTCGCCCAGCGCACGCACCCGCCCGCCCGCCATGATGGCGATCCGCCCGCACAGCGCCTCCATCTCGTCCATACTGCGGACACGTCGCACTCGTTACCGACACTCATACAGGTGTAGCACGTCACACACACACACACGGCCGGCTCGCCCAGCGCACGCACCCGCCCGCCCGCCATGATGGCGATCCGCCCGCACAGCGCCTCCATCTCGTCCATACTGCGGACACGTCGCACTCGTTACCGACACTCATACAGGTGTAGCACGTCACACACACACACACGGCCGGCTCGCCCAGCGCACGCACCCGCCCGCCCGCCATGATGGCGATCCGCCCGCACAGCGCCTCCATCTCGTCCATACTGCGGACACGTCGCACTCGTTACCGACACTCATACAGGTGTAGCACGTCACACACACACACACGGCCGGCTCGCCCAGCGCACGCACCCGCCCGCCCGCCATGATGGCGATCCGCCCGCACAGCGCCTCCATCTCGTCCATACTGCGGACACGTCGCACTCGTTACCGACACTCATACAGGTGTAGCACGTCACACACACACACACGGCCGGCTCGCCCAGCGCACGCACCCGCCCGCCCGCCATGATGGCGATCCGCCCGCACAGCGCCTCCATCTCGTCCATACTGCGGACACGTCGCACTCGTTACCGACACTCATACAGGTGTAGCACGTCACACACACACACACGGCCGGCTCGCCCAGCGCACGCACCCGCCCGCCCGCCATGATGGCGATCCGCCCGCACAGCGCCTCCATCTCGTCCATACTGCGGACACGTCGCACTCGTTACCGACACTCATACAGGTGTAGCACGTCACACACACACACACGGCCGGCTCGCCCAGCGCACGCACCCGCCCGCCCGCCATGATGGCGATCCGCCCGCACAGCGCCTCCATCTCGTCCATACTGCGGACACGTCGCACTCGTTACCGACACTCATACAGGTGTAGCACGTCACACACACACACACGGCCGGCTCGCCCAGCGCACGCACCCGCCCGCCCGCCATGATGGCGATCCGCCCGCACAGCGCCTCCATCTCGTCCATACTGCGGACACGTCGCACTCGTTACCGACACTCATACAGGTGTAGCACGTCACACACACACACACGGCCGGCTCGCCCAGCGCACGCACCCGCCCGCCCGCCATGATGGCGATCCGCCCGCACAGCGCCTCCATCTCGTCCATACTGCGGACACGTCGCACTCGTTACCGACACTCATACAGGTGTAGCACGTCACACACACACACACGGCCGGCTCGCCCAGCGCACGCACCCGCCCGCCCGCCATGATGGCGATCCGCCCGCACAGCGCCTCCATCTCGTCCATACTGCGGACACGTCGCACTCGTTACCGACACTCATACAGGTGTAGCACGTCACACACACACACACGGCCGGCTCGCCCAGCGCACGCACCCGCCCGCCCGCCATGATGGCGATCCGCCCGCACAGCGCCTCCATCTCGTCCATACTGCGGACACGTCGCACTCGTTACCGACACTCATACAGGTGTAGCACGTCACACACACACACACGGCCGGCTCGCCCAGCGCACGCACCCGCCCGCCCGCCATGATGGCGATCCGCCCGCACAGCGCCTCCATCTCGTCCATACTGCGGACACGTCGCACTCGTTACCGACACTCATACAGGTGTAGCACGTCACACACACACACACGGCCGGCTCGCCCAGCGCACGCACCCGCCCGCCCGCCATGATGGCGATCCGCCCGCACAGCGCCTCCATCTCGTCCATACTGCGGACACGTCGCACTCGTTACCGACACTCATACAGGTGTAGCACGTCACACACACACACACGGCCGGCTCGCCCAGCGCACGCACCCGCCCGCCCGCCATGATGGCGATCCGCCCGCACAGCGCCTCCATCTCGTCCATACTGCGGACACGTCGCACTCGTTACCGACACTCATACAGGTGTAGCACGTCACACACACACACACGGCCGGCTCGCCCAGCGCACGCACCCGCCCGCCCGCCATGATGGCGATCCGCCCGCACAGCGCCTCCATCTCGTCCATACTGCGGACACGTCGCACTCGTTACCGACACTCATACAGGTGTAGCACGTCACACACACACACACGGCCGGCTCGCCCAGCGCACGCACCCGCCCGCCCGCCATGATGGCGATCCGCCCGCACAGCGCCTCCATCTCGTCCATACTGCGGACACGTCGCACTCGTTACCGACACTCATACAGGTGTAGCACGTCACACACACACACACGGCCGGCTCGCCCAGCGCACGCACCCGCCCGCCCGCCATGATGGCGATCCGCCCGCACAGCGCCTCCATCTCGTCCATACTGCGGACACGTCGCACTCGTTACCGACACTCATACAGGTGTAGCACGTCACACACACACACACGGCCGGCTCGCCCAGCGCACGCACCCGCCCGCCCGCCATGATGGCGATCCGCCCGCACAGCGCCTCCATCTCGTCCATACTGCGGACACGTCGCACTCGTTACCGACACTCATACAGGTGTAGCACGTCACACACACACACACGGCCGGCTCGCCCAGCGCACGCACCCGCCCGCCCGCCATGATGGCGATCCGCCCGCACAGCGCCTCCATCTCGTCCATACTGCGGACACGTCGCACTCGTTACCGACACTCATACAGGTGTAGCACGTCACACACACACACACGGCCGGCTCGCCCAGCGCACGCACCCGCCCGCCCGCCATGATGGCGATCCGCCCGCACAGCGCCTCCATCTCGTCCATACTGCGGACACGTCGCACTCGTTACCGACACTCATACAGGTGTAGCACGTCACACACACACACACGGCCGGCTCGCCCAGCGCACGCACCCGCCCGCCCGCCATGATGGCGATCCGCCCGCACAGCGCCTCCATCTCGTCCATACTGCGGACACGTCGCACTCGTTACCGACACTCATACAGGTGTAGCACGTCACACACACACACACGGCCGGCTCGCCCAGCGCACGCACCCGCCCGCCCGCCATGATGGCGATCCGCCCGCACAGCGCCTCCATCTCGTCCATACTGCGGACACGTCGCACTCGTTACCGACACTCATACAGGTGTAGCACGTCACACACACACACACGGCCGGCTCGCCCAGCGCACGCACCCGCCCGCCCGCCATGATGGCGATCCGCCCGCACAGCGCCTCCATCTCGTCCATACTGCGGACACGTCGCACTCGTTACCGACACTCATACAGGTGTAGCACGTCACACACACACACACGGCCGGCTCGCCCAGCGCACGCACCCGCCCGCCCGCCATGATGGCGATCCGCCCGCACAGCGCCTCCATCTCGTCCATACTGCGGACACGTCGCACTCGTTACCGACACTCATACAGGTGTAGCACGTCACACACACACACACGGCCGGCTCGCCCAGCGCACGCACCCGCCCGCCCGCCATGATGGCGATCCGCCCGCACAGCGCCTCCATCTCGTCCATACTGCGGACACGTCGCACTCGTTACCGACACTCATACAGGTGTAGCACGTCACACACACACACACGGCCGGCTCGCCCAGCGCACGCACCCGCCCGCCCGCCATGATGGCGATCCGCCCGCACAGCGCCTCCATCTCGTCCATACTGCGGACACGTCGCACTCGTTACCGACACTCATACAGGTGTAGCACGTCACACACACACACACGGCCGGCTCGCCCAGCGCACGCACCCGCCCGCCCGCCATGATGGCGATCCGCCCGCACAGCGCCTCCATCTCGTCCATACTGCGGACACGTCGCACTCGTTACCGACACTCATACAGGTGTAGCACGTCACACACACACACACGGCCGGCTCGCCCAGCGCACGCACCCGCCCGCCCGCCATGATGGCGATCCGCCCGCACAGCGCCTCCATCTCGTCCATACTGCGGACACGTCGCACTCGTTACCGACACTCATACAGGTGTAGCACGTCACACACACACACACGGCCGGCTCGCCCAGCGCACGCACCCGCCCGCCCGCCATGATGGCGATCCGCCCGCACAGCGCCTCCATCTCGTCCATACTGCGGACACGTCGCACTCGTTACCGACACTCATACAGGTGTAGCACGTCACACACACACACACGGCCGGCTCGCCCAGCGCACGCACCCGCCCGCCCGCCATGATGGCGATCCGCCCGCACAGCGCCTCCATCTCGTCCATACTGCGGACACGTCGCACTCGTTACCGACACTCATACAGGTGTAGCACGTCACACACACACACACACGGCCGGCTCGCCCAGCGCACGCACCCGCCCGCCCGCCATGATGGCGATCCGCCCGCACAGCGCCTCCATCTCGTCCATACTGCGGACACGTCGCACTCGTTACCGACACACATATAGGTGTAGCACGTCACACACACACACGGCCGGACGGACGGACGGACGGACGGACGGACGGACGGACGGACGGACGGACGGACGGACAGACGGACAGACAGACAGACGCACACGCACGCACACACGTTACCTGTGCGAGGTGACCACCACGGCGCGGTGCGGCTGGGCGCGCCTCAGCGCGGCCCACACCCTGCGGCGCGCGGCCACGTCCACCCCGGCGGTGGGCTCGTCCAGCAGCGTCACCGCCCCCCCGCGACTCAGCGCCGCCGCCGCCGCCAGCCGACGCGCGCAGCCGCCCGAGTAGCCCGACACCGCGCGCCGTGCGTACTGCTCCAAACCTGCGGCACGGGTAAGTCACTTCAATACTATCCACAGGGAAACTATATGGAATCGGTCCTTTCCCGTCTCGGATCTGAGTCGCTCACCGACGGTCTCGATCCAAGCTTTGATTTCGCTCTCGACGTCTGCGGCGTTTAGTCCTCGTAAGGTCAAGAGCAGCTTCAAGTTGTCATAGCCCGTGAGGAACCCGTCGAGCCCGGAGAACTGAGGGCAGTATCCGAGCGACTGCATATACTGTGGACATGAAATTTGTAAGTACTACGCGAACAAATTGCTAAACCTTTATGAAAATGAGCAATATGATTTTGTTTTGTGAGATTTGTGTTGATGATTTCAAAGATAATCTAATTATTTTGTCACCAGGTTCAACTACACTAACTTCATCGTGCCATGTATCGCACGGCACGTTCTCGCAACACATAAAAAATACGGCTTGTTCTACTTCAGCATATCGCAGTCCACTGCTAGAGGTAGGCATCTCCAAATTCGTGATAAACATCCCGGTGCTCCGCAATCCACATCCAGCTTTCACCGGCAATCTTACGTAGATCGTCGGTCTATCGGACCGAAGAATATCCCACACTGCGTTTGACAATACGCGGTCTCCAATCCAGGAAACGTCTACTCCAGCGGCCATCGGTCTGCGACCTTGCTTATTCTAAGGATAGGTCGGTTACTTCCGCATTGCGAAATCTTTGAAGCGAAGAACGCCCAGCCCAACCAAATCCTTCCATTAGCTCCCTTCTCAAAGATGTTTCAACCAAGTTGAATGCTATGGCCTAGGTAGGCATAATCCTCCCAGGGGAAGTTGCTAGATCTCCTACTGGGCGTGTCCCCCGAGTGGCGGATGGGGGCATGTCACTTGCTTGCCCTGCTTGCGAGTGGTAGGGGTCGTAGATTTGGATATAAGAAGTATCTAGAGACTCACATCACTCGAGAATCTGGACATGAAGTGTCCGTTAGCGAACAGAGAGCCCCGCGTGGGCCACTCGATGCCCGTCATCATCTTGAACGTGCTGGACTTGCCCGCGCCGTTGACGCCCAGCAGCCCGAAACATTCACCTAAATATTATCATAATAGTTATTTTTCTCTGTCGACATGATACATGGTGATTCTAGAAGAAAAGTCGTACCCTTTTTAACTGAGAAGCTGACGCCTTGAACTGCGTTGCACGGCTTGCCGAATATGCGCCAATATTTCTTGTGAAGGTCGTTAACAAGCATCGCGTCCTGGATCTGCTTTTTTGCTAGGAGACAAATTGTTTTACTGTTATAGATCATTACTTTTAGTGTGAACGTAGCAACTAAAAGATTTATTTCCTTGGAACCGGCGAATTGTACGTTTATTAGAAATTTATAGTACCAAACATAGTTTAGACACACAAAATTAACGCAAGTCAATATATATATATATATATATATATATATATATATATATATATACATATCTTCCGGCGGACAAATATATTGGACAAAACCGGGCTAAGCTCTAGACTAGGAAAAACCGAATTATGGCGTTTTTGGGTGTGGAGGGCGGAGGGTGTAGGGGAAGCTATACAAGGTAACACTGCCACACTTCGAAAGCCCCATGGTTATGGAGATATCCATGGTTAAAGTTTTGAGATTAGAGGAAGAATTTAAAGCTATTATAATACCTTTGAGCTCCGCGTCGTCGTCGGACTTCACCTTAGCTCCGGCGCTGCGGGCAGTGCAATCCATGTACCGTTTCGCAACTTTATAAGTTATTTTCGAACAGGAGTACGTAAAAACGATCTCGACTCCAAGATCAACAAACGATACAACTTGCGGTAAGCATGTTTAGTTCCGTAGCTTTCAGATGTTATATTCACATTTCAGACGTTAAGTTATTATTTTCACACGGTTTTTTAACAAAAGATACAACTGATGTTTAATGACTGAGATATAGATGCTTAAAAAAAAATGGCGCGCCACTTATCGTTTCGCTCATGAAACGGAACATAATTAAAACATAACATGAAACAAGGCTGTATGGTCTTAGACCTTTGGTATTACAGTTATTTAAACAAAAACAATGAATTTATGCTTACATTGTTTTGGAGCGAAACGATAAGTGGCCTGTCATTTTTTATTAAAACATCTATTTCTCAGTTGTTCAACATTAGTTGTATCGTTTGTTAAAAAACCGTGTGAAAACGTTAAATTAACGCGTGGAATGTTAAAATCAAGTGCGAAATGTGAAAATAACATGTGAAAACTATGGAACGGAGCATGAGTAACGTAAGTAACGTAACGATACAATCGTTTGTTGTTCTTGGAGTCGAGATTGTTTTTATTTTGAAAATAACTTATGAAACGTGAAAATAACGTGTGAAATATGAAAATAGCGTGTGAAATGTGAAAAAAAAACGCGCGTGAAATGTGAAAATAATATGTGGACGCTGCGAAATTCTTCTTCTAACCTCAAAACTTTAACCGTGGATATCTCCATAACCATGGGGTTTCGAAGTGTGACAGTGGTACCAGGGGTAGCGTTCCCCCCACGGTCCCGAAATTCGGTTTTTCCTAATCTAAAGCTTTACCCAAAACTGTAGATGATCTGCTGACACAGAAATTAAGAAAGAAAAAAAAAATTGGGCTAATGTAAGTTTGAGCTTAAGTTAGGTTAACGTTGACTAATCACGAGAATAGTATACATTTTTTATATAATGAAATCGCCCTCTGGATATAAAGGTAATACTTATTACTTTTACAATAAAATAGCCCTCTTGAGGCTCAATTGTGGATGTTCACTTTGAATAATGGTACAATACTCACGCAGCGCTATAGCTTTCTCGACGTAAGTTCTTTCGGCGCGAACCATCTCATCCGGGTCGACGTGTGACGTGGGGCGGTACCTCATGTTCAGAGCGCGGTCGAACAGCATGTTGAACACACCGTACTGGGTTAGAATCACTATGGCCTGGAATATGTACGCGAATGATATACAAGGTCGTCTTTAATGTTACAAATTATCGAATTTGTCTTACATTGTATTGTTATAACAGATAAAAAAAAAATACAGCTGAATTGAGGAGATTCTCTTTTTTTTTAAATCGGTTAGCAAAATGAAAATTTTTATTTGATTATCTCTCTCGAGTCAGTACCTCATAAACGAGGATAGTGGTAAATATCAGGGTTGCATCTGGTGCGGATGATCTACCTCCTCTGGTTCCTGTCCAGCGCGTCTTTTACGGCAGAGTAGAAATTGGGAGTAGTCTTTTATTTGATCGGTCCAACTTGCTGGTTAATGGCCGCGTGATTTTTTGCCCTCAGTGTTCCCTACGACAATCAGCTATTCCATGTTTTCACTATTAGTGCGTTTTGCAGTCCATGGAATTCCTAGCATCCGCCAGCACCACATCTCTACCCCATACAGTAAGATGGGGAATAACAAGGCTCGTATCAATCTGGTCTTACTTTTGCTACCAATTCCTCTCTTCTTCCGGGTGTTGTTTAAACGGGTCATTACACCTTTGGCCATCCCGCTTCGCCTTTCGCCTTCTAATCTCGGAGACACAGATGTCGTAATCGCAGTTTTGGGAGCCTAGGTACATGTAGTGGTTGACGATATTAATGCCAGGTATGTTGAAGGTGACATTTAAAGGCTCGCTGGCTCGCTCCACTATCATAACTTTGGTTTTCGAGCTGTTCACTGCGAATCCAATATTGTTGTTTTCTAACTCAAGTCTCCGGAAAAGCTCTCTCATATCTTCCATGGATATTGCTAGAAGGACGGTCTCGGCGGCATATCGGTGATTAGATAATCTCTTTACATACAACAATTACATATACAATTACATAGGGAAACCTTTTTCCAAGTTCACGATGGTTTTCCGAATAGTGTACTCTCCATATATGTTAAAGATAGGAGGGGACAAAATCCCTGTCTCACGTCTGTTTTTATACGGAACATATCTAAGCATCAGTACCTATCCTGATGTAAGAACAGTTTTCAACATACAGACTCTGGACTAAAGCAACGAGGTGTTCAGGAATACCAATTTTGACAGTTTTCACAGTTTGTTCTATTGTGCGCTGTCAAAAGCTTTTGTGTAGCCGACACAAGATAATACAATACACATAACTACAGGGCTGTTGCTTTCCTCTTGTTTTTTTTTCTTGTGATGTAGCGGACGTTAATTATTTGTTCCAGCGTTCCTTCGGCCTTCACAAAACCTGTATGCTCTACGGGTATTTGTCGGCTTAAAAAGTATTATTTATTTTTACATTGCCTTTGAATGCGTGATAATCTTTGCGTCAGTTGCATAATATTATCTAGCAGCCAAATAAAGTTCATAAATTGTATATATATATATATATTTTTACGCATACAATTTACGAGAGCCGGTAGAACAGCTTCAGAATCGCTAATCAACTTAAGGCGAGGCGTCACAGTAGTATATTTTTAACCGAGTTCAAAAAAAGGAGGAGGTTACTCATTTCGACCGTATATATATATATATATATATATATATATATATATATATATATATATATGTTCGGGGATAACTCCGTCGTTTAAGAACCGATTTTGATAATTATTTTTTTGTTGGAAATGAGTTATCCCTAGTTTGGTACCATGATAAGGAAACCAGGATCTGATGATGGGATCCCAGAGAAATCGAGGGAAACTCTCAAAAATCCGCATAACTTTTTACTGGGTGTACCGATTTTAATGATTTTTAATTTAATAGAAAGACGATGTTTATCATGTGGTCACATTTTTAAATTTCATCGAGATCTGATTACAACTTTTGGAGTAATCTTTGATAATGCGTATTTACTTGACTATTTTTTCGTCTACCTACGTAGTATTACTTGTCGATATAATTGAAGGCGGTTTTTCTTCGTTTACCCGCAAACACAATTATCAGTTTTAATATTATACGTTTATTCATTTCAAAACACTTACCATGTAGATTACAAACTGTACGAACAGCACAATCATGAGTCCACCGGGAGTCTTATCGCTTATACTGAAGTAGTTCAATGGTTCTGTGAGATTTGCTGAAAGTGCAACTGAAAAGGAAATAATACTTTATTTTTAAAACTGTGTTTACGTGTTCATTGGAGGGTTCATGCAGAATAACTCGAGCAGAATAGCTTGTATATTATAGCTGAAAAATAACTTAAAACTTAAGCTTAAAAAGGGCGGTAAATGTTCTATTACACCTACATAACCCTTATTTTTGAAAGACCGCGTATAGTAGTTAAACATCTTAGCGTTTATGCTAAGAATAACAATAGTTAAACTCCTATATTGCAAAGGATCCTCATAGTCGCCGAAGTCCTTGTGCTCGTCTATAAGCTATACTATATAAATACAAATATACAGATACAATACCAGCGTTGAACCTAGCGACGTGTGCGCAGCGGACGGCTCCGGCCGTGAGCGTGTGCGGCGCCAGCGAGTAGCTCAGCGCCGACAGCACATAGTCGCCGAAGTCCTTGTGCTCGTCTATAAGCTATACTATATAAATACAAATATACAGATACAATACCAGCGTTGAACCTAGCGACGTGTGCGCAGCGGACGGCTCCGGCCGTGAGCGTGTGCGGCGCCAGCGAGTAGCTCAGCGCCGACAGCACATAGTCGCCGAAGTCCTTGTGCTCGTCTATAAGCTATACTATATAAATACAAATATACAGATACAATACCAGCGTTGAACCTAGCGACGTGTGCGCAGCGGACGGCTCCGGCCGTGAGCGTGTGCGGCGCCAGCGAGTAGCTCAGCGCCGACAGCACATAGTCGCCGAAGTCCTTGTGCTCGTCTATAAGCTATACTATATAAATACAAATATACAGATACAATACCAGCGTTGAACCTAGCGACGTGTGCGCAGCGGACGGCTCCGGCCGTGAGCGTGTGCGGCGCCAGCGAGTAGCTCAGCGCCGACAGCACATAGTCGCCGAAGTCCTTGTGCTCGTCTATAAGCTATACTATATAAATACAAATATACAGATACAATACCAGCGTTGAACCTAGCGACGTGTGCGCAGCGGACGGCTCCGGCCGTGAGCGTGTGCGGCGCCAGCGAGTAGCTCAGCGCCGACAGCACATAGTCGCCGAAGTCCTTGTGCTCGTCTATAAGCTATACTATATAAATACAAATATACAGATACAATACCAGCGTTGAACCTAGCGACGTGTGCGCAGCGGACGGCTCCGGCCGTGAGCGTGTGCGGCGCCAGCGAGTAGCTCAGCGCCGACAGCACATAGTCGCCGAAGTCCTTGTGCTCGTCTATAAGCTATACTATATAAATACAAATATACAGATACAATACCAGCGTTGAACCTAGCGACGTGTGCGCAGCGGACGGCTCCGGCCGTGAGCGTGTGCGGCGCCAGCGAGTAGCTCAGCGCCGACAGCACATAGTCGCCGAAGTCCTTGTGCTCGTCTATAAGCTATACTATATAAATACAAATATACAGATACAATACCAGCGTTGAACCTAGCGACGTGTGCGCAGCGGACGGCTCCGGCCGTGAGCGTGTGCGGCGCCAGCGAGTAGCTCAGCGCCGACAGCACATAGTCGCCGAAGTCCTTGTGCTCGTCTATAAGCTATACTATATAAATACAAATATACAGATACAATACCAGCGTTGAACCTAGCGACGTGTGCGCAGCGGACGGCTCCGGCCGTGAGCGTGTGCGGCGCCAGCGAGTAGCTCAGCGCCGACAGCACATAGTCGCCGAAGTCCTTGTGCTCGTCTATAAGCTATACTATATAAATACAAATATACAGATACAATACCAGCGTTGAACCTAGCGACGTGTGCGCAGCGGACGGCTCCGGCCGTGAGCGTGTGCGGCGCCAGCGAGTAGCTCAGCGCCGACAGCACATAGTCGCCGAAGTCCTTGTGCTCGTCTATAAGCTATACTATATAAATACAAATATACAGATACAATACCAGCGTTGAACCTAGCGACGTGTGCGCAGCGGACGGCTCCGGCCGTGAGCGTGTGCGGCGCCAGCGAGTAGCTCAGCGCCGACAGCACATAGTCGCCGAAGTCCTTGTGCTCGTCTATAAGCTATACTATATAAATACAAATATACAGATACAATACCAGCGTTGAACCTAGCGACGTGTGCGCAGCGGACGGCTCCGGCCGTGAGCGTGTGCGGCGCCAGCGAGTAGCTCAGCGCCGACAGCACATAGTCGCCGAAGTCCTTGTGCTCGTCTATAAGCTATACTATATAAATACAAATATACAGATACAATACCAGCGTTGAACCTAGCGACGTGTGCGCAGCGGACGGCTCCGGCCGTGAGCGTGTGCGGCGCCAGCGAGTAGCTCAGCGCCGACAGCACATAGTCGCCGAAGTCCTTGTGCTCGTCTATAAGCTATACTATATAAATACAAATATACAGATACAATACCAGCGTTGAACCTAGCGACGTGTGCGCAGCGGACGGCTCCGGCCGTGAGCGTGTGCGGCGCCAGCGAGTAGCTCAGCGCCGACAGCACATAGTCGCCGAAGTCCTTGTGCTCGTCTATAAGCTATACTATATAAATACAAATATACAGATACAATACCAGCGTTGAACCTAGCGACGTGTGCGCAGCGGACGGCTCCGGCCGTGAGCGTGTGCGGCGCCAGCGAGTAGCTCAGCGCCGACAGCACATAGTCGCCGAAGTCCTTGTGCTCGTCTATAAGCTATACTATATAAATACAAATATACAGATACAATACCAGCGTTGAACCTAGCGACGTGTGCGCAGCGGACGGCTCCGGCCGTGAGCGTGTGCGGCGCCAGCGAGTAGCTCAGCGCCGACAGCACATAGTCGCCGAAGTCCTTGTGCTCGTCTATAAGCTATACTATATAAATACAAATATACAGATACAATACCAGCGTTGAACCTAGCGACGTGTGCGCAGCGGACGGCTCCGGCCGTGAGCGTGTGCGGCGCCAGCGAGTAGCTCAGCGCCGACAGCACATAGTCGCCGAAGTCCTTGTGCTCGTCTATAAGCTATACTATATAAATACAAATATACAGATACAATACCAGCGTTGAACCTAGCGACGTGTGCGCAGCGGACGGCTCCGGCCGTGAGCGTGTGCGGCGCCAGCGAGTAGCTCAGCGCCGACAGCACATAGTCGCCGAAGTCCTTGTGCTCGTCTATAAGCTATACTATATAAATACAAATATACAGATACAATACCAGCGTTGAACCTAGCGACGTGTGCGCAGCGGACGGCTCCGGCCGTGAGCGTGTGCGGCGCCAGCGAGTAGCTCAGCGCCGACAGCACATAGTCGCCGAAGTCCTTGTGCTCGTCTATAAGCTATACTATATAAATACAAATATACAGATACAATACCAGCGTTGAACCTAGCGACGTGTGCGCAGCGGACGGCTCCGGCCGTGAGCGTGTGCGGCGCCAGCGAGTAGCTCAGCGCCGACAGCACATAGTCGCCGAAGTCCTTGTGCTCGTCTATAAGCTATACTATATAAATACAAATATACAGATACAATACCAGCGTTGAACCTAGCGACGTGTGCGCAGCGGACGGCTCCGGCCGTGAGCGTGTGCGGCGCCAGCGAGTAGCTCAGCGCCGACAGCACATAGTCGCCGAAGTCCTTGTGCTCGTCTATAAGCTATACTATATAAATACAAATATACAGATACAATACCAGCGTTGAACCTAGCGACGTGTGCGCAGCGGACGGCTCCGGCCGTGAGCGTGTGCGGCGCCAGCGAGTAGCTCAGCGCCGACAGCACATAGTCGCCGAAGTCCTTGTGCTCGTCTATAAGCTATACTATATAAATACAAATATACAGATACAATACCAGCGTTGAACCTAGCGACGTGTGCGCAGCGGACGGCTCCGGCCGTGAGCGTGTGCGGCGCCAGCGAGTAGCTCAGCGCCGACAGCACATAGTCGCCGAAGTCCTTGTGCTCGTCTATAAGCTATACTATATAAATACAAATATACAGATACAATACCAGCGTTGAACCTAGCGACGTGTGCGCAGCGGACGGCTCCGGCCGTGAGCGTGTGCGGCGCCAGCGAGTAGCTCAGCGCCGACAGCACATAGTCGCCGAAGTCCTTGTGCTCGTCTATAAGCTATACTATATAAATACAAATATACAGATACAATACCAGCGTTGAACCTAGCGACGTGTGCGCAGCGGACGGCTCCGGCCGTGAGCGTGTGCGGCGCCAGCGAGTAGCTCAGCGCCGACAGCACATAGTCGCCGAAGTCCTTGTGCTCGTCTATAAGCTATACTATATAAATACAAATATACAGATACAATACCAGCGTTGAACCTAGCGACGTGTGCGCAGCGGACGGCTCCGGCCGTGAGCGTGTGCGGCGCCAGCGAGTAGCTCAGCGCCGACAGCACATAGTCGCCGAAGTCCTTGTGCTCGTCTATAAGCTATACTATATAAATACAAATATACAGATACAATACCAGCGTTGAACCTAGCGACGTGTGCGCAGCGGACGGCTCCGGCCGTGAGCGTGTGCGGCGCCAGCGAGTAGCTCAGCGCCGACAGCACATAGTCGCCGAAGTCCTTGTGCTCGTCTATAAGCTATACTATATAAATACAAATATACAGATACAATACCAGCGTTGAACCTAGCGACGTGTGCGCAGCGGACGGCTCCGGCCGTGAGCGTGTGCGGCGCCAGCGAGTAGCTCAGCGCCGACAGCACATAGTCGCCGAAGTCCTTGTGCTCGTCTATAAGCTATACTATATAAATACAAATATACAGATACAATACCAGCGTTGAACCTAGCGACGTGTGCGCAGCGGACGGCTCCGGCCGTGAGCGTGTGCGGCGCCAGCGAGTAGCTCAGCGCCGACAGCACATAGTCGCCGAAGTCCTTGTGCTCGTCTTCGAAGGCGTCCGACACCGACTTTATAGTGGGTGTGAACAGACCTGAAAGAAACACAAGTTAAGTACTATTTGAAGTGGGATAAGGAAATATGCGAGTGTCGGATTTAGATCGAGTAGTTTGGTCTGAGAAACGATTAGAAAGATTTTAAAATGAATTTTAAGCGAACTTGTAATCAAGTTATTGAGTTGTGTTTGAGGTGCGGAACTTGCATGAAACTATAAATCAACACGAAATATACTAACATAAATAAACATAGTATGTATGAACATACATACATACATATAATCACGCCTCTTTCCCGTAGGGGTAGGCAGAGACCACTTCTTTTTACTTGCTAAGATCCTTACATACTTCTTCTTTCTTTCGCTTCGTCCACTTTCATTATTCCCTTCATACATGCTCTTCGGTTTAGGGTACTCTTGACCTGGCCCTTTTAAAGACGTCCCTTATTTGGTCTCGGGACGTCCGCCTAGGTCTACCCCTTCCAACCCTTCCATTCACACTCGCATTATACACTTTTTTGTCAATCGTTCTTCACTCATTCTCTCGACGTGACCAAACCATCTGAGCATACCTTTCTCAATTTTTGTCACTACACCTTCTTTCAGACCACAACGTTTCCTTATCTCACTATTTCTTATCCTGTCACTCAGTTTAACTTCTATGATACTTCTTAACACTCTCATCTTAACTGCATTTATTCTGCTTTCGTGTTTTTTCTGCCATACCCAACTTTCACTTCCGTTCATGAGTGTCGGAACCAATACCCCTTCATGCCAAACGAGTCTTGCCACGGTGACGCTTCACATCCCTGTCTAACACCTTTTTCGATATTAAACCATTCAGTGTATACCCCGTTTATTCTCACACAAGCACTAGAATCCCCATAAAGAGTAAGAGAGTTCTTGCTTTCTTTATTTCGTCATCCGTTGCCTTTTGAACTTTTTGGTTAGCTTTTGTTGCTAACTAATCACACCACGCTTTCTTCTTTTTTTGCATAGCCTTTTGTACGTCTTTATCCATCCACACATTATAGTTCTTTCGTTCTTTTAGCTACCCCGCATACCTCAATAGCAACATTCACCACCCCATTTTTAAATGTATCTTACAAATCTTCAATCACACCTATCTCTTCTATGCTTTTAAAACTTTCTTTCAGTTTCTCTACATCCTTTTCTTGTAGTTTTTCCACTTTCACTCTGTCCAAAACACTCGCAGGCTCGGCCCTTCGGTGTCGCCATCATTTAAAGAGGTCACGCATTCGGGCTATGACCAGGAAGTGGTCTGTATCGAGGAGGCCTACACCGTGGTATGCCCGAGTGTCTTTCTTCCTCACTCACTCAGTGTCACTTTCTTCCTCCTTGGTAAGTTAGTGTGGGAAATAGGAAATGTAGGATATTACCGCCCAGAGGGTAAGTGATAGGACAGTAATAGCTAGGGAAGCCGGGGTCGCATACCCGTATTCTATACCACAACTACCGGACAGGTAATTGGGATGAGTATATGGATAACTTCGTCGGTTATAAACCGATTTTGATAATTCTTTTTTTGTTAGAAAGTGGTACCATGTAGGTACCATGATAAGGACTCAAGGATCTGATGATGGAATCCTAGAGAAATCGAGGGGAACCCTCAAAAATCGTCGTGACGACTAGTGCGTTTGTTAATTTTTTTTCGTTAACTTACGTTGTATTATTTGTCTATGCAATTGAAGTCGGTTTTTTTTCGTTTGCGAGCAAACACAATTATTTAATGTCACTTCTAGTTTAAATACCCTCATTTAAAAGGTTACAAAAATTTATCTAAACAGGCGTCCGGCTTCTATATACCTCTTACCGTCTTTTTAAAGAGAAAAAATTTCTAACACTTGGTTAGTTTTTCTTTGCCATAAGATACACATATATATACATAAATATATATTTCAATCAAGTAGAATATCAAGAATTATGAATATTTTATGCAGAATAACTAAGTAGAGTAGCTTTTATATTATAGTTGAACTTAAGCAACGCTGGTCTTTATTCTTATTTTTGAATGGCGGTATAGGTTAGCCGAGCACCAACATATTTTGTATATATTATATTTGTAACACAACGAACCATTTTATCGGAAATTGTGATATTTTTATCAATATTTTGATTCGCTTATGGCATTGTTTATTTTAATTGATTGTATAAACACAAGTCGGACCATTTTTCTATTATATGATTCAAAAACATGTTAACAACATTATTATGTTCCCATAATAAAAAAATAAAGTACCGAATATGAACACCATAGCGACGAGTAGGATGCTAGAACCGCGTTCCCCTAAGTTGAAACTGACGATGTAGACCAGCGCTAGGAACGCAAGTATTCCTAGCATCAGTGTCATGGCCATAGCACCTGAAATATAATAGAAATTGCTAATAAATTATTTATTTATTTATTCAGAAAACCAACAGCTTCTTATATACTATTCATATCATAAAGCATATTACAAAAAATCAAGCCAATAACAGGTTTCCCTAAAGTTAACAAATTGTGGAGATATCGTTGACAAAAAAGAAAACAACAGTCACAATCAGTACATTCTGATACACAAAAAATGCTTATAAGAGATGCAGTTAACTTACACTTAACAATATACATATATAAATACATAGTAAAAGAGGCATATATAAAGAGAGCTACACATCATACATATACGGATACATAATATATACTTATAGTTTATACATTGTTACGGTGACTCAGATAGTATTTTTATTATATTGGTTTTAAATATCCTTTTAGACTTTGTGAAGATGTCGACGTTTATTATTTAATTATGATATATCTTGTCGTCATTTTCACTTTGAACCTAACGTACTTAGGTGATATACGTCGTCTCTAACCACTAGATTCTACGGAACTTAGACGTTGTCTAACTTTTCGGCGGCGTTACATAAGTCACGGTCGCGAGTAACTAAAAACTTATATCATGTCCCTACACTGCACGTTGCACAGAAAAATAAAGTGTACAACCTGTTCATATGCTTAGCATTATTTGATTACGAAAAATAGAGACAAGATTCCATTTGTGCTTACCGTATATCAAATTACAGTACAAGAGGAACTGCAGCGAGAAGTATGACAGACATGTAATCTCCTTGAAGTTACTTATCGCTACGATAGAAAACGTCTTTGTCTGCACTTGGCAATAAATCAACTGCGGGTACATCATCATCATTATTGACAGTACCATCATCATAGTGACTCTAGAGGACCTTGACGTAATGTTATCATACAAAACCACATCGAATAGTCCAACTTCAAGAAAGACGTAAAAGTCCCTTTGGACGGCAAACTTTCAAAATTTTTTCGTTTAAAATTTCTTAATATCTGAAGACCAATCTTACAAAAGGCGTGTTGATATTGAGGATGGGTCCCATTGTTCATTCGGAACTGTTCTTGAATCTTAGAGTGAAAGTAGTAGTCTCACCAATGAAATTGGGAAGCGTGCATACTTCGAAAACTTTCCCTTATTATTTTGAGAACGTTCTAGAAACCTAGAGCAGTAGTGCTAGTTTCACCGGGGAAGTCGGGTCGGTCGATGGTGTGGTCCCGCTCGAAGGCGACGCAGATGACGATGATGGACAGCGCGAGTGCGTATATAAGCGCGAGAACGTTCTAGAAACCTAGAGCAGTAGTGCTAGTCTCACCGAGGAAGTCGGGTCGGTCGATGGTGTGGTCCCGCTCGAAGGCGACGCAGATGACGATGATGGACAGCGCGAGTGCGTATATAAGCGCGAGAACGTTCTAGAAACCTAGAGCAGTAGTGCTAGTCTCACCGAGGAAGTCGGGTCGGTCGATGGTGTGGTCCCGCTCGAAGGCGACGCAGATGACGATGATGGACAGCGCGAGTGCGTATATAAGCGCGAGAACGTTCTAGAAACCTAGAGCAGTAGTGCTAGTCTCACCGAGGAAGTCGGGTCGGTCGATGGTGTGGTCCCGCTCGAAGGCCACGCAGATGACGACGGCGGGCAGCACGAGCACGAGCGCGTATATAAGCGCGTGCGTCAGTAGTGTCGCGGCCCAGTGCAGCGCGGGCGCGCAGCCCGACAGCACGTGCGTGTGGCGCGTGCCGCTCGCGCGCTCCTTGCACGGCAGCGACACCGCGTTTACGACAGTTGTTAGAATCACTGTGAGCAGAAAAATTTGGTAAACCTAAATACACACAAAACTTTAATCAGTGACAGACCTATGTTTTTTCACTGATTGTACAACACATCCAAAAAACCACACCTTTACTATACCTTTACAACTGTACTATACTTTTACTTAACCACACCTTTACAATATAAATACGCCGTTGCAAGGTGATATGGCTATTATTTAAGAAAAACAAAAGCAAAACAATTTTGTCTGGAGACCTAGGTATACGTTGCAGTCAAAACTCTTAACCAGTCAAAAGCGCTATTGACTAGCAAAATCAGTCAAAAGTACTTTTGACCGTTTGCTTTAGTTAATAATACTTTTGACTAAAATAACAGCTAACAGTACTTTTGCCCAATGGAGCTGGTTAAAAGTACTTTTGACTAAATGATTCCGTCAAAAGTTGTTTTGACTGGTTGTATCAGTCAAAACTCTTAAAAAGTTAAGGTGGTCGATAAAAATAACGACAAACGCACATATAAACTTTTATATTACTCATTATTAGTGGAGAACGTGCTGATATTAAAACAAAAATGAGTAACTACGAAAAGAAAGAAGACTTTTTGCAAAGAATTTTAGCGATGGAAGATATGAAAGATTCATTTCAATGTGATGTCAAAAGAAACATTTGAAAAGTTTGCAATGGATGTGGAAGACGCGAAATTTAATGAAAAGAAAACACCATTACAGTACAGTAAACTACAACGCTTTAACATCATTGAAGTTTGTGGTATAAAAAAAAATACTTACAAAAACAGAACCTGTCAAATATTTTTTGCCGGCTGAGGAAATCTACGACATTATTGATGCTGCTCATATTTCTATAGGGCATGATGGTCGCAATAGACTCAAGAATGAAACGGCAAAAAAGTACGCTTTTGTTACAAAAGAAATGATTAATATATATAACATTATATACAGTCGTCCAGTCGTCTCTTGGCATTGTCGCTAAACACACGCTTGTTCGTTTGAATAGTTATTTTAGTGTTTCTCAAACTTTTCACGATGTTTTCCTGCTCGAGTTGCGGTCTTCAACACTCTGACGGTCCAGTGTGTAGTTTGTGTAAAAATCGGTACGACTTCGGTTGTGCTGGAGTTACTGAGGCCGGGTTTCGGAAGCTTGGTGACAGAAGGAATAACTGGCGCTGTCCGAAGTGCAAGGCGGGCCCATCACTTTCATCGACTCCTAACTCACCAGCGGTTAGTCAGATGGACAATATACTTGAACAACTGAACTATATTAATCTGCAGTTGGCTCCATTGGCATCCCTGATGGAAGACATCAAATCCATCAAATCTGATGTCAACAGTCTGAAGTCATCGCTAGAAATGGCACACGAGTCAATAAATCAATTTTCGAGCACTATAAAGTCCTTGGAATCGAGGGTAGCTAAAGCTGAGGAGATGGTGAATGATGTGCCGAGGCTGCGGGAGGAATTAATCAAGTTAAACCAGGAACTTGACGTTAGGGATCAGTGGGCTAGATCCAATAATGTTGAAATCAGGGGAATACCACAAAAAAATAATGAAGATCTCTATGATTTAACTCAGAAAATTGGTAATAAGTGTAATTTTCCTATAAAAAAAGAAGACATCAATTATATTGCCAGAGTGCCCACTCGTGTACTGAATGTTGAGAAACCAATAATTGTTTCTTTTAACAACCGATATATTAAAGAAAATTTTGTTTCGTCTTCGCGCAAGACTCGGCTGTCGGTGTCGGACTTGGGCTTTGCATCTACTGGATATTGTTACGTGAATGACCACCTAACCCAACGGAACAAGGTTTTGCTGAGTAAAGCCAAATCTCTGGCAAAGAATAACAACTTCAAATACATATGGGTTAAGCACTCAAAAATTATGGCTAGGAAGTCTGATACTTCTCCAATATTTTTTATAAGGTGCGAGAAGGATCTTGTCAGAATAATTTGAATATCACTTCGACATCTTCTTTATTATACTTAAATCTTTTATTTTTATATGAAGCATTGTTACAAGGTTTGAGAGCCGTCACCGTTTATTTGTTATCGTTTAATATTATTTATAAATACAATTGTGTTGCAGAGTTCAAGCTAATATCATACGTGAGTATGCAGCCTTTGACGCAAAGTTCACCTGTATGGGTACGTTTATACATTATCGTAGTGCCCATTTTAGTTTGCGCGCTACTTAACTTAAGTTTAATTTCGCCTGTCAATGACCTCGACTACTCAAGACCCATTATTAACTATTTCAAATCTACCCTACTGTTTAATGGTGTTATTATTTGTTATTTTAATATAAAATTAGTTCGAATTAATACTAATATAATTCTAAATGCCTATCCCTCCAAGTACTATACGCGTAACGGTATATTATTATTACCATTATTACAAAATATTTATTATATACTTTTATATTTTACAGATGTGTATTCTTTGTTATTAAATGTGAGTACCCGTCCCTTCGGGGATTATCTGCCTGACAGTGTATTTATATTGTTATATATACATACTTATATATATGTAATAATGAAGTTATACTTCATTTTGTTATGTGGGAGAGTGAGTGATTGTTGCACTCCTACGTCAACTGGTCTTGTGGTTGTCTATAGTGACAATTGGTACCTCATATTATTATTATTTTACCCTTTTGATAATCCTATTATTTGCGGATTTGCTCAGATCGTTGATTCTATTTATATGTATTTATGTATGTGCGTGTATATGTATGTAAGTTTTTACACGTATATGTATGCGTATGTATGTATGCGTATGTATGTATGTGTGTGCATGTATGTGTATGTGTGTGTGGGTATATATGGATATATATGTGTGTATATGTGTATCATGATTACTGATGGCTTCGTACGACCTTAAAGTGTATTACCAAAATGCTCGGGGACTACACACCAAGACTCACGCGTTCAAACGGGGTGTGCTCCTGTCCTCTTACGATATTATCTCACTAACGGAAACCTGGCTTCCGGATGGTCTAGGTGATAATGAATTATTCGATGATAGGTATATTGTCTGGCGGCGTGATAGGAATTATCAATCAACACAGTTGAGGTATGGAGGTGGAGTATTGCTTGCTACTCACCGTCGGTTAACCGCAGTGGAACGCCCAGAATGGCACTCCTCTGCTGAAGACATCTGGGTTACAATCACAACGAAAAAAACTATACGGGGATCACACTCAATTAAAATTCACATCTGCACTCTATACTTATGTAAGGAAAATTTAGGTAATTCTTTCAATACACAATTGCAAAACTTCTCAGAGAAGCTGTCGCTCATTGTTAGTTCATGTCCGAACGACTTATTTCTAATTTTGGGTGACTTTAACTTAAGCAACATCAACTGGAATGGTGAGATTAACTGTTTGCAGCCTAATGGGATCGTTGGCGAATCGCAGGTATTATTTTTCGATACTCTAGCAGAGTGCAACCTTAATCAGTTTAACTTAAATAGAAATATTAAAAATAGAATACTTGATTATGTTTTGTGTAACGAATACGTGTGTGTATCGGCATGTGACGATCCTCTGGTACCAGAGGACCCTCACCATAAGTCGTTAGATCTAACTTTGACCTGTGCTCTGCATGACTCACTTGGAACTAATCGCAGACTTAAATATTTTTATGACAAAGCAGATTACGAGGCCATTTCTTCCTCACTAAATGAAGTGAACTGGGCGATGGACCTGAACAATAGCCCTTTGGACAATGCCGTTGATATATTTTACCACCACTGATACAATATTAGAGATAAACATGTCCCTCATAAAATAATAAGTTCTTCATCATTTCCACCGTGGTATAGCTGTTCACTTAAGAAACTACTGAAAGAAAAATATAAATATAATAAAAGATATCAAGTTTATGGTAATATGGCTGACCTCGACACTTTTCGACTTCTTCGAACTAGGGCTAAGCGTCTGGAACAGGAGTGCTACAATAATTACATAAAACGCACGGAAGATGCGATAGTTAGACAACCAAAAAAGTTTTGGTCGTTTGTAAAATCCAACAATAAGGGTTCTAACTCGCTTCCGTCTAAATTATACTATGAGGGACAGTCTGCGGATACTGGACAAGGTGTTTGTGATCTTTTTGCTTCATTTTTCCAATCCACTTTTCTTTCTCCATTGTCACATAGGAACAACTTAAATTATTCACCTTTAAACCCAAATAACGTCTCTGTTTGTATTAGTAATATATAAATCAGTATAGATTCAATTAAGAAATTATTAAAGGCATTGGACTTAACCAAGGGTTCAGGACCAGACCAGATTGTACCCATCTTTGCCGTCAAATGCGCTGAATCAATTTCCGTGCCTTTATCTATTATATTCAAGCGCTCAATCTCGGAGGGACTCGTACCTCGTATTTGGAAATCCGCATTTATTTCCCCGATACATAAAAGTGGTAGTAAAAATGATGTCAAGAATTACAGACCTATATCTAAATTATGCCTCTTCGCTAAAGTGTTTGAACGCATAGTGTATTCTCAAGTTTATCAATCATTATCATCATTCTTTATTCCAGAACAGCATGGATTTTTAGCGATGCGTTCTACTTCGTCTAATCTTTTATCTTGCACAGATTTTGTTACAACTGGCATGGATTCTGGGGGTCAAGTTGACGCAATTTTTACGGATTTTAGCAAAGCTTTTGATTGCATTGATCATCAAATATTGCTACAAAAACTTCTCTTTGCTGGAATTCATGGTAATTTATACCGATGGTTTACCTCCTATATCGAAAAGAGATCGCAAGCAGTAGTAGTGAACGGATTCTCATCAAACTGGAATAATGTCCCTTCTGGAGTTCCCCAGGGGTCATTGCTTGGGCCCTTGCTTTTTAATATTTTTATAAACGATGTAGCCTCCTGTTTCCAACACTCTAACTTCCTTCTGTACGCCGATGACATGAAAATATTTAAAAATATCGATTCACCAAGCGATTCTAAGCTATTACAGGAGGATTTGGAACGTTTCGAGCAATATTGCCTTCGTAATAACTTACAGCTAAACATTCAGAAATGTTACTGTATGACTTTCACTCGTAAATTTAAATTCCTGAAAACTCTATATAAATTTACAGATCAGGTGTTACACAGGGTAAATGAGATCCGTGATCTGGGTATTATGCATGATTCTAAATTAACATACGACAGGCATATAGATCTGATCTGTAAAAAGGCTAATAAAACTATGGGCTTTGTTTTTCGGTCAAGTTCCCAATTTAATAGTATAAAGGTAATTAAGGTCCTTTGTTGTTCCTTGGTGCGTAGTATTCTCGAGTATTGTTCACAGGTTTGGAATCCACGATATAATGTCTACATTGATAGGATTGAGTCCATACAGCGTAGATTTTTGAAATATCTACAGTACAGGCTGGAAATCAACGATTGCAATTATGAGGCAAGGTGCCGTAGACACCATTTACTACCCTTACGGGAACGGCGACAAATTGCCTACGTTGTCTTTCTAGCCAAAATTGCTCAAAACGTATAGATTCTCCACATTTACTCTCGAAGATTAATTTGAGGGTGCCTTATAAAACATCTAGGCAACCTTTATGTTTAGACATTCCGCAGTCCGCATCAAATTATAGACAAAACTCTTTTTTTATTCGTGGCGCTAAAAGTTTAAATAGTGTGGTGGCATCCACTCAGCTTGATCTCTTTACTTCTTCAACACTTCATTTCAAAACTACTTTGACGAACACTTGGTTTGACGGCTCTCGAACTGATCCGTAGGTGGCATTTATTATTTTAATACAACTGTATCAAGTGAACAAGCTTTTGTAATTTAATTGTGAAAACATGTAATTGGTGTATAGTTTTCATTTGGATATGTTTTTTTTGTAATGAAACACTGTTTGTTTTCCGAATAAATAAAAATAAAAAATAAAAAATAAATAAATAAAATATTTATCAAAGTCAAAGTTCCGTGGAAAGGGCTAATCAAGATGTTGAAAATATGCTAGCTTCTTGGATGGAAGACAATTAAACCACTAACTGGTCGAATGGACTTAAATTTGTTCAATTCATGAAGAACAGAGCATTTCACTCAGGGATAAAGCAGTCTCCGTATTAAGCAATGTTTGGAACGGAACCTAAAGTGGGGCGAACAACATCTAATCTACTATTTTTTTTTATGACAAATAGGCAGGCATTTGACCACAATCTCATCTGATGTTAAGTGACGATGCGGGCGAAGGTGGAGCATGCCTGCCTAATAACAGCCTATTCACTCTGGCCTTGAAGGCACCCAGATTGTATCGTTCGGGAAACACAGACGCGGGCAACGAGTTCCATTCCTTAGCTGTGCGCATCAGGAAAGTAGAGCCAAAGCGTTTTGTACGCGTAGGTGGCATATCGATGACATAAGGATGGAACGATCGACGGCGCCTAGTGTCCCGATGGCGGAAGGTTGTTGGGGGAATTAGATCGTGCAATTCCTTCGCACACTCACCGAAATATATTCTGTAGAACACCGACAGACGAGCTATCCTACGCCGATGATCGAGACTCTGCAACTTAGTGTCTGTCAGAGTAGGGTCACCTATGAGTCTCTTAGCTCGTTTTTCTACCGAGTCCAAAGTTGCCAGTTGGTATTTGGCGGATCCATCCCAAAGATGGCAGCAATACTCCATACAAGACTGAACTTGTGCTTGATATAGTTGAAGCAACTGTTCTGGAGTGAAGTAACGCCTGACCTTAGAGAGAATACCTAGTTTTTTTGCTGTAGTTTTTGGTTTGGACTCGATGTGTTGCCCAAAGTTCAGATTGGACGATAGCTCTACACCGAGGAGCTGTAGGGAGTCGGTAATTTCCACAGAAACATCCCGGAAAGTCGGAGCCAGGTGTAAAGGGCTCCGTTTAGAGGAGAACACACACGCCTGTGTTTTTGTAGCGTTGAACGTGACCAGATTGGCATCGCCCCATTCGGAGACTGCCTGGAGGGCGACGTTCAAGCGGCTGACCATATCCTCTCGACAAGACTGGATAACATCCTTACTAGCCCTTGCACTCGAAAAGTATCTATCCGTCACTGCGCTGTCGTCAGCATACCCAAAGGTACCGGTGACGAGCAGATCGTTAATATGCAGCAGGAATAGGGTAGCGGACAAGACTGATCCCTGAGGAACACCGGCGTCGATAGCCTTTTGGTCCGACGAGTACCCGTCAAGGACAACTACTAACACGAAGAAGACTTGAAAGTTGCAATCCCAGAAATGAATCAAAACTTCGATGATAATGAAGAGAACCAAGACAAAGAAGAAAAAATTGAAACAAAAAAAAAACAGGTAAAGAACAAGAAGAAATCAAAGAACAAAGAGAAAACAAAGAACAAGAAGAAGTATTTGAACCCAACAGAAACGAATCAATGATATAGGAGAACATAGAAGAAAAAAAGCTCATTTGAATTTAGTAAAACAAGCAAAGAGAACGAAAACAGGAAGCGATCAATCTCATCCACCACTAAAAGTTGAAGACAATGTGACCATACCAATCCCAGATATAGACAAAGGAAAGGCAGACCTTCGTGATTTAATTGGAGTTGATTGATTTCACTCACATTTAATAAATATCTTTTTTATTCACATCTAACGCGTTAATAATGCTTTTGACTGACGCTTTTTTGCAGTTAAAACTACTTTTGACGGAGAGCGTTAGTTAAAAGTATTTTTAACCGCAAATTTGCAGTCAATAGTACTAATAACCAATAATTTTCAGTCAAAACCACTTTTGACCAACTTGTCCAGTCAAAAGTACTTTTGACTGATTTCGCTAGTCAATAGTACTTTTGACTGGTTAAGAGTTGTGACTGCAACATATATATATATATATAGATTCTGTAGAATCAAACGTCACCGTGATTCAGCGGCTGCGATCAGCCGTATCGTGCGATCGTACGCTACTCGCGCCGTTGTATACATATATTTGTTATTATAATATTCTAGCGCGATTCAGCAATGACTCGCAGTAAATAAATATAAATAAATTTTCTAAACATGAGTTTTCATCACTTTATTTTTATATATTTGTTTTGGTAGAATCGTCATGTAATGTGGTAAACGAATAGTGAACTATTGTTGCTTCCAAGGAGTGTTTACACTATTACTATTTATATCAAAACAATCCATATTCTTGTGAATATACATAATATCGTTATAAATATGTTCATCATCATCATCATGAGGCATTACAGCCGCGGGTGGGCCTTAGCCTGGTCCAGCAAAGCTCTCCAGTCCGATCTTTTAGAGGCTTTCTCTCTCCAACTTGTTGCTCCCAAGATCTTGATATCTTGCTCGACGCCGTCCAACCATCTGAGCTTGGGCCTGCCTCGACTTCTGCGGCCCTCCGGTCGGCCTTCTAAAAAGCGCTTGGGTACTCTGGCGTTGTCCATTCGTAACACGTGCCCTGCCCAACGCAGGCGTCCGATCTTTATGGTCTTAATTACATTTGGCTCATCGTACATTTGGTATAGCTCGTGGTTATAACGCGTTCGCCGTCCCTCATTTTTCATCACAGCACCGAAAATGCGTCTTAGTATTTTCCGTTCAAATACCAACAAGGAATTTTCGTCTTTTTTGCTCAGCACCTAACTTTCGGAACCATAGGTGAGTATGGGCTTTAGTAAGGTTTTGTACAAGAGAAGTTTTATGCTTCTTGAAAGAAGTTTCGAACGTAAGTATCTTAGTGGTCCGAAGTAGCACTTGTTAGCCGCCATTATTCTTCTACTTATTTCTGAATACACATCGTTGTTATCAGTTACTAAGGATCCCAGGTATACGAAATCATTGACGCTAGCGAAGGTGTTGTTTCCAATGTGAATTCCTTGTAGTAGAGTTTGCTGGTATTTTGACGCTTTCAGGTACTTTGTTTTTTTTTTTTTTTTAACAAGTCTTATACATCCACGGGCTTATGAACCCATGTCCTTTTTTACTCTAATACATGCAAATTTTAATTTTAATTTTTTTTCTATTTCAAGGTAGGCGTTACGAGCTTTCAGGTACTTAGTCTTAGCCATGTTAATTCGGAGACCGACCTCCGCAGCTGATTTTTCAAGAGCAAGGTATGCATCTTCCTATCACATCGAGGTCATCTGCATACCCTAGAATTTGAACGGATTTGTGGTAGATAGTGCCTTTGGTCTCGATCTTTGAGTCGTGAATAGACTTGTCAAGAGCGATGTTAAATAGTAGGCACGAGAGCGCATCCCCTTGTCTTAAGCCGTCATTGGTTCTGAAGGGTTCTGATACATTTGTTTGAACTCTGACAACGCTCTGAGAGTTTCTAAGAGTCATCTCCGTCAGGCGCACGAGCTTTGTTGGGATGCCAATCTCCATCATAACCTCTGTGCACATTGTCATAGGCAGTCTTAAATCTATATATCTCTTATAAATATATTGCGACGCAATTTTTAGTTAGCCTCGAGCTCCAAGATTGAAAACGACGCGAACAGCCTTTTTTTGCAAAATAAATAGCCTCAATATTTGTAGCATCATCCCACAGTAACAAAGCGTAAGACATAACCTATGGAAATAGCTAAAATATATTAAACATGGAGTAACAACGTCGGTCAGTTGTCGTACTTTTCTTACTGCGAATTTTGCGGAGCTGGGTTTATCATTCAAGGATGACAAATGGCAATTCCACTGAAGTTTGGAGTCAAAATTTAACTCTAAGAAAACTGTTGTATCATTGACAATAATCCTCATGTTAGTTATTTCAAAATTATAACTCGGATGCTTATTATTGGGTAACGCAAACATAACGCACTTGGTTTCCTTGGCGTTCAAAACCAAATTCTTTGTTTTAAACCAACCTTGAATTCGCGATAAGGAACTGTCTACGTCATTATAATTTACGTTTTTTCCATCAACTTTAAATATAAGCGATGTATTATCAGCAAATAGCACTATATTACAAATACCCTTAACATAAAATGGCAGATCATTTATACATATTAAAAAAGAAAAGGACTTAGAATTGATCCCTGTGGGACACCCATTTTTAGTATAGATCCAGAAGACTTTGTTCCGTTTATTGATAAGTGTTGAATTCTATTAGATAGATATAAAGCAATTAGATTAAGAGCTTTACCATTAAGACCGTAATGCTCAATTCTACTTTATATAACACGTGGTTCAATAAGTCCCAAAACTAAGTACTAAAAAAAGGTCTTTTTTGTAAAATTAATTTTTATTCATCAACATAGTCTCCTCCAAGAGCGATACAGTCCCTCCAACGCTTTTCTAACTTTTCTATCCCATGTGTGTAGAACGATTTGTCTTTGGCTTCAAAATAAGCCTCCGTTGCTGCGATAACTTCACTATTTGATTCAAATTTCTTACCCTGAAGCATTTTTTTGAGGTCTGCAAACTGCCAGTAATCGCTGGGGGCCAAGTCTGGCGAATAAGGGCGATGAGGAAGCAATTCGAAGCCCAATTCGTTAATTTTGGCCATCGTTCTCACGGACTTGTGACAAGGCGCGTTGTCCTAGTGAAACACCACTTTCTTTTTGTTCATGTGAGGCCGTTTATCCGCAATTTCGTACTTCAATCGCTCCAATAAGCACATGTAATAGTCACTATTTATATTTTACCCCTTTTCAAGGTAGTCGATGAAAAGTATTCCATACGCATCCCAAAATATAGACGCCATAACCTTACCGGCCGATTTCTGAGTCTTTGGACGCTTCGGGCGGCTTTCACCAGCCGCTCTCCACTCCGCTGCCTGCCGATTGGATTCCGGAGTGAAATGGTATATCCAGGTTACATGCATTGTTACATACCGACGTAAAAAATCCTTTTTATTATGATTCATCAGCGCCAAACATCGCTCTGAATCATTGATACGTTGTTCCTTTTGATTAGTTGTAAGCAAACGCGGCACCCACTTAGAAAAAAGCTTTTTCATGGCCAAATTTTTATGTAAAATAGTGAAAACACTACCAGCTGAAATCTTCACTATCTCGGCTATCTCTCGCACTTTTACCTTCCGATCTTCCAATACGATTTTGAGGACTTGGTTAATATTTTGTTGAGTCACTGCTTCATTTGGACAACCTGAGCGTTCCCCATCATTGGTGTCCATGCGACCGCGTTTGAAGTCGGCATACCACCGACAAATGGTTGCTTTAGAGGGAGCTGATCCTGCATAACATTTTATAAGCCATTGCTGTGCTTCAACGGTATTTTTTCCCATTAAAAAACAATGTTTTATCAACACGCGAAACTCGTTTTTTTCCATTGTATCAAAATTACAACCGTAGCGTCACTTAAATGTTTCAAAATCAATAATTTTATTGTTCCATTTTTAAAAATTTGACACATATTCTTGTATTGATAGCCAGTACTTTTTAAAAATCAAAAGAGTTTTTAATATATGCGCCATTTCCAGGTTAGTCTCGGGACTTATTGAACGATCTAGTAATTAAAGTGGAGGTAAAAGTTTAGCAAAGCCGATTGTGGTCAGGAATAATGAAGATCAAAACATTACGCCTTCATTCATAAACAAGGCTGATCAAGCGAGAGATCTTCCAAATTTGGTCTAGTAGGATAAAATCGCTTGACAGGAGCCAACAGAAGTAGATCCGTTACGGATGCAAATTTAATCCGTCCTCTGCATTGAAGTAACGACCTTAAGACAGATTAGAAAAAACATCTCTGTACAAACTTTTGTTTAAATACATACTCAATAACTCACCGAATGCCACGAAAACAGCCCACAATGCAGCAGCAAACATATGTTTAACTTCTTCTTTGTTTGGTTGGGAGTCCAAAGAATTGTCGATCGGATGGTTATAGGTAGTGATAGTTTGACCATCTGCATAAGGTAGCAACTGAGTTGCAATCATATTGGTCAGTAAATTCAGTGCCACTGGCGCAGCGTGACGAACCACTGTTGTATATAATATCTACAAAAAGATAAAAAATACATCAGAGAAATTTAAAAACACGTTTCGAGAATTTTGTCGTTTATAGTATAAATATGTGTTACACATGAAAAATCTTACCGTGGCATCAGTTTTGTTAAGTTCAATTCCAAATAGGTACTTATTATATTCGATGATGTCATTTTTACCGGTGCGAAGAACCGCTGAAAATCGTTTTTTTTTTTTAGTTTTTCAATACGGAATTACCCATTTCCAAGTAGGCATTAAAAGGACAGCGGCAGAACATAATTAATTTGTTGGTCTAAAGAATTTATATGCCTATCTATTATAAAAGAAGTAGTGATTTAAAAAAATCAGAATAATCGTCTAATTTCACATAATTAAAATCACATTTTTCTTATTTTTAAATTTAGGAATTCCATGAAATGTTGCGTGAATGTCCACAATTCAATTGAATATACTATTTGTTTAATATCGACGCATACTTTGGACTTTTGGAGTATACACTTTACAGTCACGTTTTCAAAATGTTTCTGACACGTGAAACTTAAATTTACATTAGAAGAAAAAATGAAACTTTAAAAAAGAGTTTGTTCGAATATGCTATAGTTTATTGTTTCGTAATTCCGTCATGCCAGTATTATATAAATTGAACACTGATTCGATATGAATTATTTTTGTATGCTTACCACCATAAACGTCTGGTGTAGTTTCAAAGTCAACTTTTGGATTTCTATCTCTGATGGTCTTCAAACTGTCTTCACTGACGCTGTAAAATACTCTGCGTTTGTCCATTTTATCGTAAACACCCAGATCTAAGGATATTTTTGTATCATCTCGAGTATTATCCGTCGATATGAAATCATTGTTGGTAAGTAGCGTTATACCAAAAATACATAAAATAGGTATAACTACTTGCTGAAAACGAAATTAAAAACAAACTTTACAGATGTTTCGTAACTTTTTTACTTTTACTTATTTACTTTCTCAAAAAATAATCATAGTGACGTAAAAATTATAAAGAAAGTTTTACAATACGGACTTATCATAAATAAAAAAAACAAATAATAATAATAATAAGATATATTTTTTAATAATAATAATAATAGTAATCATTAAAGAGATTATCTATTAAATATATTTATATATTAATTTACTTACAATAATTAGGAAAGATATCTTTTTCGACCAGAGATATTTCAACTGTCTCATAATAAGTATGGATAGCTGATTGAAGTAGAGACGCGGGCCAGTCATCAATTTGAAGGTCGGTTCTGTAGGGAGATAATTTTGAATTGATTATGTTTAGAATTACAAAGAAAAGGACTAAAAGCGGGTTTTTGTATACTTACCTATACTATCACCATCGACTGCATCTTCAGAAAATTCAGTAGTGACGTCACTGCACAGCCTGTTAGACGGACAAATTTAGTTGCCTAGAAATAAATCTTATCGAATAGTAGTTCAGAAGTAATAAAGAAATTAAAAATAATTCAAAGTTATTTTATACAATAAATAATGAGCATTAGTAATACTTTGTTTACTTGCAATGCAGCGATCAAAGCGCGTCTTTTTAAAATACATATTAAAAAAAGGCAAAGCACACTAACTTTAAAAACACTTCTTCTAGCGTCGAAATTCCTACACCGATAGAATTGATTCCTAATTCTGATCTTTTAGACTCCAATATGCTAAAGAGTGAAGGAAATTTGTCACTGCTCTTAGAGGGGAGGTTGTATGAGATGGAGTTGAGAGAGGTCTCCTTGACTGTGGCTTCCGGTATCTTCGAGGTGATGACAGCGGTAATGGCTGGCTCGTCCGGGAGTCCGATTGTAGTGAAAGAGAGACGGTAACCAGTTCCTACAAAAATAATAAGAAATTACTACCTACAATCAAGAAAATAAAACATTGAAAAGAAAGTGTAAATAAATGTACAGTGAACCGAACCGAACCGAACCGTACCGAACCGTACCGTACCGTCACCGTACACTCACCGAGCGCGCGCTTGAGGTGCATGGTGGTCGCGTGGCAGCGCAGGCGGCCGGCGTGCTCCTACAGTACAGTACAGTACCGTACCGTACCGTACCGTACCGTACACTCACCGAGCGCGCGCTTGAGGTGCATGGTGGTCGCGTGGCAGCGCAGGCGGCCGGCGTGCTCCTACAGTACCGTACCGTACCGTACCGTACCGTACCGTACCGTACACTCACCGAGCGCGCGCTTGAGGTGCATGGTGGTCGCGTGGCAGCGCAGGCGGCCGGCGTGCTCCTACAGTTCCGTTCCGTACCGTACCGTACCGTACCGTACACTCACCGAGCGCGCGCTTGAGGTGCATGGTGGTCGCGTGGCAGCGCAGGCGGCCGGCATGCTCCTACAGTACCGTACCGTACCGTACCGTACCGTACACTCACCGAGCGCGCGCTTGAGGTGCATGGTGGTCGCGTGGCAGCGCAGGCGGCCGGCGTGCTCCTACAGTTCCGTTCCGTACCGTACCGTACCGTACCGTACCGTACCGTCACCGTACACTCACCGAGCGCGCGCTTGAGGTGCATGGTGGTCGCGTGGCAGCGCAGGCGGCCGGCGTGCTCCTACAGTACCGTACCGTACCGTACCGTACCGTACCGTACCGTACACTCACCGAGCGCGCGCTTGAGGTGCATGGTGGTCGCGTGGCAGCGCAGGCGGCCGGCGTGCTCCTACAGTACCGTACCGTACCGTACCGTACCGTACCGTACACTCACCGAGCGCGCGCTTGAGGTGCATGGTGGTCGCGTGGCAGCGCAGGCGGCCGGCGTGCTCCTACAGTACCGTACCGTACCGTACCGTACCGTACCGTACCGTACACTCACCGAGCGCGCGCTTGAGGTGCATGGTGGTCGCGTGGCAGCGCAGGCGGCCGGCGTGCTCCTACAGTTCCGTTCCGTACCGTACCGTACCGTACCGTACACTCACCGAGCGCGCGCTTGAGGTGCATGGTGGTCGCGTGGCAGCGCAGGCGGCCGGCATGCTCCTACAGTACCGTACCGTACCGTACCGTACCGTACACTCACCGAGCGCGCGCTTGAGGTGCATGGTGGTCGCGTGGCAGCGCAGGCGGCCGGCGTGCTCCTACAGTTCCGTTCCGTACCGTACCGTACCGTACCGTACCGTACCGTCACCGTACACTCACCGAGCGCGCGCTTGAGGTGCATGGTGGTCGCGTGGCAGCGCAGGCGGCCGGCGTGCTCCTACAGTACCGTACCGTACCGTACCGTACCGTACCGTACCGTACACTCACCGCGCGCGCGCTTGAGGTGCATGGTGGTCGCGTGGCAGCGCAGGCGGCCGGCGTGCTCCTACAGTACCGTACCGTACCGTACCGTACCGTACCGTACACTCACCGAGCGCGCGCTTGAGGTGCATGGTGGTCGCGTGGCAGCGCAGGCGGCCGGCGTGCTCCTACAGTACCGTACCGTACCGTACCGTACCGTACCGTACCGTACACTCACCGAGCGCGCGCTTGAGGTGCATGGTGGTCGCGTGGCAGCGCAGGCGGCCGGCGTGCTCCTACAGTTCCGTTCCGTACCGTACCGTACCGTACCGTACACTCACCGAGCGCGCGCTTGAGGTGCATGGTGGTCGCGTGGCAGCGCAGGCGGCCGGCATGCTCCTACAGTACCGTACCGTACCGTACCGTACCGTACACTCACCGAGCGCGCGCTTGAGGTGCATGGTGGTCGCGTGGCAGCGCAGGCGGCCGGCGTGCTCCTACAGTTCCGTTCCGTACCGTACCGTACCGTACCGTACCGTACCGTCACCGTACACTCACCGAGCGCGCGCTTGAGGTGCATGGTGGTCGCGTGGCAGCGCAGGCGGCCGGCGTGCTCCTACAGTACCGTACCGTACCGTACCGTACCGTACCGTACCGTACACTCACCGAGCGCGCGCTTGAGGTGCATGGTGGTCGCGTGGCAGCGCAGGCGGCCGGCGTGCTCCTACAGTACCGTACCGTACCGTACCGTACCGTACCGTACACTCACCGAGCGCGCGCTTGAGGTGCATGGTGGTCGCGTGGCAGCGCAGGCGGCCGGCGTGCTCCTACAGTACCGTACCGTACCGTACCGTACCGTACCGTACACTCACCGAGCGCGCGCTTGAGGTGCATGGTGGTCGCGTGGCAGCGCAGGCGGCCGGCGTGCTCCTACAGTACCGTACCGTACCGTACCGTACCGTACCGTACCGTACACTCACCGAGCGCGCGCTTGAGGTGCATGGTGGTCGCGTGGCAGCGCAGGCGGCCGGCGTGCAGTGCTGCTACGCGGTCTCCGAGCGCTTCCGCCTCCTCCATGAAGTGCGTGCTCAGTAGCACTGTGCGAGAGCCGCGGAGCGACTGCGAGAGAGAGAGAGAGATTTTGCGCAATTATTACTTGTTCAGTGTCCAGCTTCTATATACTCAAGTTTCCCCAAGTAGGGGGGGGGGGGGGGTAGAATGTTAGAATGATAGAATATGCTTTAATGCACACCACTCAGAAAAGATTTACATAAAACACTACAATTTTATGTTGTTGTTATTGTTATTGTTATTATTGTCGTTGTTGTATTAGAGATCACGGTCCGCATGGAAATATAATTATTTACCACTGTGTAAAAATCACAAAAGCGAATGCGAGGAACAAGCTTCTTATATGTATACTATGGTATACATATTTTTTGCTATAGCATAAACCCATCCAAGACCACACTATTAAATGAATAATTTTTTGTTTTTGAGAGTACCAAATCTTTTATCATGTTGTGATTTTTTATTTATTTATTAGATAATCCAAAAGTTTCGATACACAGGTTATTTTCTTAAGGTATAAATGTAACAATTACTAACAACCAAAATAGGATTACATAGTGTATAATTTGAAAATCATTATATTATTTAGTTATAATTGATAGAATAGTTCTATAAAATAAAACTAGATGGCGCTGCCCTGTGTTTAAACATGCTAACGTTTCGTTTTCTTAATTACATATAGTTTAAGAATATTTTTAATAAATTGCTATGCGTTTTCCGGGTACATGGTAGTTTTACTGGCCCTGGCTCTATCGACTGAGAAACAAAGGTCCTTCGAGCCGGATCGTTTTTTGAAAAGTATATTGGTACACCTAAATATTAGTTCTAATCGAGTAAAAAAAAATAGTTCAGTGATAGTTGACGAATTAAAAAGGTCGCCGTGATTGTGCAAAGTTTACAAATTAAGAAGTCGGTGCAGCAGTGGCGCTACCTGGTGGAGAAATTTGGAACTAACTGGAGGAGGAAAATATACACTCTGGTGAAGTGGTAAAGTGCAACAAACTGTGAGTACGCTAAAATTTGAATCTTATTAACAGTGATAATTTATTTATTAATTAACCTAGGATGGAAGAAATACTGGGCTCTAAAAGATATTATGAAAAATTCGGAAATACCAATAGAAGGGAAGAAGAAAATATTTAATACATGCATTCTACCAAGCATGACCTACGGATGCCAGATATGGAGTTGTACAAAGAAAAATATCAAAACACTAGAAACCTGTCAACACCGAATGGAAAGAAGCATACTCAACATAAAATTAAAAGATAAAATTAGTTTAAAAACAATCAGAAAACGAACTAAGATTAAAGATATAAAATACCAAATTAAACAACTGAAATGGAAATGGGCTGGCACATAACAAGAAGTAGGACAGAAAAGTGGACAAACGAAGTGACGGAATGGTGCCCTAGATATAATAAGAGAAGTAAAGGCAGGCAGTATCGAAGGTGGGAGGATGATATCAAGGAGGTAGCAGGACCATGCTGGATGAGGATAGCAAGAGATCGATCGTTGTGGAGAACACTTGGGGAGGCCTATGCCAAAGAGCAAGACAATCACAAAACCGGTGTCTAATACAAATAATAAAATTAATTACGTTGCTTTCATAAACAACCAATTTAGTATTAGTAAGTAGTACATAAGTAGTTATAAGATGAAATGTAACATATAAGATTGTTAATAAAGGCTTTTATTATTATTATTATAACAGTGATAAAATAACTTAGAAAATATATTATTAAAAGTGGACTTGTAAAATTTTGTGCTGCGTGGCTACAGCACTAAAGAATTTAGCCACCCCTTCTCTTCCCGTGGGTGTCGTAAGAGGCGACTAAGGGATAACAAGGTTCCACAACCATCTTGGAACTTAAGAAGCCGACCGATGGCGGGATAACCATCCAACTGCTGGCTTTGAAATACACAGGCCGAAGACGGGCAGCAGCGTCTTTGGTGCGACAAAGCCAGTACTGCGGTCACCAACCCGCCTGCCCAGCGTGGTGACTATGGGCAAAACACATGAGTTCACGTTATTTTTGACGTAAACTTGTGGAGGTCTATGTCCAGCAGTGGACTGTATAGGCTGTAATGATGATTGTAAAATTTTAAAGTGTTTGTTCTTAAATATATTATTTTACAAACTAGAAGACATATCTTATTAGCGTTTGCAAAAAATTAAGCTACGAATCTAATTGAGTGAGTAGTGTGTGTGTGTGTGTGTGTGTGTGTGTGTGTGTGTGTGTGTTTGTTTGTGTGCGTGTGTGGGTGTGTTTGTATATATATATATATGTGTGTGTGTGTGTGTGTGTTTGTGTGGGTTTGTTTGTGTGTGTGTGTATTTTTTTGTATGTGTGTGCTTGCGTGTTTTTAATTTTTTTTTATTTATTTAAACTTTTCTTTAGGAAATTATTCACTTTGAAGCTTAAAATAATTAACTGTCACTTGTTCATTGTTGTCAGTATCATTTACACAAACCATTCATACATAGAATTTAGAATTCTTTATTATTTTGGTAACCGTATATTGGTAGGCTATGTTAGTTGAGCTTGGTATCAGAGGTGCATATACTTACGAGCAGAAGATCCCACAGTCCTCTCCTGGTCTCCACGTCCAGACCAGAAGTGGGTTCATCGAGCACCAGCACTTTGGCGTCTCCAGCCAGTGCGCAGGCCAGTTGTAGTCTGCGCTTCATACCACCTGACAGTTGCCTGCTTTGGTAGGACGACCTATCGGCCAATCCCAGTTGTTCGAGAAGAGCTCGTGATGACTTTGTTGCTTCCGTGTAGGAAACGCCTTTCAGCTGTTCAAATATAAACACACATCACAATCCTAAACAAAGATTTCTGTCTGTATATGTATTTTTTTAGTATATAGGAATCTATTATAATATATTATTACATAATATATAATCTATAAAATATCACTGACTGAGGTAGGGCACAGCAGGAAATTTCCTGCTCAAATTATGGAGCAGCCCTACTGGGAAAGTACCTCGACATTACAGAACAACTAAATAATAACTGTTTTTAAGCAGTGTTGTGTTCCTGTTGGTTAGTAAGGTGACCAGCGCTCCTGGAATTGGGGACAGAGTCGGAAATGCGCTTGCGAAGCTTTTGATATACAACATTAAAAGCTATTGCTTCGGATACTGTTTCCTTCACAATTGCTATTATTTAATTTTAATAAAGTATAACTTTTAACGTTTTAAGCCAGAGAATTTTTATTGTAGGTTCTAGAATTAATTTAGTGCAACGTGTTGCCATTATAGATAAACTTTGAAAAATTTCAAAGATAATGCGCGGGTAATTTAAATTAAATGAAGAGTGCAACAGCTTCATTTACATATATGATATTTGTAATCGCTAACAATCAGGTGAGCCGTACGCTTGTTTACCGACCTAGTTTGTTATATAAAAAAATAACTTGCAATACAGCTTTTAATGACTTATATTTTTGTAATTTCTGTTCGTATAGTAATAAGTAGTAAAAAATTGTAATAAATTAACATTGTTGTGGTCTGTGGTTAACTCAATAAACACTGTAATTGTGAATTTGCTCGTGTATATAATATAACGATTGCCACTAAAGTTACCTAATTTTTCCTCCTCTTTTTTCTTAATGTGAATTTAAGAACCATTTCACAATTTTACGCTCTGCAAGTTTAGGTAAATTTGGTCGCATCGCGCGAGTCGTACGAGCCGCGCGATCTTTGTGCTAGTACGTATAGTGTGACAACCAAAAGACCATCGTGATCATTTTCTGATGTATAATAAAAATTATAACTATGGTATAAAATGTTTTTTACATAATTAATTTGTTAAAAATTTCAAGTATGTTATATAACAACAGTCAATAAATTTAAAATAAAATTAAAAAAATCAATTTTATGAAATAATTTTTTTAAATTGATTTAGTTTTTTCAGTTTACGAATGAATCTAATATTTACGATATGAATAAAAAAGCATTTAATGACATCGACACCGACAAACATATTAATTAACAAATAACAAGACAAACAGATTGAAATGCCTATTTGTATTGATAGTGTAAGAAAAGAAAATTAAATTATACATTTGTTTACAGAAATTATCATTATATTATTTTACAGTCATTTTCGTAATATGTTTATTTTATTTATATTTTATTATGAAAGTATCAAATGCGTTTTATCCGCTATAACAACAGGCGCTTGGCGCGTGTGAGCGAAAGAGACGGCTGCGCAGAATTTGGCGTGGACCTTACCTCTAAGAGCGCTAGCGCTCGACTGATTTACCGGGCTTGATGCGTGGCAATATATACTATCTTTTTATTATTTAATATAAAATGTATTAAAAATAATTACATCTTTTAATTATTTTTTTTGTATTCCTTAATGATGTAAGTTTACTTTGATGAAGATAGTTCGTTAAAATTTCTTAGTTTTCTAAGAGAAATATCGCTTTTAAAATTGTACTTATTTGGAAAATATTCGTAACTTTAAATTTTTTTTATCGTTTAATAGAGATACAAATGGAATAAAAATCTATGATAGTGGACAACAAAATTATATTCCACATATTATGATATTTTTTTTAAATGCTTTCAACGTAGAGGTTATTGAAAAGTAGGACTTCAAAGTATACATTGCGACCGTTTACCCAGGGAGGAGGCTGATGATAAGGTTAATAATTTTATACACATAATATAAATCAAAATTCTGATCTGACTATGGACTACAACAAAGGTTGCTCTATTATATTTCAAGAATATAAATTACATTATTGCATCCAACACTGACATTAACGACGACAAAATATTACAATTTCGCGGATTGTTACCAATTTTTGTGAAATGGCTCTTAACTAATACTCAATTTTGCACACCTACAAACATCTGCTCTTGTACGTCCTAAGGTTGTCTGGTAGAGAATGCCCTTAGTATTAAGCCCGCCTTTTGTACAATTAATACATAACTAAATTGCAAATGAGAAATTAACTAAAAACAATAAATACTTAGCATGTTACTAACCATAGTGAAGAACATGACGTGCTCCGAGACAGTAAGATCGGGGAAGAATAAGTTGTGTTGAGGACATAATCCAAGTATCTTATGCATTTCGTCCTTTTGCGTCACAGTTTCCAAACCTTCTACATACACGTTACCTTCAGTGGCTTTCAGCATACCTATGAGAAAGGGTTAAAAAAAATTATACCAGATTTATTATATTTGTTTAAAAATTTGAATATTGTAATTACTGCTAAATGTCTCTCTCTCTTCCCTTCACTCTCTGTTTTTCAAATTTAAATACTTTTTCTTGTGGTTACAAGCTTGCTCAGTATTTGGACTGTAACTTTCAAAGCCCTATCTCTATATCTCATTTCAACACAATTCCACCTACGACAAGATTTACAAGAAAATTCGTTTGTAATAGGCTACTTACAAAAACGACAAAATCTTAAAATCATATTTAAAGACCGTATTAGGCTTGCTTCTAACTTTAAAAGTAATTTAAAAAAAAAAATTATATTTGATTGAGATGAATTTTAAATTCACCTGAAATATGTCTGCAAGTAGAGCTGTATGGTCTCAGACTGGTTAGCAAATGTTTTGTGCAAAAAACTCACCAGTTATAATCGACATAAGAGTTGTTTTTCCGGCGCCGTTGTGACCGAGCAGTACAGTGATTTCCCCTTTATACACATCTAGGGTAACTTCGGAGAGGGCGCGTTGATTTGCAAATACCTGAAGTGGGTTATGAATTTTATTTTTATGAAAGTTATTTTTTGCTACTGGTATGTTTCGGATTATTGACCCGAAATAAATGTTATGACCTAAGACCCCTTAAACCTTTCTTATTTTCTGATGGACAAAATTTATACAATAGAATAGTATTAGTGTGTACAGAGAACGTCCACATACCCGCTAGCATTGGCGACGGCCACCTCTTAGGTTTCAGGTGTTTAAGGTAAGTAAAAATTGTACTACTACATATCCTTATTTATTTTTTTATTGAAATTTCATTTTTTTACACATCTAAGTCAACAAAGTTTTCCTATAAGTCTTAAGCTCGTAGTAGGTAAGGCTTTATGACTTTTAAGTCCACCGTATGCGTGACGTATTGAATTCAATTATGCACACTTTTTATACCGCACGTCGTACATATATATATCTTTGTTATTTGCATTACTGTTGTCTTTTTTTTATTTAATTGTATTTACTGTTAACTATCTGTATAAAAAATGTCTACCATGTCTTGAATAAATGTGTTTCTTTCTATCTATATATTTATAAAACGTAATACTAACTTTGGAAACGTTTACAATCTTAATTCCAACTTCCATATTTTTGGGCGCCGCCTCAAAATACTGCGGGTCCTCGGTTGTCTTCTTGAGATCTTCTAACTCTTCGTATTCATCTGGCGTCACTCTTTTCTTGCTCCAATACTTCTTCTAAAATTTGTTAAATGTTTGTTACGAAGTTCTTTTAATTAAACCTATTGCTAAGTAAAAAAAAAAAAACATATATATATATATTTATCAGTTCAACACCACTCAGCTCAATTCTTTGACAATGATGCTAATCGCCAAATGGCCAACTTCGGTGTATCCCTTTTTATATCGCACCCCCTCTACTGCGCCAGGTGTCACACAACTATATTATTTTGTCTTCCATTACACAATTTAGAATTTAGTTATTTTGTAAATAAAATAATTTAAAGCAATGTGCAATATAATAAATGGTGTGAAATTATACATTTTTTCATATAATCTTGAAAAAAAATTCCAAAAAAAAATTTGAATCGAAGGTTATGATTTATAAATTTGTCAATAATGGCTATATTGTAAAGATATAATTTTTTGCATATTACTTACTTGAAAGAGGAATTTCCAAGGTAACGCCTGACCGTACGGCCCCGGTCTAACCTTCGCCAGGTACCAAGCGAGGCCGAAGAACAAGAAAGCTTGTACCATCAAACATAAGTAACAGGCCAACACTGAGCCACTGCTGCGGGTGTGGCTGCTCGTGACGTAGAAAAATGAGAGACCCATGCCTTAAGAAAGAAGAACATTTATACTTTTTTTATATTTTATTTTATACAAAAATTTCTACCTTATTGTTCATAAAAATATATATGGGCTATACTGGTAATACTTACCGTATTACTTCAGTATATCCTACAGGTAAGTGACGTCAGTTATCATACTGCTGCCACAAGTACCACAGGTAAGTGAGGAAAATTATTGTACTGATGCAGTACGCTTTAGAGGTAAATGTGGAAAGTTATTATACTAATGCAGTACACCCTAGAGATAAATGACGACAGTTATCGTACTGCTGTATTATATGTTACAGGTAAGTGTCAACAATTATCGTATTGCTGCAGTATATCTTACAGGTAATTGAGGACAGTTATCATACTGCTGCTGTACATCTTACAGGCAATTGCGGACAGTTATCGTAATGATGCAGTACATCCTACAGGTAAATGAGGAAAGTTACCATATTGCTGTAGAGCAGCCACTTCATCCCAGAACCAGTGCATGGGTACGTGAGGTAGAAGTCCACACAGGGGCAATGTCCAGCGCGGTAGCTCACGACTTTGCACCAGATGTCCAGGTAAGTACAGCAGAACATAGGCTAGAACTGCTAGGGTCTCCGTGTATTGGGCTAGACAAGAAACATACTATATAATAAATATAACATATAATTGACAGCACCGAATCAGATAATTCTTTTTCTTGACTTCATTCTTGTCAGAACAAGATTTGTATAAAGGAAAATAATTATAAATATACCATAAATATTGTGTTAGCATTATATGAATCAAATATAAATTTAAATCAAAATCGACTTACTGTTATTGACAATATAGCTGCTGCAGAAGGCCAAGGCGATAACCGTTATATAATGAAGCACCAGCATGATAAAAATGAGCAGTGGGTTGGTGTTGGGCAAAATTGGTTGAGAGCTGACGGTGACGAGAACTGTGGTCACGACGCCGTACACGAGACCGGCCGGTACTACGTTCAATACGTGACTTATGCCGAGGGCGTTGTTTGATACACCCACCATCTTGATCAGTTCCTGGAATAACAAATAAAAAAAAACAAAAATGTACGCGCGTGACAGACGGCACCAAATTGGATAATTCTTTTTTTGTGATATTTACAGAAAAAGATTTGTGTGAAAAGAAAATTTAAAAAAAATCTAAAGATATATTTAAAAAAATATCAATGCGAAGTTCATTGGCACAGATAGTAAAAAATAATTACTAAGAAAAAAAATTTTCAAGGGAGACCTTTTTTAACAGACTTCAAAATAAGGTGCTCAAAAGCTGGTCCTTGTCATCATAATTGTCAGTTTGTCATGTCTCATTTGAATTTTAGCTAGAACTGACGAGTAATTTTTGAGTTACGCTTAAAATTGCGTAACTCAAAACTTCGATCATTGATGATCCTTTTTTATCAGTCAGTGTAAATTGAAGTCAGTTTTTTTTCTGTTTGAGGATAAACATAAATATTGACAAGATTTAAAACACTGGAATATTTAGGTACATAAACTTTTACAAAATAAATGTAGAAAATTTAACGTACCTGTATACCAGAGATTCTTTCTTCCAGTAAACGTGCCATTAGAAATACGAAGACCAGCAACAGTGACAAATAGCAGAGAATTTTCAGCAGGGTACTGATTTGGTTCGCCATTTGATTTTCTTTTGTCCTCACATACGGAAACTCTTGTAAGTATACACGCTGAGTGATGTGACAAAAAAAAATTATATATATATATAAGGACAAAACTTACAAAGTTGTTTATAGCACTTTTAATAAATGACAATTATTGATTTTTTTTTTAACAAGAGTTATAGTATTATTTATTTATTTATTTATTTATAACTTCCCTGAACGAGTCACGCAGTATGTGTACTGTAGTGTGCCTACGATATAACAGTATGTAATCCATTTATTAGAGTAGTAATAAAGTATATTTTCAAGCCTTCGGACGTGTTTAATTTAATAGCCACTGATCTGCACAGTACATGGCGACCCTGCCTGTAACAGGAGATCAGCGCGCTCGGGCACCGCATACGTACTCCTTACGTGGAGTGACTAATAAAAAACAATGCTCGTGTCACAGTGCAAAGAATTAGATTGTGCTATTGAGTGCAATTGCGCAATTATATTAAAGCTGCAAACGATATTTAATTAAAATGTGCCAATCAACCCAGAATAAAGAAGAAGTGTTTCTAAACCAAAACGCAGCCGGTTCTAACTCAAACAGTGGAAACGATGTACAAATGTTGCACTGGAATTTACTATCATTTTAACTATTTTCACTATTTTGAGTGGCATTATATTAATTTACTACGTTTACAAATTATATAAAAAATGCCATACGCGATGGATAAGACAAGAATTATTTGCAACGACGTTTAGAAGTTCGAGGAATTTTGGTAGACAAGACCGGAACGTCCCATGTATGCGAGCTTTTGACCCAGCCCAGCGGACCCAGCAAGTAGCAAGTGATTAGTGAATTTGTGAAGTGCGTTTTCTTTTTTTTATAGTGCGTAATACATATAAAGGTGCTTTTATAATGTGTAGTTCAGTGCGCATAAGGAGGTATGAAAATATTTAGTGGACTGTAATCCTTATTTTATTTAGCTTATTTATTTAAAACTAGTTTGTGTTTATATAAATACCATTATGATAATACCATTAATATATAATAATATATGATTGTTAATGGCTCAAGATCTTGATCGTATTTTAAATGAACTTAAGTCAATTAAAAATTATCTTATTAAATTAGGACCTTTTCGGAGTTCGACGCAGGATATAAGTGGTAAATATAAGAAAGCCCATGAGTTATATGATTACTTTTTGTGTATTGTTAAGAATATAAAAGAGGGCGTAACTAAGGAGGAAATAAAATCCTCTGATTTAAAAGATTTAGAGCTAACATATGGACAAATAAACCATATTTTTCTTAGAATAAAGGAACTGTGTTCAATTTCTACTGATTGTACTGTCGTTGAATGTAAAAACACCTCTAGCAACATGGAAAAATTTAATTTAAAAACTGCAATATCTTTGCTGCCAGTTATGACAGGTGACGAAAACGTCACAAAGCAATTAATTAGTAATATCGAAATGTATTCGGATATGATTGATGAAAACGGAAAAACCTCCCTAATAACTTTTATTTTAAAGTCTAGGCTGTCAGAGAGTGCTAAGCTACGAATGTCTCAAAATTATACATCAATTTCAGACTTGATAAAGGATATGAAGTCTTTTTTACTACCAAAAAAGTCTGATACTGCGATCCAATCGCAGTTGCAGCGAGCAAAACAAGGCGGGAGGACTATAGAAGACTTTGGTAAGGATATTGAATCTATGTTTGTTGATTTAACTATTTCTCAGGCCGACGGCGATTCACAAAAATACGAAATTTTGAAAACTATTAATGAGAAAAATGCTATTAAAAGATTTTCGGACGGCCTGCGAAATAGTCGAATAAGTACTATTATAGCGGCGCGAAATTATGTCACATTACAAGACGCAATTAGAGGCGCAATGGACGAGGAATTATCAGCGCAGCCAGAAGGAACAGTTATGAGTTATGGAAACACAAGAGGTAGGTCATCAGTTTATAATAACCATAATAGTCGTGGTTATAGACAGAGATATTTTAACAGTTATAACAGACGCCCCGATTCATCTTCAACGGCGTTGGCTACAGTTCGCGGTAGAGGTACGGTAACAAATTTTTCACGTCATAGTACTCGTACTAACAATAGGGGTCGTTCATATTCTCGTCGCGGGAACCGTAGCAATACAAATACTTTTAATCGAGGCCATAGGGTTCAAGGTCGTGAAAATCATATGAATATGATTAAATCGGCTGAGGAAACCCCTCAGGAAAATAATTGCAATATAATTAAAACAGATCATTTTTTTCGTCCATAATAAAGATAATGTAATATGTAATAATATTAACTCTGTTACTATGAGCGTATTAGACGTTCCTCAGAATTGGTTAATTGACACCGGAGCCTCGTTGTCCGCGGTAAAGTATGAGAATTTGATCGCGCTTAACATTCCATTCCAAATTGAGAAAATTTGTATCAGAGGTATAGGTGGCAACATACATTCCAAGGGATATGTTTATTTAAAGTTAAAAGTAAATGATATTGAATTAACGCATAAATTTTACGTATTTGAAAATCTACCCTGTCGAACCGACGGTATCCTAGGTCAGGATTTTTTAAGTAAATATAACTGTATTTTAAATTTTGAATTAAATACCCTATTACTTAGTACGAATATCGGAACTACTGTTATAAAGTTACAGATGGGTCAAATTGGTTATAACAATTATTTAATACTATCACCTCGATGTGAATCCTTGCATTATATTGACACAGATATAAATCAAGATTGCGTAATATTACCACAAGAATTATGCGATGGAATTTATTTAGCTAGTACATTAGTAACGCCTAAACAGGGAAAAATACCGTTAAAAATTTTAAACACAAGAGATGACGTAGTAAAATTAAGTTATTTTACGCCAACGTTTGATTTATTAAGTAATTATGAAATTTGTTCTTTTAGACCAAACTTAGTTAACGCGAATCGAGTAAAGAAATTATTCAACTTATTAGAATTAAATCATTTAAATGAGGAGGAAAGAATATCTATTGAGAATATATGCGCGAAGTATTCAGATGTATTTTATATTGATGGAGATAAGTTAGGAGTAACTAATATATACAATCAGTCTATACATCTTAAAGACAATGTAATGCCAGTTTATAGTAAACCGTATAGGATACCAAAATCATTAAAACCCATAGTAGATCGTCAGATTAGTAAAATGTTGGAAGAGGATATAATAGAAGAAAGTCAAAGTGAATGGTCTAGTCCCCTTCTTCTTGTACCAAAAAAAAGTGAGACTTTAGGCGATAAGAAGTGGCGCATAGTAATTGATTATCGAAAGTTGAATGAAAGAATACAAGACGACAAATTTCCTTTACCAAATATCAATGATATATTAGACGCTTTATCCGGTTCCGTATATTTTAGTCATCTCGATTTAACACAATCTTATTATCAACTTGGCCTTCATCCAGATAGTCGAAAAGTAACCGCATTCACAACCGATAAACAATATCAATTAAAAAGGTTGCCAATGGGTCTAAAAACTAGTCCTAGTGCGTTTAGTCGAGCAATGACAGTGGCAATGTCTGGATTAAACTATGAAAAATGTCTTATATACCTGGATGACCTTGTATGTTTTGGCCGAAATATAGCTCAACATAACAAAAATTTAATAGATATTTTAGAAAGACTACGAAAGGTAAATCTAAAGCTAAATCCACAAAAATGTGTTTTCTTAAAAAAAGAGCTATTGTACTTAGGACATGTAGTTTCGGCGCAAGGTATAAGTCCTGATCCTGAAAAAACAAGAGTAATAAAAAATTATCCTAGGCCATGTAATAGTGATGAAGTAAAGCGGTTTGTTGCCTTTGCCAACTATTATAGAAAATTTATCCCTAATTTTGCTGAAATCACCATACCACTTAATAAATTAAGTCGTAAAGGAGTTGAGTTTGTATGGACGGATGAATGTGAAAACTCATTTTTAAAACTTAAAAATTGTCTTGCATCCCCACCCATATTACAATACCCAGACTTATCAAAAGATAATGAATTTATTTTACACACTGACGCGTCTGGGGTGGCAATCGGTTCAATGTTGTGTAATAAAAATAATCTACCCATAGCATATGCAAGTCGCACACTTAACAAGGCTGAAATTAACTATCCCACAATAGAAAAAGAATTGCTGTCTATAGTATGGTCAGTACGTTACTTCAGACCCTATTTATTTGGTAAAAATGTTACTATTAGGACTGATCACAGACCTTTAGTATATTTGTTTAATATCAACAGTCCCAGCAGTCGCTTATTAAAATTTAGGCTGAGTTTAGAAGAGTATGATTATAAGATAGAGTACGTGAAAGGAGCGAATAATGTGGCTGCAGACGCATTATCTCGCATAGTTGTGACATCAGATGAGTTGAAAGAGGTGAATAAACATATCGCATCTGTAATGACTAGACGGATGAAGAGAATGCAAGTCGATGAATGTAAAGATACCGATTTGGTCGATAACAGTTCCACAGATTGCAGGATTGATCACCCTAATGTCGTGGAATTGCTTAAAAAACCAAACTCGGGAGTCGAATTTAGATACGAAAAATATAAAGCTAGTTGTCATGATGATGTATGTATACAAGATAAACAATTTTTATATTTACCATCGAAGTATACAATCTATAGCGATGTAGACACCCGATCATGTTCTGCGCGAGCCGCATTCGTGAGGGGCTTAGAGTCTTTTTGTAAAAAAATAAATGTTGACGAGTTATATATTGTAAAAAATAATAAAAACAATCTATTGATTGAATGGTTAACCAAAGAAATAAATAATAATCCAAAGTGGTCCGGACCACGACTTTGTGTTATTAATGGAGTAATGAAAGTAGATGACGTCAACGATAGAAGAGTGATTTTAAATGATTTTCATTTACTACCCACAAGTGGACATGCAGGCGTTAGGCGCATGCTAAATAATATTAAACGATATTATTTTTGGCCAAACATGTGTGAAGATGTTAAAAAGTTCGTAAGAAGATGCGATAGCTGTCAAAAGCAAAAGCACTCCTTACCAACTAAACAACCCATGGAAATAACAACAACAGCTAAAAGCGCTTTTGATAAAATTTATTTAGATATCGTTGGACCATTAGAGAAAGATTATGATAATTTTTCATACATATTAACTGTTCAATGCGAATTAAGCAAATACGTAGAAGCTTATCCTTTAGAAACTAAGGACAGTGTTAGTGTAGCTAGAGCTTTTGTAGAAAATTTTATTCTTAGGTATGGGGTACCGCGAGAAATTGGAAGTGATCGTGGTACTGAATTTATGAGTAGTACTATGACTGAGGTATGCAAGTTGTTGCATATCACACATATTTCATCCACTGCATATCACCACGAATCTTTAGGATCTTTGGAAAATACTCATAAATCTCTTAATTCTTTTTTGAGAATACAAACAGATAACAATTCTAGACATTGGAGTCATTGGTTGCAATATTGGTGTTTTTCGTTCAATACAACCGTACATAGTGAAACAAAGTATACACCTTATGAACTTGTTTTTGGCAAAAAATGTAATTTACCGAGCAATTTATTGAATAATAATTTAATAGAACCTTTATATAATGTAGATAATTACCCTAAAGAATTGAAATATCGTTTGCAAAAATCTCAATTTGATGCTAGGCAAAATTTAATTGGAAGCAAACAGCATAGAAAATGTATTTTTGATAAATATGTAAATCCTATAACTTATAATAAAGATGATTTGATCTTAGTTAAGAATGTAACAGGAAATAAATTAACTTGTCCAATTTATTCAGGACCTTATAAAGTCTTAGAAGACATGTCATCAAATGTGAAAATTTTGAAAAATGGTAAAGAAGAAATTTTACATAAAAATCGTACAAAACTTTACTACACTTGATATTATATAAATTTATTCGAAATTTATGTCATGTGTAAATCCTAATATTGTATTATAATACAAATTATTACTTACATATATGTATTGTTAGTTTAAGTTAAGAAAAAAAAAAAATGTAACCTTAGTATATTTTTTTTTTTTTTCATTTTATGGGGCGTGTAGTGTGCCTACGATATAACAGTATGTAATCCATTTATTAGAGTAGTAATAAAGTATATTTTCAAGCCTTCGGACGTGTTTAATTTAATAGCCACTGATCTGCACAGTACAGTACGTTCCCTTATCTGCATTTTTAAAATTTTTATTTTAATCAAATGTAATAAAAAATTAAAGATAACAAAAAAAAAAGCATGACGTTAATTAATCAATTATTAGTATTAGAAATTACGGAGAAATAAACGCATACCTGTGTTATTGTGTTGCCAGTTAATAGTTCCAAATAGTTTCGATCGATGGCCCATTGAAGTTTCATAAATGGCTCGTAAATTGTACCTTGAAGTTTTAAAAGTAATTAAAACGTATATTTATTAAAAATACATATATCTTTTATAATTATATACAAATTTATATATACCAAAATACTCATGTGGGCCGAGCATATCGCTGCTCGAGCGAAAAGAATATGTTTTAAAATCTTTTAACATCCGAATTGTGTATTTTAATTTCTCTGGCCACGTTTCTGACGTCACGTTCACGTTCTGAAAATATTAAAACAATATTTAAAAAAAAAAAAAAAAAAAAAAATTAATAAACCGCTATAAAATCCGAAAAAGTTTCATTATAATGATTGAAATTCGTGTAAGCATTAGAAAACAATATGACTACAGATCAATAGATCTGCGACTGCCTAGTGACGCTAGGACGTGGTAAGACGCTTATGGTGATCATCTGACATACATTTTTATACATTTGTTTTTATTTCGCTGAATAGTTACGATGTTTTACTATACTCATAGATTTATCTTATTTGTCGAATACAACATACAATAATGGATATATATAGCAAACGAATGTTTGATTACATAGATTTTTAGCTGTGAGAAAAGCTATATTGATTAGATCGAGAAAAAAAAAACATTTATTTTGTAACATAATGATGCTGCGTGGTTATGTGCATGCTTTATGGCATCAAAGAATATAGCCACCCCCTCTCTTCCCGTGGGTGTCGTAAGAGGCGACTAAGGGATAACACAGTTCCACTACTACCATGCAACTTAAAAAGTCGACCGATGGCGGGATCACCATCCAACTACGCTTCAGCTTGTAATATCCCACTACTGGGCATAGGCCTCTTTCCCCATGTACGAAAAGGATCAGAGCTTAATTCACCATGCTGCTCCAATGCGGGTTGGCGGATATATACCCTACTGTGAGTAACGATCGCTATCAGGTGTACATGATAACAATCGGGACCGACGGCTTAACGTGCTCTCCGAGGCACGGTGGGGTGACCCATAAGGACTGCACAAACACCCAGATCACGGCAAACAGCTGTATGGCCAATACAAATGTTTGTCGTGTGCGGGGATCGAACCCGCAACCACCAGCGCAACAGCTACAATCCATGGCTGTGAGCGTTGCGCCAACGCGGCGTCCAACTGCTGGCTTTGAAATACACAGGCCAAAGACGGGCAGCAGCGTCTTCGGTGCGACAAAGCCAGCCCTGCGGTCACCAACCCGTCTGCTCAGCTTTTTTTTCATTATTAGAAGACAAATTTATACAAAAGAAAAATGTATGCGAAAAAATGAATTTTTTGGTGCGTTTCTCTTCACCTTTGTGCTATTATATAAAAAAATATATATTTATTTTAAAAAATTTAAATATTTACGCAATTTTTTATTACTGCATATTCTCAATTTGTCTGTTTCATATAAATTACACCCTATCTACAAACGTATTCAATGGAATAAATTATATGGTTCAGTAATTCTTATTCACTTCGAAACATGATAGTGGAACGACAAACAATGTTGACAATCATTAGGAAGCATTACTGAAAGCATCATTGTATCAACAATTGAAGGCCACTAGAAATAAATGTGGCCATTATACTGGGAAATTAGTGACTCACAATTTTTTTTAAAATAAATATTTTAGTTTAGAATTCTTAAACTATTTAGCACAGGAGAACCGTCCTAGGACCCCATTGCCAAGTTACTTTTAAAATCCTGTCTCTAGCTTTTTCCTATTCATATTTGTCTATTTTAAGAACTTTGACTCCAGAAAAACCAATTTTAACTACTTTGGAAATCTTTGGTGCACACTCATTTATGGATATTGATTTAAGCATTATAATTTGAAACATTAACATTTCAACTATCGCTAATTTCGCTGATGATAATAAATCCCTATTATGGTATATTTTGAGTCTTGTTGCAAACACCCTTTCCTGACCTGACCCAGGATTTTTGGTTACCTTAATCATCACAGGCACACAACACTACTTAAGGGCAGTGTTATTTAGTTGTATCTTCTCCAGCTTCTCCTAATTTTAAGCAAGATATTTCTCGCCATGCTCTATCTTAATCAATAAATTATATATATCCTTGACAAAGAAGAAATTCCTACTTAGGGCTGCTAAGGGAGGCATTCAACTTAATGAATATATATTGATGTATGACTACTGACTAAATACCTGAAATATTATAAATGCGAAATCATCCCACACTTCTTTTGAGAATTTCTGTAGCTCCGCTTCATTCAGAGCTGGTGTAATTTTTGGTTTTCTGATAGCTGTAATAATTAAGATGAATGCATTGAAATATGTTGTCAGGAAGAGACTGCTGCTATAAAAATATTTCTTTTGTAAATATTTTTAATCTGTAGTTATAATATTTTTGGTGTACAATAAAAAGCATTATTACTTATGTTTAATAAATAATATACTATATTATAAATCTATACTAATATTATGAAGCTGAAGAGTTTGTTTGTTTGTTTGTTTTAATGTGCTAATCTCCGGAACTACTAGTCCGATTTGAAAAATTCTTCGCAGTGTTAGATAGCCCTAGCTATATATCATCACACTAAGATAAATAGGAGCGGTGCATCAATGAAGAATGTTTCAAAATCTAGGGAGTTTCTTTCAAGAAACTATTCCACGCGGACGAAGTCCACAACAATTACATTGATTAAAAGCTAGAGTTGTATTAAAAATTAATTTGTACAAATACCATATTATTTTATTTACAACTTATAAGCCCTTTAGTATTATTTCTTATAAGGTTTTTACTATTACTAGCGACCCGCCCCGGCTTTGCGCGGCTGCAAAAATTATCAGTGGTCCTCTACAAAATTATGCATGTATTATACATATAACTCTTCCTTTGGAATCACTCTATATACTAAAGAAGACCGCATTAAAATCCGTTGCGTAGTTTTAAAGATCTAAGCATACCGACAGCGGGAAGCGACTTTGTTTTATACTATGTAGTGATTATCTAATTATCCTGTTCTTTTTAATAAAAAAGGGATAATATAAAAAAAAAACTAAGTTTATAAATGTTACCATTTGTGTATTTTTCTTGATAAGCCAAACTGTCTTCAACTCTGCTCATCAGCAGACTTGTGAGGTTTGTTTCCGGTGTGTAGAATATGGAACTAGGACCAATGATGGAGTTTAACTCGACTGGATCCTAAAAATATAAATAATGACTTATGAAATATGTGTGTGCGTGTGTGTGTGTGTGTGTGACGACTGATAACAAATCCTTTGCAGCAGGGGTTCCCAAAATTATTTTGTCTACTGCCCATTTTGAGAATAAATTATTTTATAGTGCCTCCTTTGAGCAATCTTTTAATGAATATTAGATGATGTTGACAAGTTGTAGTCGAGAGTCACGAGCTCAGTCGATGTCTAAGAGATTAAATTACAAATCACTCCCAACACCTCTATGCAATGCCACTATTTTTTTTTTCTCTTACAGCTCTTCAGTACTGCAGCGTCCACAACAAGGGGGCGTTATCGCCCACTTTGGAAATACTGCTTTACAGTACCCGTATTGTATATTGTTAGTAGTGAATGAGTCACAGAAGTACCTTAATATAATAAATAAATGGATTCAACAATGCAGGTGTCATATGCATGAAATACTAAACTCAAATAAAGATACCCATAATTGAAAAAAAAGGGTTTAGATCATAGATGTTTGTTGCGGTCTGTTTATTTGTGCATGTATGTTCTGTGTCTTTCTGGACCTCCGATACAGGATTCACATACTAGTAAAGATGGAGAGGCCTTTGATTTATAGGTACTTTAATAAAAAATTTAATGTGGTATTTTGACTGTTGAAACTCAAATATTATAGGAGGATATCAACAAATACTATAACTGTTTTAACACTTATACAAAACATAATAGCAAAAGCTAAAGCATTTTATATGGTTCGAGAGTATTAGTGATATAGATGCATAGGTTATTGGGGCTGTTTTTCCTGCATGACATGACTAAATTTATATTAATGGCAGTTTTTAAAAGTTTAGTTAGTTTAGTTTTTAAGAATCTGCGTTCCAAATTGATGGTAGCTTCACATTAACCATATAATCTTCAAAGGATTATTATAATTATAGTTTGTTTAAAAACCGTTGTTGTATATAAGTTATTTGAAAAGTTTAAAAGCAAAGCCTACTTGAATAAAGAAACTTTTACTTTTTATTTAATTGACATGAATCTAATTTGAACTAATTCAAATAATAAAAATTAATATTTATGTATTAAGGTCATCTCAACATGAATGTAACAATGAAACATTAAGCAGTATGAATACTTATGTATAAAGGATTTGAGTAGTTGGAATAAAAAATTACTGTATAGAATAAAATACTTAAATATATAACTACTATAACAGATAATATAATACTTACGTTTTGTTTGATATTAAATTCATCGTGATATCTTGTACTCGGTACCAGTAAGTATTCTTTAAAAGAAAATAGTGCTATGAATAATATAACTGGTGATATTATTTCGATCGGGGTGTGTATAAATCTTCTAATTCGTACGATCAAGTGCTTCCACAAAAGAACTTTTAATGTCCCTTTCATTTTTATAAAATTTCACTTCTAATTAAAGACACGACTAAACAGTGTAAAAAGTAACGTTCCCTTGCGTTCTCCAGGTTCTAAGAAGTAGTTTGTTTATTAAACATAAAATGACAGAGAATAATTGTTCATTGTGTTTGGTAAATAGCAGAATCGCTTAAACAAAACTACTAATGTGTCAAAAATGATATGTCACTTGTACGTGCGTCATATGAAACTGACATTTAACTTAACTAAAAAAAAAAAAATATTATATTTTTCATTCTACGTGACATTGGTGAAATAGTTTGTGCTATCACTGCGCTATTGGAAGCTAATATACAAAAGAAATTAATAAAACCTTATAATCAGAAATTAAAAAAGTAGCGCCTTGTAATTGGTCGTATTTTTAACTAATGAGAATAAACTATAAAGGTTGTCTGTTTACTTGCGTTCTCTAATATTCTATTGAAGTATATTCTATTGATTTAACCAAGTATGTTAGTGGGCTATAAACCCTGTAATAATAAAATTTTAATACTCAGTGTAAATTACCTTGTTTTTGAGTCACTTTCTACATAAATCATTGCTTGGTAGGAAATTAATTTTAAGCCACATTTTCCGTTACATCCATCCATATTCCATCCGTCCATATTTCCGTTGCAGCTGAATTTTAGTTTTTATTTAGTTTATTTTTAAGTTCGTTCTCAAAAGAAGCTCAAAGTATTAAAGTTATGTAAGCAATGTGTGCAACCGATTTGATACGACACAGTAGGATGAATTCTTTTCTGTTTTTAATAAATTCGTGCTAACAATCATTTCTGCGTTGACGTATAGTGATGAACATCTTATGCGTAATTGATGTTACCGCATTGTGTTGCAAAACATCACGTAAGAGGATAATATCCGTTAAATCATTTGTTATATTACTATAATGTTTCAATCGTTATAGTTGTAATAAGCGAAATGAATAAAAAATGTGATAAAGCTTGCACACACGCATCAGCCTCAAGCTACCCATTGCCTATATCCATATACCCATACCCATATAGGCCTCTCTCCATTTAGGAGAAGAATTGGAGCTTAATCCTCCACGCTGTTCCACTACGGGTTGGCGGATATGTTCCCTACTATGAGTAACGATCGCTATCAGGTATTTTATGATAACAACTGGGACCGACGACTTAATGACTCTCCGAGGCGCGGTGGGGAGACCCACAAGGGCAGACATCCAAATCGGAAAGAACTATTTGAACAAATACAAAGATCCATTCCGAGCGAGAATCGAATCTGCAAACGGTTGGTGTTTTAGGCGACTACGCCAGAGCGGTTGTTTGTGATAAAGCTTATGAGAAAGTATTTTCCGTGTTTATACCTGTGTCGTAATTAAAGCCATTTTTAATGAAATATGTGTAGTCACTGTAGATGGAAAAAACAATAATTGAATTTTAATGCGAATAATAGGAACACGGGTTAAGACTTGTTAATTGAAAATCAAAAAGAAATTATTAATTGAAATTTTTATGATTACACAGAGAAAGATTTTTTTTCTTTATATCCTTATGATTACAACAGTCCGTTAAAAAGATTTTTTTCTTTATATCGTAAAATAACCCTAAAATGGTCGTTGTCACTGATTTAAGCAACCTTCGGGTCCTTCGATTATTTTTGATCGCTATGCTTTTATGCATACTCACAGTGTTGGCATGTTTATGCATTGAAAGTATATCTGCCTGTAGATCTCAAGAGGATATTCTTGCTATGAAAAACAACAAATATTTTTCCAATAGCTCTACGTGGGGTGGGTGGATTCCACCACATGGGAATGATAGTTGGAAGGTTTGGGTTGCTTTATGGGGAACGGAAAATTCTTCAAATTTTGACAGCACCGAAGAAGGTCGAGGACCAGAAACAGGTTGGCCTACATATTGGAAGGGTACGTGTTGAGAATCCACTAAGAGTATTTAATTTATACTTTAGGATAGTTAGAAGGAATATTCCTTGAAATGACAATAATTTAACATGACAACTTTTCAAAAAAGGAGGAGGTTACTCAATTCGACTGTATACATATATTTTATTTATTTATTAATTTATTTACACTTTCGCACACTAATACAAGGTTTTAACAGCACCACAAAAGATATATAATTTTTTTTATGTATGTTCGGGCATAACTTCGTCGTTTATAAACCGATTTTGATAATTCTTTTTTTGTTGGAAAGGAGATATCCTAAGTGTTGTACGATGATAAGGAAACCAGGACCTGATGATGGGATCCCAAAGAAATCGAGGGAAACCCTCGAAAATCCGCATAACTTTTTACTGGGCGAAAGCCGATGTTTATTGTGTGATCACATTTAAATTTCATCGAGGTCTGATTACAACTTTTGGAGTAATCTTTGATAATGCGTATTTACCTACTTGACTATTTTTTTATCTACCTACGTAGTTGTCGATGTAATTGAAGTCGGTTTTTTTCCTTTGCCAGCAAAAACAATTCATTAATAAATATGACCGATGAAATGCTATCTCCAACGACAGTGCCGCAGTCTCGCAGAAATTCGACATAAAAATGTTAAAGTTTTCAACCAATGAGTAGAAGAGTTAAAGCATTCATCCCTCCTAACTTAACCATATTTTTAAACTTCTCACATTTTTGTTACGATTACAAAATTAAAACATCAATATCTGGAAAATGACATTTACTGTACAGCCTATATTAATACGGGGTTAGACGCCAGAGTCAATCGTGACTACTGCGTCAAACCTTCACCAAAATGATAGATAGGTAACAGATCTTAGTAATAATACGATATACGCATACGCATGTCGATGTTACTGAATATTGACAATTTTCAAAATAATTACCTTTTTTTCAATTAAAAAAATAGGTTTAGGAAAAGGAAACGCCGGTGTACCGCCACCGCCTTGGGCTTATGTGCCATTAGGTTACGGCAAACCAGCGTTTTGTTTCCTACAACCAGCTAAAGGTGACTGCGAGTTTAATTTAACCAGGTAAATATATATCTACTTCTATTACATTTTCAAAATTTAAATTTTATGGTATATAGTTTTGTCTTGGCCTTTGGAGGGCTAATTCACTTGTCTAAATAATTGAAATTGCGATTGCAGAGATTTTATTTTATAATACATGGACCATAGAAAGAAAAAGATTCATAGTAGTGCACATAGCAACCATTACCACACTCCAAACTACTGAAATCAATTTGAAACTTGCTTTTACCCGCCGCTTCGCTCGCATTTCATTTTTTTTTAATAAAAAGTATCCTACGTTACTTTGAATACCTCCAAGATAATAGTGTACAAATTTTCATGACGTTCGATTAAGTAGTTTTCGCGTGAAAGCGTAACAAACAAACTTACATTCACATTTATAATATTAGTTGGGATACCTATTATATGAGCGAAAATGTTAGTATCCTTTCTCATTTTTACCTTATAGGCTTTAATTAAACAAGTCAAAAATAATGTAAAACAGCATTTTCTTTATGGAAGAAACATCACAGAACACACAGAAACAACTTTATTGACCTGAAGGTACATACTTAACAAACGTCGAAAAAATCTACACGTCAAAAAAAGCTCATGGTCGCAAATCAAGGAACAATTTCAAAATTGCTACGTTAACATTAGATACATTACAAACTTAGCTAATGTACCCAATTTACTATTAAGTTTTAACTTTTTTTTCGTAGATGGGGCTTCAATCCAACACACAATGAATGTCAATTGTTTGAATATAGCGGTTGCGGCGGGAATGAAAACAACTTTACTGATAAAAAGAGTTGCAAGACAGCTTGTGTTGACGTCCCGTCAACCGGATGCGAAAGTAATACCAAGACTAACATTGAGGAAATTATATTTGATTGAACATTTATTAAGGGTGAATTTAAATAATATAAATAAATATAAATATAAAATCTTATAACACATACACGACCGTCTGTTCCCATGCTAAGCAACATAATGCTTGTTACAGGTAACAGCCGACTGTTATAGATATATATTTTTTGATAAATACATATAAATACACATATCACACCCAGACTCAGGCGGGAATCGAACCCGCAACCCGTGGAACAGAAAGCAGGGCCATTACAAACTGCGACAACGGGCTAGTCTAAAAGTCGATGAAAAGTCTTAGTTATCTGTCTCATTACGGCATGTTTCTGATACGTTTTATTTTTCTTCTTTTCTTCGTTCTGTTTGAAAATAACGCAAAACTCCACTTTAAATGTCTGATATTTTTATTCACGTTTGACTCCTAAAGCTGTTGTTTATGTGACGCGATGTGAAATGGGTCTTAAAGGCTTTTTATCTCAATGATAGGCATACGATGCCATCAATTGGAGCCAAAAGCTTAACGTGTTCTCCGAGGCACGGTGGTGACGCCCACAGCGACAGACACAGACCAGTAACAAATTTTTATATAACTTCATAATATCCATCCGTAGTGATGTGACCAATGCGATAGGTAGATAGATTAGGCGAAGAAAAGGGAAAACAAATAATATTAAATTGTATTATAATAATTTATTAATTTAAACATAATTTATTCAATTATAAAAAAAGCGTAAAAATAATTTATATGTACCCGAGTTACCATAAATTTGTCAACTATATATAAGCAATTAGGTAAAATAATTATATTGATTTTGATACTAGCTTACTCCGCAAACGTTGATAATAGGCCTGTTTTGACATTTGTCATCGGGACGTAAATAATGAAGTATAAAGTATACGACTCGGTATTAGATACCCACGATAAATCGATTCAAGTTTACGAGTATTTTATCGAATGTAAAGTGCAATTGATTAAAATTTTATTTTATTTATTTATTACTTCTTGCATAAATATAATCAAACACTTTTACGTAGTAAAAAAAGGTAAAAAAACAACAGTATAAGAAATAAAATTAAACAAAAGGTAGTTACAATGTTAGCATGCAAAGGCGGTCTTATTGCTTTAAGCAATCTCTTCCAGACAACCTTAGGTAAAAGGAGATTATTAGTAATAAAGTTCGGGATTGTGCAAAAGTAGATTAATAATAATTAGATTAATTTTAATCAGTAATTTAACTTAAACTTTAATATTGTAGGTAATTTGAAACGTTACAATGGTACAAAAGGTCGTCTTTATTTTATATTTTTATATTGTTTTCTAATATTTACACGAATTTTAATCATTATAATGAAACAATTTTTTCGGATTTTATCGCGGTTTATTACCGATATCAAAATTTTATTTATGGCTTTGAGCCCCAATACAATATTTAATTACGATTAAAATCGAATGAAGCTGGTGAAATTCAGTAGTTGATTAGTTACAGCACTAGTATTAAAAAAAAGACTTAGAAAATAGTTTTTGAGACGTTTTGTAATAATTAAAAATTGCATGCTGCTTTAAAGTAAGCGCGAAAAGAATACTCCCAATATATTCTATTATATTATTTAACGCGCCAAAAAAAACGTATTTTTTAAAAACACTTTATGTTATTAATAATTCTTTTATTGTTTCTTTATAGTTTCGTACCAAGTTACGTTCAAGGGTATTTGTCAAATGTCAAAACGGGCCTCTTATTTTGTGACGATTATAATCCCCTCAATCCCCGTCCCCCTTGCAACTTAGTGGTATGAAAAATGATGTTGACCTTGATGTTTTGAGATGTTGACCGATTCTCAGATCTACACGATATGCACACAAAATTTCATAAAAATCGGTCCAGTCGTTTCGCAGGAGTATGATAATTAACATTATGACATGAGAATTTTATATATAAGATGTAAACTATAAAACTAATTTCAATTAAAACGTTTTACATAATTATTTACAAAGATGATATTACACTAAGCTTCATATTTTCGATCTATAGGGCAGTAACCTCCACTGTGATTGTATCATTTCTTTGTTGCTCTCTATGTTAGCTAGTTGCTTGTCATCTGAAAGGAATATTTCGTGTTGAAAATCTTTAACTTTTTTATACGTATAATTAAACTTATTTATTATATTATGGAGGTATAAAATTTAAAAATAAATGTACTCTTACGTATTGAATAATTTTACAGATAATAAAAAAATCGGATTATACCGTAATTTAACAATGAAATACACACAATATATTTCAAAAAAGAACAATAATATAGGTCAGGTTATAACAGGTCCGATGTTTAGAAATGCCTGTCGAGTGTGAAGTGCTACACGAGGCACCACCAGGTTGATGTAAGGGCAGGGCAATACCAGGAGCATAGCAAAGGCGTTGTTGACCCCCCCCCCCCCCAACTATCTAACAGCTCTCTTTACCTTACTCACCACAGGAACACAACACTTTAAGAGCAGTATTATTATTTTGCTGTAATCTTCTGTAAGATTGAGATACTTCTCCACTCAGCCTGTTCTCGATTTTGAGATTTATCCTGCTACCCTATCGCAATTGAAATAAAGCAAGTTTGTCACATATCCGGCGGCTACCCACCCCTGTCGAGTATGAAGTGCTGCACCAGGTGCAGGAAGGCGCGCGTGGGCACGGCCATGTTGATGTAGGGGTAGCTGGCGCCGGCCTGCGTCTTGGCGTTGCTCACGATCGTGGCCAGCACCGACACGCGTAAGTCCGCGCCGATGCGGAATATCGGCCCACCGCTGGGATAGAGGTTTTATTTTATGTCACTAGATCGGCAAACAAGCGTACGGCTCACCTGATGGTAAGCGATTACCGTAGCTTATAGACGCCTGCAACACCAGACATCGCAAGCGCGTTGCCGACCCAATCCCCAATAGCTCTGGTCACCTTACTCACCAACAGGAACACAATACTGCTTGAAAACAGTATTATTTAGCTGTGATCTTCTGTAAGGTCGAGGTACTTCCCCAGTCGGGCTGCTCCATATTTTGAGCAGGAATTCCTGCTGTGCCCTACCTCAGTTAAAAGGTGCTTATTGAAGTTAAACTTCCTTACGCGCGCTTGACTTGGCGAGTGAGCTGGTGAATGCGTGTCGAGAGCGTTACGAAGTGTCATTGGGTGAGCCGAACGGAAGTTGAGAGGGTAAAAAGTTTAGCTTCAGTCGTGTGGTCTAAAGCACACTCATTTTTTATTTACGGTTTGTTATTACAGCCTATTCGTGTTGAGGAAATAGTGAATCATCGCTGCTATTTTGCGAAGCTGTGCTACTTTATCGATTAAATCTATTTATTTTATTAACGATTAAATTACAAACAAAGCTTAAAGAAAAACAAGGAAAAATTGCGCTTTAGCGAAACGACTGAAGTAAAACTTCTTTAGCTCCATCTAACTTATACCTCCCACTCAACTTCCGTTCGCCTCCCCCGATCACACTTTTCGTAACGCTCTCGTCACGCATTCATCAACTTGCCCCCTAAGTCAAGCGTGCATAGAAAATAGTTACAGACTTTTTTGAATATCATATCAAAAATTGACCGCTCCAGCGGGGTTCGAACCCACGTCTCCGACCAAAACAAAGTTTTGGTCGGTGGACTCACGTAGGATTAGAGATACTAAGTCTAGTTTAATTAGTCCTCTAAGTTGCATGTGTAAGTACCAAGTTATCGAAACTAACAAACTAATATTGGAATAATAAAAGCACGGGCATTATGAGCCCGTGGATATATATTGTTATATAAAAAAAAAAACCCACGTCTCCGACTGACCGTGTCGGCGCTCTAGCCAATTAAGCTATGGAACGGGTTCGAACCCCGCCGGAGCGGTCAATTTTTGATATGATATTCAAAAATGTTTAGAATTCCTAATGTGTGGGTAACACAAAAATAAAATCGTACATATTAGTTACAGACTGTAGTACAATGGGCGTACTTTTCGCTTATTAGCCATTTCTTCCAGACAAAATAATCCCATTAAATTAAGTAAATTAGAACGCGTGTCTGAAAGGCTTACTTCAACTGGTCAATTTGAACACGGCGTTCTAATTTAGATGACTTCGAATCTATGTAATCATTATATATTTCACCAAATGCTAAAAAAATTTAGAATTAATGAATAGATGTGTATAACCATTTAACTTCAAGAAGCACAAATTTTTTTGGTACATTTTTTTTTTTTTTGATAGTTATAAGGAATACAGGGCTAAACAAATATTGCACTTTTTTCCGACTCACGGAGTTAGATCTTTCGCGAGTAAAACCATGAAGACTAACTAGTATTAAAAATATTTTAAAATTAATAGAAATAATGAAAGAATATGAACCATGAATTAATATCATACAGTCACCAGCACTCACCTAAAGCCGGACTGCACGCAGCACGAAGTTTGTATCATGGAGGGCGATACGTTGTTGATATGACCGCTCGTGACGGTGGGCTTCAGATCGTCCAGGTTGTCCTCATTGAAGTACGGGAAACCCGCTGCTAATACTGATTCGCCTGTTTTCATAACATGAAATAAATAGACACCCATAGACACTTAGTAAACAGCTCTAGAGGTTTTGGCGTTTATATTTGACATGACAAAAACTGTATGGCTCATACCAATATTTATTGTTACAGGGACCATATGGTGGACATAGCAGCCACCGTACCCTGTCTTAAGAAATCTATAGGTATATTATGAATCAAAACCTTTGGTACCCCTTTTACGAAAATTGCGACGGAGGAGTATGATATTTCGCACACTAATAGTTTATATAGAGAAGGAGTGCAGAATGCTAATATATTTTTTAAAATTATGCATAAAAATACATTAAATTGATAATAAAAATAACATTACACACTACCATATATTTGACATACATTCGCATACATAGGTATTCTTTTGTTTATTATTATAGAAGTAATGTCTGACAACAGAACCCTAATAATATCCAAACTTATCATTTAAATTAATTATGGTCAAATTTCGACCACTAGTATATATTAATTGTTTTGGTAAAGACAATTATTACATATGAAAAATCTTTTAAATTGTTAAGTGGGGAAACCTTCTTACCCAATTTCACCCCATTACAAGTCATATTTAAAGAACAAATCTGAATCAAACTTGTTTTACAAAGACGGTAGTGTTAGAAAAAACACCATAATATTGAAAAGTACGGATATTAATATTTTATATAAAAACGTTTACGATTTTAAAAATCTCGATTTTATCAATAAAAATCACTAAGTATACCTTTTATAGCGGGTGTCTCAGCGAAAACAGCCGGTGTCAGATGTGTCCAATGATCGGGGTTCGTGTAGAGTAACGCCAGGTCGTAAGCCTTGTCGTCTTTTGTCATGTACCGCACTATGGCCGTCTCTTTCACTTTTTGACAGTACAGCGACACTTTGTATGATGCGTGCTGTAATATTATTAGTTCCAAAATATTTTTTATTTTCAGATAAGCTAAAATTTGAATAGTGAATTTTGAACTTCAAAAGTTATTTGTTTGTGTAACTATTTGTTAAAACTTAATTTGTTCTTGCTTTTTCATCGTAGCGGACAAAATTGGTAACATAATCATTAATCCAAAATTGTATTATTAAAATAATTTTTTAAACGGTTTTTAAACAGCTTTAAAATGTCGGTTTCTTTCAGAGAATAACGAATGGCAAGCTCGATCGATTATTATGATTTAATCCTTTGAAAGCCTTTGTAGTAAGTACCCGGATAAGGTAGTTTGAAAGTGAAGATAACAGTAAGAGATTAGAGAGTCGCGTTGGCGCAACGGTTGCAGCCATGGATTGTACCTGTTGCGCTGGCGGTTGCGGGTTCGATCCCCGCACATGACAAACATTTGTATTGGCCATACAGGTGTTTGCCGTGGTCTGAGTGTTTGTGCAGTCCTTGTGGGTCTCCCCACCGTACTTCGGAGAGCACGTTAAGCCGTCGGTCCCGGTTGTTATCATGTACCTACACCTGATAGCGATCGTTACTCATAGTAGGGAATATATCCGCCAACCCGCATTGGAGCAGCGTGGTGGATTAAGCTCTGATCCTTCTCGTACATCGGGAAAGAGGTCTATGCCCAGTAGTGGGACGTTACAGGCTGAAGCGAAGCGTAAGAGATTAGTATATTGTTAAAGTGCTTTACACAGTCTAAGCACGATAGGTGGTTACGAGGTTAATGTAAATATGGTGGGTTAGTAGTGTTGTGTGGTTTTGTGTTGTGTTGTGTTGTGCTGTGTTGTGCTATGTTGTGTTGTGTTCTGTTGTGTGGTGTTGTGTTGTGTTCTGTGGTGTTGTGTGCGTGTACGCACGTGCTTGACGACGTGCGCGCAGGTGAGCACGTGCCCGCGGCCCACGTACAGCCCCGCGCCCCACGCTGCGCCGCAGCGCACCAGCACCGTGCTGCGGTCCACCGCCTCTGCGACACGTGGGACGCTTGCTTACGAACGGTAACACGCCGGGGACAAGCCGGTAGGCTATGACTGTGACTTTGTAATCTTTGAACCAGTTCAAATAGCAAATTCGAGTTCTTATCAAGGTACGGTACAGCAGGATATATCCTGCGCAATATTTAGAGCCCGACTGTGGAATTATATCAACAAAATAGAAGATCGCAGCCAAATAGCACCTTTCGCAAGAAGTATTGTGTTCGTGGGGTGAGTAAGGTAGCCAGAGCTCCTGGTCTGACGTGCATGTGAAGTTTCTGGTGTTGGAGCTATCTACCAACAGGCGGGCCGTACGCTTGTTTGCCGACCTAGTTGTAAAAACATTTTAAGGGTTGGTAATCGAAGAGAAGTGAGTGCGTGAAAAGCGCAAAGATCTTGACAGTACGGCACGCAGGGCACTACACACTGGCCCACACCCACACACTGCCCCACACAGTACGCACCCAGCACGGCGCGCAGGGGCACTACACACTGGCCCACACGCCACACACTGGCCCACACGCCACACACTGGCCCACACGCCACACACTGCCCCACACGCCACACACTGCCCCACACGCCACACACTGCCCCACACAGTACGCACCCAGCACGGCGCGCAGGGGCACTACATATTGCCCCACACGCCACACACTGCCCCACACGCCACACACTGGCCCACACGCCACACACTGCCCCACACAGTACGCACCCAGCACGGCGCGCAGGGGCACTACACACTGCCCCACACGCCACACACTGCCCCACACGCCACACACTGCCCCACACACACACACACAGTACGCACCCAGCACGGCCGCGAGCCGCGGGTCGGGCGGCGCGCGCGGCGGGTGCGCGGGCGGGACGCGCAGCTTGGCGGCCAGCACGGCGCGCAGGGGCACTACACACTGGCCCACACCCACACACTGCCCCACACACACACACAGTACGCACCCAGCACGGCCGCGAGCCGCGGGTCGGGCGGCGCGCGCGGCGGGTGCGCGGGCGGGACGCGCAGCTTGGCGGCCAGCACGGCGCGCAGGGGCACTACACACTGGCCCACACCCACACACTGCCCCACACACACACACAGTACGCACCCAGCACGGCCGCGAGCCGCGGGTCGGGCGGCGCGCGCGGCGTGTGCGCGGGCGGGACGCGCAGCTTGGCGGCCAGCACGGCGCGCAGGGGCACTACACACTGGCCCACACCCACACACTGCCCCACACACACACACAGTACGCACCCAGCACGGCCGCGAGCCGCGGGTCGGGCGGCGCGCGCGGCGGGTGCGCGGGCGGGACGCGCAGCTTGGCGGCCAGCACGGCGCGCAGGGGCACTACACACTGGCCCACACCCACACACTGCCCCACACACACACACAGTACGCACCCAGCACGGCCGCGAGCCGCGGGTCGGGCGGCGCGCGCGGCGGGTGCGCGGGCGGGACGCGCAGCTTGGCGGCCAGCACGGCGCGCAGGGGCACTACACACTGGCCCACACCCACACACTGCCCCACACACACACACAGTACGCACCCAGCACGGCCGCGAGCCGCGGGTCGGGCGGCGCGCGCGGCGGGTGCGCGGGCGGGACGCGCAGCTTGGCGGCCAGCACGGCGCGCAGGGGCACTACACCCTGGCCCACACCCACACACTGCCCCACACACACACACAGTACGCACCCAGCACGGCCGCGAGCCGCGGGTCGGGCGGCGCGCGCGGCGTGTGCGCGGGCGGGACGCGCAGCTTGGCGGCCAGCACGGCGCGCAGGGGCACTACACACTGGCCCACACCCACACACTGCCCCACACACACACACAGTACGCACCCAGCACGGCCGCGAGCCGCGGGTCGGGCGGCGCGCGCGGCGGGTGCGCGGGCGGGACGCGCAGCTTGGCGGCCAGCACGGCGCGCAGGGGCACTACACACTGGCCCACACCCACACACTGCCCCACACACACACACAGTACGCACCCAGCACGGCCGCGAGCCGCGGGTCGGGCGGCGCGCGCGGCGGGTGCGCGGGCGGGACGCGCAGCTTGGCGGCCAGCACGGCGCGCAGGGGCACTACTGCCACCCGACACATTGACGGAAAAAGTTGCCCGGCTATTTCGGAATACAATGTGCCGTTGACAAAAAAAATAGTGATATAACTTTAGGGCTAGGACCAAATACAAATTTTAAGCAGGTAGGAAAAAAAAAAGATTTAAATAATAAACCAACTAGATATTCAACATTAAGGTAGTTTAATTTCCATTTTTTTTTACACTTACCCTCATGTAACAAAATATAATAAATAAGCCTACCTAGCTAACCCCAAAACCATCACTTCAGAAATTACAATTTAAACAAATACTAAGGTTGCTCAGTCGTAGAGAGAAGGTTCTTAATATATTTACTACATTAAAAAAAAATACGTGATGAGTATAATGTGCTTAACGAGTATAATGAGCTTAACGAGTATAATGAGCTTAACGAGTATACCACCAGAAATCAAATAACCTTGTAAATAAGCATAGATCAACTAAATAATGAGAAAGTCTGTACCTCTTCTGCTTTAATTCATACCAATTACTTGAATTGTCAATTTGCTCTGGACATCCACCGGGTGTTAAGGTTTCAACAGGAAGTTTCGATGAGCAGGATCTCCCGCCCAAAGGTTCTACTTTAATACGGACAGATGTTTCATTGCTCTGGTGATCCACGGTAGACTCAGCTTTCAAAATATTGAAAAGATACCTTTTAGTGTTTTATTTAAATTCCAAATTCAAATATCCAGGCCTCGATGATTGAAGTTTAACGAAAATGACAGAATGTAATCGAAATATAATTTTAAGTTTGAGTTCTGTTTGTAACTCATTTAAGTTCCATCTTAATTTCAAATTATAAATTTTTCATATTTAAATTTTTCCTACATCATGGTAACGCAAGTGTATTTTCTTCTAAAGTCATATCTCCATTAATTAGTTACGTAATATAATAAAATAAAACAATAAAATACTAAGGAAATATAAAAATGAAAGAATCAAAAAAAAAAAAACCCTGAAACAAAGAAAACACGTTGTCAAAATGGCGGAATCGAACCGATGCAAAATTTAAAAGAATGGTTTAAAATCTTACCAGAGTAGATTGCATAAATGTAATCTCTCGTTCCCACCATCCCCGAAATCAGATAAAAATATCTATTTCAAAATGAACAAAATAAGGAAGCTGTAACAAAAGTAAATTACGAGTTAATATGACACCTAAAGGTTATCACAAACACAAAGGGAAAAAGGTCCCACCAAAATATCGAAATTAACTCACCATTATTGTTGAGATAAATAAAATTATTATTCTCTACTTCAGAGACATAATTTTTAATATGCAGGCGAACCTGGCCAACAAAACACGAAAACGTGAAATCTTTCCCTCGCCGTTCCCAATCATGGTCGAAGCGAAAGTCCTTTTAATCTGGCAGTGTTGCCACTCAAAATTAAAAATTTATCCAATACAGTAAACCGAAAGACATCTATATAAATATTTTTTTTTTTATTATTATTTATAAAAACAATTTAGACAAAAATCCTAAGCAATTAAATAAATATTTAAATATGAAACAATGTAAAAACAAAACCGTGCAAATACATAGCAACTCTCCAAGCACGCCATCTAGTGAGCCCGCAAGCTTCGCTAGACAAACCTCAATACCAGGATCAATAGTAATACCGCGGCTATAACTAGATGTCGCTATGCACCACAATTTTACTACGTTACAATACCCCCCCCCTTACGAAAAGGTTCACCGGGTGAACCACGCTGCCCTCAGCGTTTCAGACCTGAACTAAAGAAATTCCAACTAAACTATCCGGAACACTTAAAAAAAAAAATGTATGAAAAAAAACAATAATATTGCGGTGTATTAAAATGTGCTTAAGTGAGAGCACCTTGACATCACCTCCCAGCTCATTGTTAAATGCAATGAAGCTATCTCCACGGTGACTCACTCCTTGCTGCCAACCGCCGGAATACAATTGTCAAAAGACAATGCTTGAAATCGAATCATGTGTAGTAGTGCGCCCTTCCTAGCGACTAATCACAAGAAAATGCAAAAGTTTCTACTATTTATTAGAATTGGTTCTAAATAAGAAATAGTAGTTTTCCTGGAACTGAACATAACAAAGACCTGAAATCAGAATCTTGAAATAAAATTCAATAACCCAGGAACTAAACAAAACGGAAAATACACGGAAAAATCCAAAAAAAATAAAAAAAATACAATGTATCAATCAGCCAAAATCTTAAGACAGTAAATATCAGCATCACAAGTTATTTACTCCCTTTTGCTAGTCTTCCACGAACACTCAAATCTCAAGCATCCTAACCTTACTTACATCAACTTCATCAATCCCTATTCAAACCATGGTAATGTAACTGCTAACTCAGTACATCACTACACACTCAAAAAAAACTAATTGAATATAGTCGAAACTTAAATATCCAAACAGTAAAGACCACAAAAATGAAATGCTAAATATTTACCTCTTAAAATCCTTAATATGCCAAGTACCTATAGGATGGTTGTCAGCAACTCTAACCAACTCATACACTAGAGGTGACAAAACTTTTACTACCCTGCACTTTTCATATTTAGGAGCCAACTTGGCTGTAAAAAATTTCTCAGCATCGCTTTGTGTATACGTCTTTTTCCACACAATATCGCCTACCGCATAACGTGCTGGTCTGCGCCGCAAATTATAATGCGTTGCATTCTCTGCATGAGCCTGGAACAAATTCTCTCTGACTTGACGAAATATGTCCTGTAAAATTCCAAAATTTCCAGCATATTCCTCCCTTGGCATTCCTACCTCGTAATCCTTATCCGAGTCTTTATAAAAGGAACCATTTAGTACCGGTTCTCTTCCATGGACAAGAAAAAACGGGGAGAAACCAGTGGACTCGTTTACCGCGCTGTTAATGGCAAACTGGACTTTATACAAGTTTTCATCCCAGGACCTGTGGTTGTCTTTCACAAAAGCAGCTACTGCAGTCATAACAGTCTTGTTATACCTCTCTACAAGATTTACTTGTGGTGTATACAATGGTGTGTAATGCAAATTCGGAATATTGTAACGCTTTATGAGATTACGGAATTCGGAACCCGTGAATTGCGATCCATTGTCCACAATCACCGTTTCCGGAACACTATGGTTCAGAAAAACAAAATTCTCAAGCGCCTTTACAACAGCGGCACCTGTGGCACGCCTTAACGGAAACAACATTGTATATTTTGAGAAGCAACAAGTTACTACAAAAAGAAACGTAAAACCTGATCTAGATCTGGGCAAAGGTCCTACCAGATCAGCAGAAATAACCTGAAACGGTCTACTACAGACTTTTGGTTTTCCTAATAAACCAGGAGTGGCTGTTGTTGTATGCTTATAAGCAGCACAAACATCACAATTTTTAACATAATCAACCACATCCTTATACATACCGCGCCAAAAGTATCGAAGTGATATTCTACGATGAGTTTTGAACACGCCGAAATGACCAGCAGTTGGGTCTGCATGGTTTTCTTTCAAAATCCTATTAATGTCGCTCTTATGGACTACCTCTTTCCAATCGAACTCACTCAAAAGCTGGTATTTACATTTACTGAAACGGAACAATTTATTATTCAAAATGCAAAAATTTGGAAAATTGGCTGGATTATTTTTACAACCATTAAATATTTTGTCATACCAGTCATCAACGATAGTCTGTTGTCCCGAACTACTTCGTCCAACTTTAACCACATCAACCTTTATGAGTCTCGACAAGGTATCCGGAACTACGTTATCACTACCCTTTCTATGCTCAATAATAAAATTATACTGTGACAATCTGCAACCCCATCTGGCCAATCTCCCAGAGGGATTTTCCAAATTCAAAAACCACTTAAGCGATGCATGATCCGTAATAATCGTAATTGTTTTTGAACCAAAATAAGCCTGAAATTTCTCCACTGCAAAAATGACAGCAAGAGCTTCGCGTTCTGTCGCACTGTAATTCCTTTCATTTTTATTTAAACTCCTACTGACATATGCGATGGGATGATCATGTCCATCTACCTCTTGTGTCAACATACCGCCAACTCCATAAGCTGAAGCATCGCAATGTACCTTAAATGGCTTGTCGAAATTCGGAACCGCAAGCACAGGTGCCGTTACTAGTGCATTTTTCAAAGTATTAAATGCCACCTCTGCTTGTTCACTCCACTCAAATTTTGGTGCGTTCTTGCCTTTACTAGTTAATCTATTGAGTGGGGCTGCTATAGTCGAAAAGTTTCTAATAAAACGTCTATACCAGGAACATGTACCTAAAAATATTTTTACATCCTGTGCGGATTTTGGTGTCGGAAAATTCATGACCGCGGCAACCTTTTCTGGATCAGTTCGTAACCCAAATTCATCTACCATGTACCCTAAATAACGTAATGATTTCCGAAAAAAACTACATTTTTCAAAATTTATTGACAATTTAGCCATTTCTAATTTATCCAAAACTCTATTTAACAAAATTAAATGCGTTTCAAAATCTGAAGAGCAAATCACAATGTCGTCTATATAACAAAAAACTCTCCCATTCGTTATATCGTTACAAAAATTTTGATTAAATAACCGGTCCATTAATCTCTGTTGTCGTGCTGGAGCACCGCATAAGCCAAAAGGCATAACTTTAAATTTAAACAAACCCCTACCCGGAACTGTGAAACTAGTTTTCTCTTGAGAATCTTCACTTAACGGAATTTGCCAAAAACTAGAACTTAAATCAATTGATGACAAAAATTTAGCTTCTTTTAGGCTATCCAGAATTTGCGGAATGTACGGAATCGAATATGAATCCCCCTTGGTTACTGAGTTTAACTTACGGCAATCCAAGCAAAATCTCCAGTCTCCATTTGCCTTTTTAACCAAGATCACTGGGTTATTCCAAGGACTCTCACTAGGAGTGACTACATCCAATTCCAGCATTCTATCTAGTTCTTTACATAACGCCTCTTTCTTTTCCGGAGAAAGTGGATATTGTTTAATCTTAATAGGTAAAGCATCACCGGTATCAATAATATGTTCAATCAAGTTAGTTCTACCTAATCCTATCCTTTGTGATGAAATATCCAAAAATTTATTTACTACTGAATTCGCTAATTCTTTTTGCTGGTTTGTTAATGATTCAAAAGATTTTATGGTATGAACTGGTTCATTATCAATAACATTTAAATTATAAAATCTTGAAGGTGCCTTACTCAATTCCAAATTATCAAAAATTCCTGGCGCTAACTGAAACGTTTTCCAAAAGTCACAACCAAAAATAACATCTACCACAATAGATGGAATTACAAAAAATTTAATGATGTGAGTCATAGAATTGTAAGTAATCGGAATAAACATGTAACCCAAGCAATGGAGTTGGTCCCCATTTGCCACAGAAAATGTGGTGTCATTATCCACATGTAATTTGTAACCCATTTTCAAAAAAACCTTGTGCGCCTGGTTACCCAAAATTGACGCGCAAGCACCGGAATCTAGTAATCCTGTAATCTCTAAGTTGTCTACTGAAGTCTGTAAATGCGGTCTAACATCCTTTTCATTAATTGAAAACAGAACTGTGTCAGGTATGCAAGTTGTTTTATTATAATTGACACCACTATGTAATTGTGTCTCTGCACAGTCCTGGTATATTAGTTTTTTGGATTTTTATCTGAAAGTGGTGGTCTGACCAAAGGCTTCTTACTACACACTGGACATGTTTTAACTGTGTAGTTCTGCAATCCACACGAAAAACACCTTAGAGACCTCGGAACAACCCTACAAAATTTAAAGTTGTGGTTACCCTTACCACATTTATAACAAAGTTTTCTTTTTGACTGTAACAAATTATTATCTTCACTCCTATTAACCTTAACCGCTGTCGCCGAAACTGTGTTTACTTGTTTTGAATTCGGTTTGTAAGCAAACTCAGAACTTAGAAGTGCTTTATTACTACTGGGCTCCGAAAATAAAGCAGAACGTTGTTTGGCAGCCTCTAGTTTACGACACTTTTCTTTCAAAACTGCTACTGAATCTATGGTTACTAGGGCCAGTTGCTCGGAATAACATGGACGAATGTTATGTAAAAGAATGTCTAATTTTTGTTTTTCAGAAAGTTGAGTCGTTAATCTCGCAAACATACAGAACATTACCGAAAAATAAATACACACTGGTTCATCGGGGCCTTGCGTACGAGCTCTGATTTCTCCAATTAACCTATGATCATAATCGACTGCGTCAAATTCTTCCAAAAATAACTTTTTTAATTCTAACCAATTTGAGACTAATGATTTATTACCTCTGAACCACAATAAAGCTTTACCTGTAAAAAGATGAAAGGCAGAAATGAACAGCTTCGAATCTGAAACTCCATACGACTTCTTATATTCTTCCACACGTTCGATGAAGCTACGTGGGTCTCCCTGTCCATTGTAAGTTAACTTCCACTTGGCGACATTTTTGTCCCCAGTGCATTCTACTGTGGAGCTGTCTGAAGTCAAAGATTCGCTTTCCTGAGCCCAATCATTGTTAGGTTCCAATCTTGAAATTAGAATTTCCAATTTTGAACTTATCTCACTCCTCTTACCTTTTAGGGTGAGCTCGGAAGAATGTATTCTTAAATTTCTGAAATATAAATGTGACGCTAAAGCTTTAGCCCTACAAAGAATATGTCGCTCTTTATTTTCCTCAAATTTCTTAATTAAATCTTTTAAATCCTGAAGTTTTTGAGAAACAACCTCCAACTCGGTTTCAGCATCAATGTCCGTTTCCAAAATTGATTCAGAAGGAATCTCTGTTATTAAATGTTTTAATTGTTTCTTTAAACCAAGCACAGTAGGTGCTGGCGTTTCAGAACGAATGGACACCTCATAAGTTAATTCGTCTTTCAAAAGAGAGTGAAATTGCACAAAAGTTTGTTCCATTTTGATTTATAAAAATCGGTACAGCCAAGATATTAGAAATGGATCCCGGTGGTATTATCGTTACTAAAAAAAAAAAAAAAAGGTTACAAAAGCTTCAACAAAATCAAAATTACTTATACGGAATTTAAGCATACTATTAAAAAAAAACAAAAAAAGAAATGTTTAAACTTAGCCTACTCTAAATAATATCTCAACAACTATGCTTCCATTACAAAATAATATTTCTAAAGTATACAGAAGAAAGAAGAAATAATACTAAATAACATACAAAATTGTAAGGTGTGATACAGCCTTATGTGTCAAAATAATCAATGTGGCACAGCCTTCATATACACAACTCAACAAAAAAAAAAATATGTATATAACCTAAACTAGGTATAAATTATAATAACTCTAAACAAAAACAATCAACTTACTATGAAATACCAAATACAATTTAACATTGGTCAGTTGAAATGTTCATATAACTCTATATGAACCCAGAATAAAATAAAGAAAATACATAATCTAAATTATCAGAATTATCCAAACAACTTGAAGTGTGGTATGGTATAACCCCAACCTCTAAATCAAATAAAAGTAACTAATCTAATCAAATAAATAAATACAAATGCAACTATGTCTAAGAAACTACTGAATCTTAACAATTGTCAAAAGAACGTCTTCACGGAAAACTTTAAAAGTCAAAACCTCCCAAAAGAAAAAATAAACAAAATGCCAAGGCACAATATGCAGTGCAAACAAGAATGAATAATTGCAAATATGATTTGATACCAACAAAATGCAAAAAAAAAAATTATTTACTTTTAAAATTTTTTCTTTACACACTGACAATTGTCAAAACTCAAAATACTACTAATATTACAGTATTTTCAAAATCTACGGGTGATATACTCATCAAACAAGATAACATTAAAAAAAAAATTATACTCGCAACAAAAAAATGATATTAAACTGTGATTACAACAAAAAAAAAAATTCAAAATAAACCATGGGTTTTATTGCTTCACTCTAACATCTATGTTTGTATATAAACATCACAATTTAAATTAATCCGTGGGCGCCATTTGCCACCCGACACATTGACGGAAAAAGTTGCCCGGCTATTTCGGAATACAATGTGCCGTTGACAAAAAAAAATAGTGATATAACTTTAGGGCTAGGACCAAATACAAATTTTAAGCAGGTAGGAAAAAAAAAAGATTTAAATAATAAACCAACTAGATATTCAACATTAAGGTAGTTTAATTTCCATTTTTTTTTACACTTACCCTCATGTAACAAAATATAATAAATAAGCCTACCTAGCTAACCCCAAAACCATCACTTCAGAAATTACAATTTAAACAAATACTAAGGTTGCTCAGTCGTAGAGAGAAGGTTCTTAATATATTTACTACATTAAAAAAAAATACGTGATGAGTATAATGTGCTTAACGAGTATAATGAGCTTAACGAGTATAATGAGCTTAACGAGTATACCACCAGAAATCAAATAACCTTGTAAATAAGCATAGATCAACTAAATAATGAGAAAGTCTGTACCTCTTCTGCTTTAATTCATACCAATTACTTGAATTGTCAATTTGCTCTGGACATCCACCGGGTGTTAAGGTTTCAACAGGAAGTTTCGATGAGCAGGATCTCCCGCCCAAAGGTTCTACTTTAATACGGACAGATGTTTCATTGCTCTGGTGATCCACGGTAGACTCAGCTTTCAAAATATTGAAAAGATACCTTTTAGTGTTTTATTTAAATTCCAAATTCAAATATCCAGGCCTCGATGATTGAAGTTTAACGAAAATGACAGAATGTAATCGAAATATAATTTTAAGTTTGAGTTCTGTTTGTAACTCATTTAAGTTCCATCTTAATTTCAAATTATAAATTTTTCATATTTAAATTTTTCCTACATCATGGTAACGCAAGTGTATTTTCTTCTAAAGTCATATCTCCATTAATTAGTTACGTAATATAATAAAATAAAACAATAAAATACTAAGGAAATATAAAAATGAAAGAATCAAAAAAAAAAAAACCCTGAAACAAAGAAAACACGTTGTCAAAATGGCGGAATCGAACCGATGCAAAATTTAAAAGAATGGTTTAAAATCTTACCAGAGTAGATTGCATAAATGTAATCTCTCGTTCCCACCATCCCCGAAATCAGATAAAAATATCTATTTCAAAATGAACAAAATAAGGAAGCTGTAACAAAAGTAAATTACGAGTTAATATGACACCTAAAGGTTATCACAAACACAAAGGGAAAAAGGTCCCACCAAAATATCGAAATTAACTCACCATTATTGTTGAGATAAATAAAATTATTATTCTCTACTTCAGAGACATAATTTTTAATATGCAGGCGAACCTGGCCAACAAAACACGAAAACGTGAAATCTTTCCCTCGCCGTTCCCAATCATGGTCGAAGCGAAAGTCCTTTTAATCTGGCAGTGTTGCCACTCAAAATTAAAAATTTATCCAATACAGTAAACCGAAAGACATCTATATAAATATTTTTTTTTTTTATTATTATTTATAAAAACAATTTAGACAAAAATCCTAAGCAATTAAATAAATATTTAAATATGAAACAATGTAAAAACAAAACCGTGCAAATACATAGCAACTCTCCAAGCACGCCATCTAGTGAGCCCGCAAGCTTCGCTAGACAAACCTCAATACCAGGATCAATAGTAATACCGCGGCTATAACTAGATGTCGCTATGCACCACAATTTTACTACGTTACACTACACACTGGCCCACACCCACACACTGCCCCACACACACACACAGTACGCACCCAGCACGGCCGCGAGCCGCGGGTCGGGCGGCGCGCGCGGCGGGTGCGCGGGCGGGACGCGCAGCTTGGCGGCCAGCACGGCGCGCAGGGGCACTACACACTGGCCCACACCCACACACTGCCCCACACACACACACAGTACGCACCCAGCACGGCCGCGAGCCGCGGGTCGGGCGGCGCGCGCGGCGTGTGCGCGGGCGGGACGCGCAGCTTGGCGGCCAGCACGGCGCGCAGGGGCACTACACACTGGCCCACACCCACACACTGCCCCACACACACACACAGTACGCACCCAGCACGGCCGCGAGCCGCGGGTCGGGCGGCGCGCGCGGCGGGTGCGCGGGCGGGACGCGCAGCTTGGCGGCCAGCACGGCGCGCAGGGGCACTACACACTGGCCCACACCCACACACTGCCCCACACACACACACAGTACGCACCCAGCACGGCCGCGAGCCGCGGGTCGGGCGGCGCGCGCGGCGGGTGCGCGGGCGGGACGCGCAGCTTGGCGGCCAGCACGGCGCGCAGGGGCACTACACACTGGCCCACACCCACACACTGCCCCACACACACACACAGTACGCACCCAGCACGGCCGCGAGCCGCGGGTCGGGCGGCGCGCGCGGCGGGTGCGCGGGCGGGACGCGCAGCTTGGCGGCCAGCACGGCGCGCAGGGGCACTACACACTGGCCCACACCCACACACTGCCCCACACACACACACAGTACGCACCCAGCACGGCCGCGAGCCGCGGGTCGGGCGGCGCGCGCGGCGGGTGCGCGGGCGGGACGCGCAGCTTGGCGGCCAGCACGGCGCGCAGGGGCACTACACACTGGCCCACACCCACACACTGCCCCACACACACACACAGTACGCACCCAGCACGGCCGCGAGCCGCGGGTCGGGCGGCGCGCGCGGCGGGTGCGCGGGCGGGACGCGCAGCTTGGCGGCCAGCACGGCGCGCAGGGGCACTACACACTGGCCCACACCCACACACTGCCCCACACACACACACAGTACGCACCCAGCACGGCCGCGAGCCGCGGGTCGGGCGGCGCGCGCGGCGGGTGCGCGGGCGGGACGCGCAGCTTGGCGGCCAGCACGGCGCGCAGGGGCACTACACACTGGCCCACACCCACACACTGCCCCACACACACACACAGTACGCACCCAGCACGGCCGCGAGCCGCGGGTCGGGCGGCGCGCGCGGCGGGTGCGCGGGCGGGACGCGCAGCTTGGCGGCCAGCACGGCGCGCAGGGGCACTACACACTGGCCCACACCCACACACTGCCCCACACACACACACAGTACGCACCCAGCACGGCCGCGAGCCGCGGGTCGGGCGGCGCGCGCGGCGGGTGCGCGGGCGGGACGCGCAGCTTGGCGGCCAGCACGGCGCGCAGGGGCACTACACACTGGCCCACACCCACACACTGCCCCACACACACACACAGTACGCACCCAGCACGGCCGCGAGCCGCGGGTCGGGCGGCGCGCGCGGCGGGTGCGCGGGCGGGACGCGCAGCTTGGCGGCCAGCACGGCGCGCAGGGGCACTACACACTGGCCCACACCCACACACTGCCCCACACACACACACAGTACGCACCCAGCACGGCCGCGAGCCGCGGGTCGGGCGGCGCGCGCGGCGGGTGCGCGGGCGGGACGCGCAGCTTGGCGGCCAGCACGGCGCGCAGGGGCACTACACACTGGCCCACACCCACACACTGCCCCACACACACACACAGTACGCACCCAGCACGGCCGCGAGCCGCGGGTCGGGCGGCGCGCGCGGCGGGTGCGCGGGCGGGACGCGCAGCTTGGCGGCCAGCACGGCGCGCAGGGGCACTACACACTGGCCCACACCCACACACTGCCCCACACACACACACAGTACGCACCCAGCACGGCCGCGAGCCGCGGGTCGGGCGGCGCGCGCGGCGGGTGCGCGGGCGGGACGCGCAGCTTGGCGGCCAGCACGGCGCGCAGCGGGGCCAGCAGCGTCAGCCCCACCCACTCGCCGCGCCACCACGACACGCTGCACACCACCGCGCCCACCAAGCGCCGTCTGCAACCGCGCGTACGCCATTGGGGACTGGACTGTTTTTTTTTATATCACTAGGTCGGCAAACAAGTGTACGGCTCACCTGATGGTAAGCGATTACCGTAGCTTATAGACGCCTGCAAAACCAGAAGCATCGCAAGCGCGTTGCCGACCCCATCCCCAATCCCCCCAGGAGCTCTGGTCACCTTACTCACCAACAGGAACACAACACTGCTTGAAAACAGTATTATTTTGCTGTGATCTTCTGTAAGGTCGAGGTACTTCCCCAGTTGGGCTGCTCCATATTTTGAGCAGGGAATTCCTGCTGTGCCTTCCTCAGTTAAATAAACAACCCTCTTAATATTTGACACAGCTTCCGCAATGGCAATTAATTCTACATGCATAATGGAAATATTACAATATATTTTAAATTTAACGGAGGATGCATGTGTTGATCAAACACTGCTGCTCCAACATCGCTTTGGTTTTTAGATCAATCAGTAAACAAACAATAGTGATTTGGAAAGTTTTGCTGTATTGATTACAAATAGTTTTTAGTTATTCAAGGTCATATATTTTTTTGTTTTTTAATTTGTTCTATAGTTGATTGAATTATTTTACACAGGTCAAAATTTGTCATCCATGTTTGTAGATTAAACATATCCAAATTACTACTAGCTTTAAAATAATTTTCTTTAAGACATTCGTGGATTGATATTAATAAAGGCTTTTTCTTATTTCTCCAATAAAGACTTTGGCAAGCATATTTTAATTTTTCTATTAGCCTAATAATTTCACTATTTGCGGTTGATCTTGGATCTTGTTGATTCCGATTCCTTGGTGCCAATATGAGCAGAACCAAAATTGTAACTGCCTTCAGGCTGCGATCCGGATATGTCCCGCTAAACAGCTTTGCCGCATTAATGGGCAAAGCTACGTCACCAACTTGTCGCTTTTTAGCGATAAGGCCGCCCTTTGTACCCAATGAATATATTGTCAAAATTTTTTCTTTCTTTGATATCTATCATTTCTGTTTTTGGTGTACAATAAAGTGTATTATTATTATTATTATTGTTCAGAATACAACAAAATAGAAGATGTGCTTTACATAATGGCTGAATGCATCCGGAACGAAGCAGAGAGGGCAGAATTTCTTGTTAGAATTGATGTAAATTCTTTCGATAGATGAATATGGAACAGTATCCTGGCCTTTCCAACATCTGGAGAGGCAAGGATGCTATACAAATTAGTATTAATAGGATTAAGACGTAAGTAGATTATTTTAGAGATTAAATGTATAGCAGCTCTCCTATTGGGGTGATCGTGATCAAACTCATTAATTAAATAAAGATTTAAAAAATTGCCTGTATCATAGCAGGAAAATAGCTACAACACCAGTTAGACGTAAATATTGGTACTTTGAGCCAGACTTACTCATTTCCTTCAGTAAACACAGGTCCTCCTTCAGAACCTAAGGCAGTCGCCGCGTCTGTCAGTACGAGAGATGGTCTCTTCCCCACCAGTCCGCAGACAGAACCGCGCGTCACTGCGTTTAGGAATACCTGGATCAATTGTATATTATGTTTTCAAACATAACATTTCTAATTTTTTATCATATCAAGTACTTATCTTATTATATAATATATCAGCTCTTAAATTAATTTGATTTTAATATATCTATAATATAAAAATGAGTCGCTGAGTGTGTTGCTAAGCGCAAAACTCGAGAACGGTTGGACCGATTTCGCTAATTCTTTTTTTAAATATTCCTTGAAGTACGAGGATGGTTCTTACGGAGAGAAAAATTAAAAAAAAATTTAAATTTCCTGAAAAAGTCTAAAAACAACACTTTTCTATATGTACGATTTTTATTTTTGTGTTACCCACAATTAGGAATTCTAAACATTTTTGAATATCATATCAAAAATTGACCGCTCCAGCGGGATTCGAACCCGCGTCTTCGACATACCGTGTCGAAGCTCTAGCCAATTAAGCTATGGAACGATATACTCGCTAGAGCGAAACTTTTGATATGATGATTTTTACTTTCGGTTTAAGCGAACCGTGGCGCCGTCTATAGTGAGTTCTTTACAGAGACTCGTAACTATTCAAAGTTTCATATTACAATGAAAATCTTTGACAGGAGACGACACCATGCTATTTTTAATATGTACGATTTTTATTTTTGTGTTACCCACAATTAGGAATTCTAAACATTTTTGAATATCATATCAAAAATTGACCGCTCCATATATATATATAATAATATAATATCGTTCCATAGCTTAATTGGCTAGAGCGTCGACACGGTATGTCGAAGACGCGGGTTCGAATCCCGCTGGAGCGGTCAATTTTTGATATGATATTCAAAAATGTTTAGAATTCCTAATTGTGGGTAACACAAAAATAAAAATCGTACATATTAAAAATAGCATGGTGTCGTCTCCTGTCAAAGATTTTCATTGTAATATGAAACTTTGAATAGTTACGAGTCTCTGTAAAGAACTCACTATAGACGGCGCCACGGTTCGCTTAAACCGAAAGTAAAAATCATCATATCAAAAGTTTCGCTCTAGCGAGTATATCGTTCCATAGCTTAATTGGCTAGAGCGTCGACACGGTATGTCGAAGACGCGGGTTCGAATCCCGCTGGAGCGGTCAATTTTTGATATGATATTCAAAAATGTTTAGAATTCCTAATTGTGGGTAACACAAAAATAAAAATCGTACATATTAAAAATAGCATGGTGTCGTCTCCTGTCAAAGATTTTCATTGTAATATGAAACTTTGAATAGTTACGAGTCTCTGTAAAGAACTCACTATAGACGGCGCCACGGTTCGCTTAAACCGAAAGTAAAAATCATCATATCAAAAGTTTCGCTCTAGCGAGTATATCGTTCCATAGCTTAATTGGCTAGAGCGTCGACACGGTATGTCGAAGACGCGGGTTCGAATCCCGCTGGAGCGGTCAATTTTTGATATGATATTCAAAAACACTTTTCTATACTCCCATACAAAAGATTTGTGATAATACTTAAAAGTCACTGTTAGGCGATACAAAGTTCGCCGGGTCAGCTAGTAATTTATATATGTGTGTATGTGTGCGCGTATATTTGTATATATATTTCAATGATTTAATGTTTTCTTATTGTACGTCTGCATACTTTAATTTTTGTCTGTAACCGTTCCTTTTTGGGTGTGCTGGAAGAAATCTCTTACAGGGTAAAGCACACCCGTTTATACATGAGTCTCCATGACAAATATATTATGTATATAATTTTGTACGTATAAAAATTAAACTTTAGAAAGACATATTTTTGTTTGAGAATTGGCTGACATACAATATGCAGATAAATCTAATATCTAAAAAGTCGTGGTAGGAATGGAAACCACGAACCTGGTTAACTAAGCTAGCAGCCAGCTAGTAGCCCTCACTATGAGTGCAAAAGTAATTTTTTTTAATACAATGAAGTTGTTTTTATATGTTATCGATGTTGTTGTTGTTGATGTCGGCTGTAATACAACCTATTTTAAATAATTAGTATTTTTTTTAAATAGTTATCGCACCTCACAACCAAATGGTGTTGAATGTACTTGAATGTTGGTACCGCGTTCTGGAGGCGCTTCGACTATGTCCAGTAACTCTGAAAGTGGCCTTAGAGTTTGGCGACCTGGAAGGGATTACAAGTTTTTATGGACACAATTTTATAACAAAATACTAAAGGAAGCTTTTAATTTACAATTATAGAAAGTGCAAATATATCGTTATAAAGGACCCAACAAGAAACTATGAAATAATAGAACCCATAGATATAAAAAACACAATCATGCAAAATAAGGCACAATCATATAGAAGCACCGTTAAAAATTTAACTGTGTACAAGTAACAAATTGTAATATCTACATGTGATTTAATAATAGAGTCAGCCTGTAACATCCCAGTGTTGGACACAGGCCTCTTCCTTCATCTAGACTATTACTAGTTGGCAGATATATTATACTATGAGTTACGATCGCTATCAGTTGTCTATGATAACATCCGGGACGGACTGCTTAACGTGCTCTCCGGAGCACGGTGGGGAGATTTGTACAAATACAAATATTTATCCCGAGAGGGTATGACACCTGATAGCGATCGTTGCTCATAGTAGGGACAATCTGCCAACCCGTATTGGAGCAGCGTGGTGGATTAAGCTTTAGAATAAAAAAGAAAAGAGGCCTAAGCCCAGCAGCGGGATATTACAGGCTGAAGCAAGGGATCTCTGTCTACCCAAAAGTTCAACAAACATACTTCGGTTATCACTCTCAAGGTCAACAAGCACGAAAACAGAAAGAAGAGCCTTTCCGAGCTGACTCTGTGTCTCCATATCCCCATCTCGGTGACCAATGGTCCAGCTGTATAATATGTCATCCACACATCTGTCTAGAACTGGACACTGCCAGACGTGACAAATTCTGGAACCAGAGCAAAATACATAGTTTTTATGGATAGTTGCAGCAAAAGAGAGGGGTTCTTATGGATTGATTAAGGTTCTATAAAAGCTGTTCTCATTTTGTAGGACTTTAGATAATGTGGCACTAAATTGAAATTTTGTTTTATTCGATCTTAAGTTGTAGTAAATGACAAGATATTACAAACAATTTAATGCGAAAAAAAATTGTTAAATGCATATTTAGTTCGGAAGAACCCTTGTCATTTAGGTGACTATTTAAAATCTAATTATTAATAACAGAGGTAAATAATAATTTATATGAAGTTCTAAGCCAATTATTATATCTTCCCAAAATAAATAATGGTAATTACCTCCCAGTCAACACTCTGACTTGATAGCTACTGTGTTCGAAATCAGTATCATTATCCAAACTTCTCTCTCTGCTTATATTTTCAACTTTATCATACACATTTGGAAACTTCGAGTGTGATTTCTCACACGTCACGTAAATCTCTGGTAAATGGTCATAGAAGTCTTCGTTCAAAATGGGTTTTCCTCGGGCGTTCTTTATGACGTCCGCTTGTTTTAATGGAGAAAGTATGGAGCCGTGTGTGAGTACCCATCGTTTTGAGAATTTCATGCCTGATGCGGACACAGTTAGGATGTTAGCATGTTCACCGTCGTCGGAGTAGTTGTAGGAGACCATCACGCCTTCCACCTCCATCTTAAATCTGAAATAAGTTTTAGTTATAACATTAAATGTTACTACATTATAAATATCTAATAATTTTTTAGCGCTAAATGGAACTTCGTTCACGATTACACATTTTGGTTTTCACCCCCTCTATTTTTTTGATAAAAAATAATCCCCTCAGCTCGTGGTATATCTAATAATAATAATAATAATAATAAATTCTTTATTTTAACCAAACATTTACAAATTTCTTCAGCGTACATATTTAGAAACATGTGCATTACAGTTAACATCATTACATAATATAAAACGAAAGTCGCTTCCCGCTGTCTGTATGCTGAGATTTTAAAAACTACGCAACGGTTCTTGATCAGGCTTTCTTTAGTCATCACTTCAGCCTGATACAGTCCACTGCTCGACATAGGCCTCCACGAGTTCGTGCCAATAAGGCGTGAACTCATTTGTTTCTTAGTAAAAAGAGTGATTCCAGAGGAAAGTTTCTATGTATAATACATGCATAATATAGTAGAGGAACACTGTATACTGACTACTACTACTACTAAACTATGACTGATAGTTTTTGTAACTGTGCGATTCCGGGGTAGGTCGCTAGTATATTTATATACCTAATAGATATGGGCAATACGATTATACTACATTTTGCATTGCCATTTATCATAGGAACATAACAGAAGTCAATGACAAAAAAAAAAAAAAAAACTATAGATCAACACAAGAAATAATTTTACAACAGTGAGTAAACAAAGCGCAAAGGCATCGTTATCGTAAACAATTTTTGTAAATCGCGGGTAATTGTAAATACACGGCCGCCTGGATCGACCGCTTATGCGACTTTCTCAAATTGGAAGTTATGACAATATATTAGTTTTAATTTCTATAAATTATTATTTATTTATTTATTTTATTTTTTATAATGCTGCAAGGGTGTTCGGTTCGCTGGTGTTTGTAAATGCTTATTTTAATTATCTGATAATATACCTATTTGCACACTGTATTGTCTCAAATCTAGCTAATTTTCATTTAAATCTGCTATACAAATAAAATAAAATTGGAGTGTCTGTTTGTAATATTGAAATAACAGCTTTTTACTAAATGCGTATATATATATGGTAGATATACCAAAATAGCATTTTTTACAATTTTTGCCTGTCTGTTTGTTCCGGCTAATCTTAGAAACGGCTGGACCGATTTTGACGAGATAGCAGATAGCTGATGTAATAAGGTGTAACTTAGGCTATTTTTATTTTTGAAATTTAATTTTTTAATAAATCTGTGAAATGAACAATAAACCTTTTGTTAAATTTCGAGCGGGTGAAGTCGCTGGCACAGCTAGTAAAATATATAATTACATAATAGTTCCGGTGTGATACGCAACCAAGATACAGATTAAAAAAATAAACAAAATTACAGATTTGGTTGACCTAAAAATTACAGAGTACTCTTCAAAACAATGGCTTAAAAATCACATAAATGTACAGAATTGGATGGATTACAATTGATGTAAGATGTATACACACATATACATGATTCTCGACATCTAATAAGTTTAACATAGTGATGATCAGTGGATCATGACCACAAATGTCACACCATATAACTTCTATAAATAAAGCAGTTATGAGCATTTGTATGTTGGCTATATATAATCGTAAACAGGTGTTGTGAGAATACGAGCAAAGCTAGCGAATTGTCTTCAATTGAATCATATTGCCTCATCTTTGACTACTTGAAAACATTGTTGTCCATTACAACTAGGACTTAGGTATGAGTTCAAGATAGGTGTTAAATATAATGGTCATATGAACGTATATTTTAACTGACTTAAAATAATTGTGTTTGCTCGCAAACGAAAAAAACCGACTTCAATTGCATCGACAAGTAACACAACGTAAGTTGACGAAAAAAATTAACAAAAACATTAGTCGTCACTACGATTTTCGAATGTTCCTCTCGTTTTCTCTAGGATACCATCATCAACTACTGGTTTCCTTATCATGGTACCACCCTTTGCATATCTCCTTTCCAACAACAAAAAAAAAATCATCAAAATCGGTTTATAAACGAAGAAGTTATCTGCGAACACACATAAAGAAATACGGTCGAATTGAGTAACCTCCTACTTTTTTGAAGTCGGTTAAAAAGAAAGAGTTCTCATTTTGATTGTTTTTTTATCTTATAAAATACACCCGCGGTCGTCTGTTCCTAAGTTAAGCAACTTAATGCTCATGTTATAGGATGAACATACATAGAAATAATACATCCCTACTAATATTATAAATGTGAAAAGTCTGTTTGTTACGCTTTCACGCAAAAACTACTTATAGATAGATATATAAGAAGTAAAATAGGATACTTTTTATTAAAAAAATTCATGTGAGCGAAGCCGCGGGTAAAAGCTAGTGTATAAATAAATAAATACAAATATTACACAGACTCAGGCGGGTCGAACCCGCAACCCGCGGAGCATAAAGCAGGGCCACTACAGACTGCGCCAACGGATTTAATAGCACATCCATACAAATAAATAAAATTGGAGTGTCTGTTTGTAATATTTAAAAAAACCGCTTTTTACTAAATGCATATGGATTTGGATTTGGTAAAATGTAAATTTTTATACACTACGAGTATACATTCGTACACGTACATATACCTACCAAAATTACATTTTTTTACAATTTTTGTCTGCCTTTTTTCCAGCTAATCTCTGATACTTTTACTGGCAGAGAGCTGATAACTTAGGCTACTCTTATTTTAGAAATTTATTTATTTTCTAACTCTGCGAACTGAAAAATATTTTTTTTAAATTACACGCGGACGAAGTCGCGAATACAGCTAGTTGTTTCACAAACACACCCACCATACTCAAACGAAGTTATGATACATCTTTCATTATCAAGATAATAATCATACATTGAAAATAAAAATATCTACGTCGACAATCATGACTACGACACGTTTAAAGTTTTACAATTCATTGCTGGTTTACTCCACACTACGATTACAAATATCTTAAAAAAGCAGCAGTGAATAGAGTAATGGAAATATTGCTTAGTATGTTCGGGTTTATAGTGCAAGGTAGTATGATGTAGGATGAAAATAGGGTGCTAGATGGATTACAAAGCACCCATAAGACACACCCCATAGAATAAAGTAATGAGGCTTATTCAGCGGGTGGTCAATAGGACTGTAATTTGTTCAACTATATAAGATGGTATCCCAACTCATGGGTAAAGTCTTCTGAAGCGCCTTCATCGACGGCGCTCGCTTCTTTCCACATTGCTTCGTTGTATTGTGCCAAAACAACGAATAAGGTAAGTTTAAATTATTTATTATGGTGATACTACAAATTTTATAGTAATTTATGTCAAACAGAAGTTTATCATATATAAAACGTAATCGTTCAATTATAATATTAATTAATTTAACAAACGACAAATTCAAAAGTTCTAAAATCTAAACCATGCAACTTTAACAACCAGCAAAAAAAGGAAATGTAAAAAAAAAACTTTTCTAATGCATTCTATTTCTAAAATTATTACTAAAAAATTATATATTTTTTTTTTTGATAATGTTGAATCTAATTCATAATTTGACACGTAACTAGTAAGTTTCCGTAGTGTAGCGGTTATCACGTGTGCTTCACACGCACAAGGCCCCCGGTTCGATCCCGGGCGGAAACAGAAAATCATTTTTTGTTTTTAATATTTTTAATTTTTTAAAATAATGACATAAAGAGTGTATGTAATACAAAAAGTTACAGTTTGGCCAGTTTAGGTATCCAAAGAAAAAGTAAAAAATTGAAGTTTTATTTTGTAAAAGTTAGTTATATAAATAATAATTTCTAATATAAAATTTTCGAAATTTCTAATTAATTGCCGCTAGTACTAACGTATAGATAGAAACAAGACACAAAAATAGTGATTAAGTCATAATTATGTAAATTAAGTTTTATAACGCTTTTAATAAAATACGATTTGTATTTGCTTTTCATCCTTATAACATATAAAATATTAACATTTATACACGTTAGAAAATATTAAATTAGATACCAAAAAGCATATTTTATAATATAAAAAATGAAAAAAAAACTCCTTCGAGCCGGATTTGAACCAGCGACCTATGGATTACTTTGAGACACTCTACAGTCCACCGCTCTACCAACTGAGCTATCGAAGGTTAGGAACCTGACGTAAAAAAAGCAATCATGTTCTAAGACTTATTTTTATCTTATACATATTAGCACATGATTATGAATTTTAATATACATAGACAAATTAAATAAAAAAAAATTTTGTTAAATAATTTATGGCCGTTAAGACAAACAACAAAAATAGTACACAAAAAAGTTTTTATATATTTTGATTTATCTACATCGTAGCTGTTATATTTTGCTTACTTCCAAAAAAGGAGGTTTTCAATCCTACTATATTTTTTTAATAGTATATAGCTAACAGTATATATCAACCACTGCCGATTTCAATGAACTGTCTATTTATAGTCAGCTAGATCAGATACATTTAGTCGTGAGATAACATTTACAAAAACTTAAAGAAATTTCAAAAAGGAACGATTTATGACGTTTTGTCTCTTGTTTAGGATCCATGTTTTCGCTATCCTTACGTTTACAATACTTTTGATTTAAGCCTTTATTATTAAGACCAATATTGGTACCGATAGTTCCAATATTACAATTAACTAGATATTATTATTGTTAGTATCTTTTATTAGTCAGATGTGTCATCGACCGTTGTTAAAAATCAAACAAACCATTATAATTTATGATGCATTTGTTATCAATTATTTGTAATTATTAAAAAAGTGATAACGAGAAGTTAATTCAAATTACAAGAAATAATAAACAGGCTATTGGCTGGAAACAAATATTTTTAAACTCATTAAATTTTAATTAATTTTATGATTAAATTTTTATTGAGATGTTTTATTATGACGAAAGTTGATATATATTTTTATGAGGAAAATATAAAGACAAAACAATAATATTATATGAAACGTGTGATAAGAACTTTAAGAGCAATGACTTTTCAACTTTTTTTGTAAGTAATTCATCATCAACACTTATTTTTAGTAGGTATAGTACAATAGAGTACTTAATATGAAATCAAAGTAATTGTACGAACTTTAATAACATAACTTTAAAATAAGTAAGTATATATTATTGTAACAATAAAATAGTCTTAATAAAGAGGATTTTTTTTTCTTTTATCATGGTCCAGTGCATTTTTGTCTTTAGAAATGTGATTGTGTTTAAAAAATTATTCAAAATTAAAAAAAATGTTAAAAAAAGGTTAGTTATTTTACTTACTGCTCCGTTTCTTTTTCTTTTCTTTTTGGCCAGTTTAGTTGAATTTAAAAATTATAAAAAAATCAAACCACGATTTTATTGTGGTTTCGTCACGAGATATTGCATTCTGATAAAGTAACACACATTATCGTACCAACAGTTGACAGTTTACATTTATTGATGTCGGAAAATTTTATTAACCAATATATTACTCTACGTAAACATTTTATCATTAAAAGTAATTAATTTGACATTTCTCTGATAAATGTATATCCATAACTTTATTTGAATTTTGTTATTGTTGGAATATTTTCAAACTATTTGATGCGATACTATATTTTTTTTTAGTTGGAGGGTAGGTTTTAGGGTGAAGACTTATTCGAAAAAAAAAAATTAATATAAAATAAGTCATTGTCTGTATACGTAATTATAGATAAATAGACCAATCTCGAAAATCATGTAAAAACTACAGTAAAAAATGGATTTTTTGTCATGATATAGTATTAAAAAAAATCCTTTCAGCTATCGAGCTAGTTTTAGACCGAAAATCGATACTTTAAAGATTTCATTGTAACCTAACCCTACTATGTAGCAGTACTGAATTAATTTATAATCTATACTAGCTTTCCACTTCTTCTCTTCTCTCGTGTGGACTACACGACTGACTGTTTCGTCTATGTACGAGTATCTAAGTGATAAAGTAAAAATCTAACTTTTGAAATCGGGCCAGCAGTTTTTGGGTCTATTCGTTACATACGCTCAAAATATAATTTTCTTCTCTCTATAATATTTAAAAAAAAGTTTATTTCAAATAATTGATACCTGTGACTTTTTTTGCTTTACTTCAACGATGTAAGAAACAAATATTTGACTTTATTTTTCGTACTTAGTTAGGTTCTTTACTGTACATTTAAAATTGAAAGCGCAAAGGAAAATAAAAAAACTTGCACTAAAATATTATTTGTAAGCATTGTAATTTGATTAACGGCCAGTTTCAATATTCTTTCTATCTTTGAATTTCTTTTCTAAAGAATGAATTTTGACGTAAGTTCCAAACAAATTGTGTCAAAAATCTATTGCTAGTAGGCAAAACCAGAGATTGATAGATTAATGAAAACGGCCGATAGACACTTAAACCTCAATTGGTTTCCTATAAAAATATATAAATTCTATTCTGACATCCTCATCTTTACTACTCCGTAGTCATTGAGTTACAAAACAGTGCATCTTCTAATTACTGGTTTAATAATCCAGTAAATTCTTCGTATGGCACGCGTCAGTTTCATCAGATCGGCTATGACCTAAACCTAGATCTATGAACCTAGATTTTATCATCATGAAACAATGTATTAGCTACAATTCAATTTATTTTATCGGTAAACGACATTTGACAGATTAATTTTTTTAACATAATTATTTTTTTATTTATTTTAATCACTTGTTTTTTTTATTTTATTTTTTTAGATTAGACTATTATGGTTATTTTTTTATATTTATTACAAGTACCTAATTAACGTAATGCAAGTAAAAAAAAAACAAAGAACAATTTTTCAATTATTACTTGCTAGTCTATAAATTCAAAAATCATTCTCATGGATTCTGTTTATCGATCTAATTGAATACCACACTAGGTAAGCAATTAATGTCTCTGATCTACATTTTGACGCATTCCATCGATAAGTTTGCTTACTTTCGCTGCTGTATTCTACTTCTTCTTCTTCAGTTTAAAATGGCTTTCAATAGTGCCAAATGAGCGCAGATGATTTCGCCAATGTCACGTAGAATGGAGAATACACGAAGGGGATTGATCGGTGCTGCTGTATTCTATGTGTTATACTTAAACCGTAATGTTTTACAGTCTACAACTTTCATTTAACAATCAAATAACATCACAAGTATACAAACGCAAGTAAATTCGAAAGGGAGGTTTCGTTAAAATATAAGGAAAATGAAAATACTTGTTGATTCGCGAGATTAATATCTTTAAAATAAGAGGAAAAGAGAATACCTTGCATATAACATTTTACTGTAAGAATAAATTAAATTAAGCGAACGCTTGATCGCGATTGGTGCAAAAAGGTGGTGTGACCGCCGCGACGCTGTACGGTTGGCTAACACCGTTACCTGTTTGTTTCTCAAGCTACTTCTTTACAACTACCTGACCCGATCTTCGTACCGCCATATTTTTTTAAAAATATATCTTTTTTTTTAATTTTGTTTGACACAAACCTTGTTCTGATAATAGCGAACATAGATAAAAAAGAATCTAATGCGGTGATGTATTCCGGAAATTATATGCACATACATACTTTTCGGTGGCTTTTTAAATTTTAAATTTATTTAGATGTAATATTGGTGTTAGACATCGTGGTTTTTCCGCGTAAATTTCAAATCATAAAGTTTTGAGATTAAAGCCGTCTTCATCAGTCATCATCAGTCTGAATCTTCGACTAACCCACATAAGTACAGATCAATCTAATGGTAACATAATAAAGGCAAAGTTTATAAGATTGTCTTTAGGTTTGTAGTGAAGTCAGTTTTGGTCAGCTAGTACTGGTAGAAATGAAAAATTTTTATCAATCACATTAGAACATTTGTAGGAATTTAGGTGAAAATTAGCATTGATATAATATAAAATAGCACGGGGCTATTTTCCAAAACGGAAAAATATGATTTCCAAGGTATAGACTTCGCTACGGCCGAAGTCGAAGGCAACAGTAGTATTTATATATGTATCCTCACAAATTTTCATGTTCATAATAGGTAAATCTACTGGTTTTCTTATGAGTAAAACACACAGACAGTCGGGCGCTTCAATCTAAAAATGTTATTCGTATTATTAGATACTTAACTCTGTTTAATTTTATGGTCATCATTAATCTCGATATCTAACCTCTGATCTGTCGTTAAACTCAATTTGCATATCGTATCAAGTTGCATGCGGAGTAAAGCAGATTTGTGTGTTGCGAATGTGTGATCCCAATATTATTATTGTATTACCAGCTGAATCAGGTTTTCGTTTAAACCATATTCTGAACCGTAGATGGCCTAAAGGTTGACTGTAAGCGGATGGCACTAGGCAATTAAGTCCACATTATGTATCAAATGTTTTATTTTTGTAAATGTTGGCCAATGAAGAGGTAGAAATAAAATAGATGCGATCTCAATTATTGACATCCATATATAATCTTATTTTGTTATTATTAAACTTTCATGAATACTAAAACTATGATTTATACGTGGAGTGGGATATTTACCACGTTTTTTGTCATTTCGAGTTCTCGATGTTTCGGAATATATGCAAGGGCCAAAATCACGGGCATGGGTACTGTGTATTGTGTGTGCATATCCCATTTTTCATATACCTAAATTAATGTACCAAATACCCATAACTTGCCTATTTCAAAAAAACTTATTTAAGTAAATAAAATTTTGTTATTTCACACCCTTTTGTTTAGCTGCTCATCTGTCTCTCTATACCGTCAGTGGAATAGATATTGAAATGTTGATCCCTGTTGCTGCGGCATCGAACGCGCTTGGCTCGGTTCCTGTGTGAACGACGGAAATGACCGGCTTCAGAGCTTCGTTGGTCCTTAACTGTCCAATTGAACAAACGAGCGTGAGTAACCCGGGTTCCGGTCCCGTGACATTATTAGTTAGTCCCTTCGTACCGTCTTCATTTACGAACTAGTTAACTCATTAATAAATTTGGCAATGTACAAATACCTACGCTAGTTTAATTTTGATTTCTAGGATTACCTTATTATCTTACAATTAGTGATTATACTAATTGGCTAATTGCTTCTTCTAGACTATGTCGTGTTATTAAGAATATAAGTACCAGTAGGATATGAAATTATATTAGGATGAGTGAAAATCACCTATCACCGAAATTCTTAGTTTCGTATAGTTCCTGGCGATACAAGGAGACAAGCGCTACGATAAGCCCACGACAATACAATAATGGACGCTCTTTTGCCTAATGGGCCGCATCCTGCGCAGTCAAAGCAGTTCCAGTCAATGCTAAGAGGCCGTTTCTCTCGCTCCTGTGTCGCACTAACGCGTCCCTTTCCAGAGAAACAAAAAAAGGAATTTCGTTCGTTTACTTGATCGTGTGTAATCACGGACAGTTTTATTGTCCACATCCTAGCGTGGGTTTCGTTAGCTTTAACGTTACTCCGACTGAATTGACCGACGCACGTTGTAACGATGCATACGTGTGAATACCGAAAACGATAATTATTTCTTTTAAACTATATATTTTATACAATTTACTGTGTTGAGGATGCAGTGTTGACTTAAGGTGCACTTTCGAAGGGAACTCTCGTCGTTGTTGATTTCAACGGATATGCCTGCGCTTCGACGTCTGGCATCGAGTGTAAAGAAAAAAAAGTCACTTTCGCCGGCTCAGACATTGAGTCAGTCGCACAGTTCCATTTACTTGATGCGATAACATTTTAGGTAAGTCAGTTTTAGAACTCATTAGTACGAAGTGGGGTATCCTTTATATGAATGTCCATTACGGTCGTAAGACTGGACAGGTGTGTTGCATTATCCACATGATGTGTTTTCAAATTACACTAATATACCGCATTAAGGTGAGTTGTTTTGTTTTTATTCTATTTAAAAGTAACAAAATACTTTATTTAATGACGAAAGAAATATGGTGTAACAATTCCAAATTAAAATGCGATTAGTTTAATTAACTCGATTGCTTGTTCTTAAAATTGAATAAGTTATCAATTAGTAGACGATACGAAGTTATGTTATATATAAAAATAAAAAATAAATAAATAATAATACTGAAAATAATTGTAGGTAGGAATTATGGACTTTGATTTGTGTTGTACTAAGCGCATATTAGCAATTGATGATCAACTTTAAAATGAATAATATATCTTTATGTGTATTAAAATATATTTATATTTAAATATGAAGAAACCGGTAATTACATGATAAACTTGATAATCTAATCAACAGCAGTGGATTTAATTGGAAACTCAAATAAATATAAGCTTTGACCTTTTCACACGAATAAATTAATTTAACACGCTCTTGTTATGCATAAACATTTTATAAACATCGTTAAAATTTAAGTAAAAAATATTATCTCACCACATGTATGTAAATAATAGATAATCAAAATAATTTTGTGTTTACTCACCATTTGGCGTAATTTGTTTACAATTTGAGGTTATTTTATTATTTCACTAAAAAGCAAATTCGCTTTGGAGTATGTATAGCACAGCGCGATCCCTCCTTAAGACTAACTTGCGTGATAGCTTTACAATATTGTTTACTATATTACATTTATTTTAGCATACAACACAATGTCGCACCTAATTCAACATAGCGATATCAGCTGTTGAACTCTGTCATAAGTTCATGAAGTTAGAAGTTGTTTGTAGTTGGAACTACTTAGTCTGTCAATTTTATTGTACGCTATATTTTCATTCAAGTATTGTTGCTACTGCGTAGTACATATGCTTTTCACTAGATGGCGCTAAATATATATATTTATATCATGGTAATAAATTTTTTTGAAGGTTTTATAAAAATAGAACAGGTTCATTAACGATTATACTATAATAATAGTACATAATTCCTACATGAGATATTAAGACATCTCAGCTGATCCAAAATCAAATAAACCGTTGCTAACAATATTAACCTACCCGAATTATACTGGATGTGTGAAATAGTAGGTAGGTACATCAATTAATTACACTTGGATACTTGTGTATTATAAAACTGCCTTTTTTATCCATAAGAGATATTTAGCATAAACGAATTATAGGGTTCTCAATGAGGATAATGTAAACCAGAACAATTCATTTTTGAACTTTTTTCTGCCTTTTTGTGTGATTCTTCCGGCAAAACGCAAAAGCTTTAGCACGAATTTTATAACACGAGTTTAATTTTATTCACTATTGAATTCCTGGAATTATAACTAAAAAGCTAAAATACGTTTCTATTATCCAGAACGGCCATACTCAACTTTTTTAGCGGCTACAGATACGTTTCAGTTATGGTGTCGCAGGCCGCACGTAAAAATTATTTATAATTATTTAGGTATTAATTAAAACGTAATATACCAAAGTAACAATGTAGTTACTTTATTAGGTAGTATAAAAATAAAAGTTTTGACAAAGATATATATGCGTAAGCAGCCCACGGACCGCAGGATGAGTATAGCGGGTCTAGGAGATAAGTTATTAATAGAATACTGTTTTCAAGCAATGTTGTGTTCCTGTTGGTGAGTAAGGTGACCAGAGCTCCTGGAGCGAATTGGGGATAGGATCGGCATCGCAAGCGCGTTTCTATCCCCAATGGTGTTGCAGACGTCTATAAGCTACGGTAATCGCTTATTTTTACCGTTGTAGATATAAAAAAAAATCCATAAGTAATTTGTGTACTCATAACAAAGTCGTGTTGTACCAGAGGTATATTTTAAAAAGTAATGTGCTAAAAATATATTGATAAAATTTTAAGAATATAATATGTTACAAATCTTTATTTTTAGAACTCTACCGAACTTCATTTGTTTTCGCAAATGTAATATTTTATAGTCTTTGTTATTACATGTAGAATTAAAAAATATATATCCATACCTATAATAAAAAATAAAAAATAATAATAATTCGGCTAGCGCTTACTAAAAACATAATAGACAACCTAATGTGATATTCGGCACTAAACAAGAAACTAAGAAAACGACTTGTCGCGAAAAGTTGTTTTGTTTATACAATTTAATACTCTAACAACAAAAAATGAACATTAATTAAAATTAATAATAATATATAAAACTGATAAAATTTAAAAATATAGAGTAACTTCGGGTAATATGGCACATCATAAGCTTTTTTGGAAATAAATGACGAGATTTATGAGATCAAACAGTCTTTATTGCTTAAATCAGTTCTTTGTACTTAATAGTAATCAACAATTATAAATTTAAAATAATTAACATCGAAACATATGTTTAATTAAGGTTTTTTTAATCTTAAATAATTATTAAAATTTAAACATGGTAGGTCAATATGGCCTAGGGCCATATTGGCCACAATTGAAGTGAGCCATATAAGCCACCATAATAAATGAAATCAAAAACTAAAGAAATATACTTTGCTTTACTTTGCAGAACAAAATTCGCAGAAAAAAACGTCTGTTTCCACTCCTGAGCATTGTTCGTGAGCCCATAATTTACAACATAGGCATTGAATCCATGATTCGCCTCTGTTATCCATAGAAAAGAGACCCTCACAATACAAACATTTTGCATCAGAAACATTGCTCCTATCTGGACTTTCGTCAGAACTGTCGTTGTACAGAGGTTCATTTTCTTCCTCCGAGCTAGACATTTTTACGTCCTTATATTTTGACTTTGTCTTTTTACCTTTACCCTTTCCTTGTTTGGCTTTATTCATGTGTTTTTTGATTTGGTCTTGTTTCTTTTTTAACGACTCCAGCAATTCATTTTTGTACGGGGATGATGTAAGCAATGTCGACTTCGCAGCCCTTCTGCCTCGGTTAGTAGCTTTCCTAGGTGTTATTTCTGGTATCGGAGATAATTGGAATGGCGTTATAAAGTTATCATCTCTTGAAATTGATGGCTGTGGCGAAGTCGCAACGGGAACTAAATCTTGTTCGAAACACGCAGGTGGAGTATTGTTCTGGTGTCTTAACACTGAGGTTGCATCGTTACCCGTCGCATTACTTAAATCAGATTCGTTTATGGAAGGTGTCATGTTAAAAGATTTATTTTCGATTACGGGAGTAGAGTACGAAGCAGCTGGTTCTGGAATGATATTTTCTTGATTGGTGATTCTATTTTCTTGGTCATCCATATCAATAAACTCGTGATCTTTAAAAACATTTCTGTCTACTGGATATAGCCCTGTTGTACGAAAAGCACTGACAGCTATCTCACCGCTTTGAGTGCGTAGGTACGCTCGTCCAAATACTTCCATCATATCATATTGGGTAAGGGGGCGTGAACTGTTCCTGATCCATGATCTTATTTCATCAGAAATATATTTTTTTAGCGGTCCCATGAATGACCTATCTAAAGGTTGTATTTTGTGGCTGGAATGTGGAGGAATTGATAGTAAGTGGACATGATTTTTTCTGGCGAGATCAATCAATTCAAGGTTTCTGGTATGACTGGTATGGCCATCTAAAATAAGCAATACCGGAGATTCTTCAGTGGGTTTCACGTGCTGAATAAAATGTTGAAACCATTTTGTAAATAGGTTAGTTTGAATCCAACCAGAAGGATGACATTCGTGTATGGCACCAGGAGGTGCACCTTTCATTAAAAGCGGGTGACTTCTCTTTCTGGGGAATATAATCATGGGTGGAACAAAAGAGCCTCCAGCGCTCATACTTATCACGCAAGTTATTAAAGAACCCCTTTCAGCAGATGTCAAAGCACCAACTTGCCGTTTTCCCTTTTGACTTAGAACTTGGGGCAGTTGGGATGGAACAACACTAATGCCAGTCTCATCCACATTGAAAATTTTTCCGGGTGGGAACTTGTATTCATCCATCAATTTCTCGTAAATATCAAAGAAATGGTTCACACTTTCTTTATTGAATCCCTTTGCTCTGGCAAATGATGTTCCTGTTGGACGGCGAAAAGAAAGTTCTGGATATCTTTCTAAAAAAGATTTCAGCCAATCTTTACCAACACTTTCATTTTTTGCCGAGAAGGTATGAGTGATATTATTTTTTATAGCCAACTGATACGCTAAGCTCATGACGTCCTTGCGTACTAAGCCGAACAACTTAGCTTCCATTGTTAACACATACTTAACTAATTGTTTCTCTAGTTCTTGTGGTAATGTTGGTCTTCTTCCTAGTTTCGCACAAGCCGCTTCCTCTGCTGGTACATCTACTTTAGCAGCCAAACGTCTTAGAGTTGTTCGGGGTACTTTGTACAGTTTGGAAGCTTTTAAAGAGCCCATTTTCTTACTTCGAACATCTTCGATCGCTTTTTTCATTGACTCTTTGCACCAGGTTTGCCGTTGTCTTTGCGAAATTGGTTTTCGTGGAGCCATTGTCCTAAAAGAAACAAAAAAAAACAACATGTAGAAAATAACGTTACGATAGGCCAATATGGCCTGGTAGTCCATATTGGCCAACTGCCTAGTGAGCCATAATGGCCGCAGGGATGTTTTTGATTAATAAAACATTTAACCTAAAAAGTGCTAATAAGGTGCTTCAAAAATTTCACCACATTATAGACTAAAAGTTTACCTTCAAGACTATGCACTACTTATATAAAAACGACGATTATTTGACGAAATATAATGAGTAAAACTTACCAAAAAAATAACATCAAATTCGATAATTTTTGATCGTCGCACGCACAGAACACACGCGCACTCGCCGCAACGCAGCGATCAACTGAGGGGGTCAAGGGAAGAACCACGACTATTCAACAGATACATACGGCGCTAGTGTTGTTTAGTTTTAGAAAAAGTAAGGCAGGCCATATTGGCCGGCTAGGCCATAATACCCGAAACTACTCTACCTGTGGATCAGAACGTGATTCATAAACAAGGTATATAATTTTAAAAGAATTACGGAAAAGACATTGCCTTATTAGTATCAAAGAAATTTTAGCTAAATCTCTAAAAGTTAGCTAGTTTTCTAAAAATTGCTTGGTTCTTACGGAATAGTCGAAAAATGTGCAGAAAATCTTAAAATTTCACAATACGTATTATTAGAACTTCACGTGTTTGACAGTTTATCAATGTAAGCAAACAATACCCTCAAGGCCGGAATTAGAGGTCTGGAGGTCTCAGGGCAACAAAGAAGTGAAGGCTCCTTGGCCCCAATGTTTTTTAAAAGGTAAAACGCGAAATAAATATTAAAGTAAAAGTTGTTTACTAGTGTTTACTAGTCGGAATTAGATTTTTTTTTCGAATTCTCTATTGTGGGGCCCGGAAATGCAAGCCTTGCCCTTTCCTAAATCTGGCCCTGAATACTCTACATATTGAATGCTAGTTTTCCGCTCGGAACTTCGTCCGTTAGGTCGTGTGAGATCATGGAAGCTTCGCTTTCGTTAAAACATAGATGTCAGTTATTGCTAATGATAAAATTGTTAACAAAGCAAAGAACAAAAAAAAGCGAGTGCACTATAGACCACACAACAGAAGTAAAACTCTCTCTTTCTATCTGCACTAACTTATATCTCCCACTCAACTTCCGTTCGCCTCGTCCAATCACAATTTTCGTAACGCTCTCGTCACGCATTCACCAACTTACTCCCCAAGTTAGGCGTGCGTAAAGAAGTTTTACTTCAAAAAACTAATTTTATCAAACTACAAATTCTGTATATCTGTCATATGTCATAACTATCTGGATTTCATCAGGAACCCGGTAAAAGTCACTCTGTAATATTTATAAAGTGTGTCTTGGATTTTATCACATTGTTCTAGTAGTCTGTCGTGGTGTCTATTTTTATTACGTTTTCTTAATAAGATCATATTATATTCGTCAAAAATACATATACCTAGTTACCTCTGCCTAACATTTTATAGTTTCACCTTTACCTCTGCCTAAACATTTTATAGTTTCACCTTTACCTCTGCCTAAACATTTTATAGTTCACCTTTTGTCAACTTTTTTATCATTTCATATTTCTTATATAATTTAATTGGGACAGAATATTTGTGTTATTTAGAACGTTCCACGAAATTATTTAACTAAACTTCAAAAGATTCATAAAATTGAAAACGCTGTAAATATTCGCTTGTTATTTTCGTTATTGCCTTTAATTGATTTAATTCAAATATCAAATTTTGTGCGATCATTCGAGAATTTTTAGCTGAGAATTTTCCGAACCTAATTTAAAGGCTCTTTTCAATTCGTAATTGATTTTAGAAATAATGCGTGTTCGTTGGATGGAAATTTTTACTGTATTCATCGTAGCCTTATTTGACGTAAAAAAAAAATTGAAATTGAGAGAAAAAATATCTTATTTGATAGTCTCTTATGAGAAAATAAGTAGTAATATGTGTTTTAAGGTAAGCTATCATATATAATATATATAAACCAGTTTATTTGTAGCTTTAGAAACGATTAATTATTAGCAATTCTCGTTAAAATAGCCTTTTCGTATGCTAGAAAACTTAGATTGTGTTCTAAGAAATGTGGAAAGAAATATTGTACCAAAAGAATTACTTTTTGATTAATATTACTTTATAATTAAAGCTAATATAAAAGTAAATATATAGTTTCATTGCGATTTTATCAATGATCCAAGATTCGCCGATCGAAGATCGAAGATCCAAGATTGAAAATGTTAATTTTATGATGATGCCGTCAAATTGTCTATCTCTTTGTCTGTCAAAATATAACTATTCAGTGATTTTTAGACAGATAAATAATAAGATAAAGATAAGTCTAATCTTTGACAATAATCACCGTGACTGGTCAAAGATAAAATCATAGCAACATAGTATATACATATATATAAGTGAGTTTCGTAGTCTAGTGGCAAATCTAATAAAACTCTAAAAGATAAATGTTTTATAATAACGTAAAAACGGTATTGGGTCTTAATCATAGTTACTAACTAGTTCCATATGGTTCCTACCTAATGGTTCATCTCGGTTTCCTCGTTTTATCGAAATCTTTGAGACATATTTTCAATCGATTTATTAATTTTATAGGGTTTTTGTAAGATAAAAAGTAACTTGTAAGCATTTTTATTAAGTTCGCTTTACAAAGGACACGGCTGTAGTATTTATCAATCAATACTTATATAATAATAATAATATTCTTTATTAAAGTAACCAGTGACTCATTTTGGTTAGTAAACAATATTTCTTACATACTATGTTAGTTTAATTATTAAATTTTATTTTAAATAAATAAATGTTACAGTTAAATGTTACAATACACACGAAATACTGCTGCACCGTTCCATTTGCAACGGCACAGCAATGATTCATGTATATGCAATCCAGTCTACTGGATATCATGCCCAGAATTCTGTTGGCACTACCCCATGCCCTACGCACCAGAGACCCACATCTTTTTCTCGTGATAGCGTAAAAGCAATCAAAATTTCAAATCAATATTGCAACAATTATAGAAAAATGCACAATTAACAGACGTCACGAAATGTTTTTTTATTTATACTTAATTGCACACTTACAAGTGCATTAAAAAGAAACAAAAAAAAAAAACACACTGAATACAGTGAAAAGGCGGTCTTATCTGATAGTGATTTCTTACAGACAACCCACGGGATAATTTATTATGTACATAGTATAAGATTCATATGTACAGCATATAGGTACAATACACTAAAAACTATATACACATATACATAAACGTACACATACATTTACATAACATACGCTTCAGCCTGTAACATCCCACTACTGGGCATAGGCCTCTGTCCCTATATGTAGGAGAAGGATCAGCTTAATCCACCACGCTGCTCCAATGCTGGTTGGCGGATATATTCCCTACTATGAGTAACGATCGCTATCTGGTGTACATGATAACAACCGGGACCGACGGCTTAACGTGCTCTCCGAGTTACGGTGGGGAGACCCACAAGGACTGCACAAAGACCCAGATCACGGCAATATAACATACATAATTAAATAATTATTTACTAAAAATAAAATATAAAATTATCATAAACATTATTGTTATGGACTATATATAGAATGACAAAATGTTATTGATAAATTTTACGATTATTCCAAGGCGTTTGATTTTTTTTTAAATACCTATATGACGTTAACTGCAATTTACGAGTAAGTGTCAGACGCTTTACAATTACCTGTAAATGTTAACTTTAATATTATTGAGTTAATGGAAAAGTATTCCATCTCAATGATTCGTAAGTGAATCCAACATAACTCTTAATTGTAGCAAATAGTTTTTTTGGATTAGTACACGTGTTGAACATGTGCTTAGCAGGGGTCAATTTTATATACTTTTTAATTAATATCGATTATTTTTATTTCTTATTTTCCATTCTGTGCTAAAAAAGTTCTGGATGTGGTGATAGATTTAAATTTTAAAGTTAAAAGTCAGTTAAATGTAATATCAGTAAAATATTATGCAAGAGATAACAGATGGATATATATGGAAGAATAGACATTAAAGTCTTAGTAATATTATGATAATATATTATATAACTAGCGACCAGCCCCGGTTTCGCACGGGGGCATTGCTGATACTAAATATAAAATAAATATTTACAATTTAAAGTGCAAGAAAATGTGTTTATTTATGACATCACATTAAAAACCTCTAAAACTATCGGTGTGCTTCTACTATATTATGCATTTATTATACATAAACCTTCCTCTGTAATCAGTCTATTTACTAAAGAAAACCGCATCAAAATCCATTGCGTAGTTTTAAAGATTTAAGCATACAGACAGCGGTAAGCGATTTTGTTTCATACTATCTTTTTTTACGTGGGGAAAATCCATCATGGATACCCGCCGGCGCGGGGGCGCCAGAGGGTTATGTCAGACTCCTACTGACTAAAAAACCATCACGTGTGAGCAGTCGTCCTCCTGGCTGGGGCAAGATGGGGTCGCGCTAGCATTCGCCACCTCGCCCCGCCTAGTCCAGCCATAAGTTCTGTTACAAATGAAAATACATTTTTTTAAATGAAGTAATGTAATATTATTAAAATTTATACCTACATATTTAATCTGTTTGACCACGAATCTACGGATTTACGTACTGTTTCATCATTCATTCGATCAACTCTCTTTAATTGTAAATATTGGTTTAGGGCGTGTCTTGTATATCGGCGATAAGCACCGAGCTTCAGGTCTTGTTTTATAATACGCGACAGAGTCCTAGCGGGAATCTTCATTTCTCACGATAAGATTTTTTGCTTCCTAATGGGGTTTCGACGAATTCTGGCTTTAACAGCATTAACAGCCTTTGTAGTTCTAACAACACGCGGCCACCCCGATCTTTTTTGGTCTTCGACAGACGAAGTGTTGCTGTATCTGTTGATAGTACGATATACGAACATACGGCTGATACCAAGCTTTTGAAGAGTCTGGAATATGATCGACGGCTCCATACCCACTGTTCAAGGCGATCACTCCAATTCTATTTTCTTTAACACCCTATTCCATATTGTAATTTGATAATGAACACGAAAAAATATTTGAAATTGCATTGGCGCAAAATCGAAAAAATGTTTTTAAAATAATATGTGTTCTAATTTCAAAATAATTAAAAAGTTGAAAAAAAGAAATGTTTTTATGCAACAGTATTTATGGCCAGATTAGTTATACAATGATTAGTAATACTATTCAAAGTTAAAGTCAAAAAACTCAATAATAAAATCAAATAATTTTCGTTTGTTTTGTTCGTAACGTTTTTTTTTTTTCGTTTGCGTAAATACACAATTTCCACAAAATTATTTAACATTTTGTAAAAAGATTATTTTGGTTCTAAGCTGTATTCACTGGATCGTCTTAAGTCCAGCTGGGTGTTGGATTCCGGAACCGTGGCGTTATGTCAGGGCTAAAATAATTTCGTATCGTATGACGAAACGTAACTTCCTCCATTGCATTATGCGTTATCATGGTGTTCTATTGAAGGAATTAAGCGTTTTCTCGTACGTTGATTGTTCCGCGTAGTTTGTGACGTCATTTCGTTATATATTTACAACTTATATGTGACAATAATAACAAAAAATGCTTATTGAGGTGTTAAGCGCAAAACTCGAGAACGAAAACACAAATACTAGCTGGCTTCTTAAAGTTGGCTCTTACGGAATGGAAACTTGTATATTTGTATAATTTCAGAAAACCTAACGATTATTTCAACTGTAAGTACGTATTTGACAGTGCATAAGATAGGACTGTATTTGTCGTGTGGTGGAAAAGCTATTTATTAAATATCTTTAAGTTATATTTATCGTTGAAGATTCTGTTTTTCCGATATTTTAGTTCTATTTCTATATATATTAGGCTTTCAAGGGAACTCAGATTAACATATTATGAAATTTTAATGATCATTAATTTATTACACATAACACTCTCCCACATGCAACACACAAACTCACATACTAAAACAATTCATGAAATAATTTAGAAGTTTTTTTTTTTTTTTTTTTTTTATTTAGAAGTTAAGTTTATGTACTTGCCGTCATACAAACTTAAAGCTAATGTACATATTAAATGAATGTATAAGATATATATTTCCTGGCACCTATTATCGTGTAATAAATAATTACTGGAAGGGAATGGTGCTGATAGCCGAAATACAGGCTATGCCTAGATAGGTTACAGATGCTAATCTCTTTACTTCTGATATTGTTGCCACATTATCATTGTAATATAGTTCTAAGTTTGTAAAGTAAAGATATAATTTCAGAATTTCGTAATATTGCTGTTTCAGAGTTACTTGTGATACTTACTGATATAATAATATGTGCAAAAGTGCCATTTTTTTAATTATTTCTTCAATTATTTCATTATTTTAATTTATTAAGAGTACGATTAAAAGAATTTTTTAACGTTGTGGTACTATTGTTGTACTTGTGTGATTTAAAGTACAACCAAATGCCGGATATCAATGGACGCATAAACATGGTGTAATAAGAGTCATCAGATTTAATTTGTTCTTGGTAACGTATTTCCTATTTATTAGAACAATAGCTTACAAGGAAAAAATTATGATAAAAAACACAAAAACCTAACCTCGTAAATCATAATTTAAACTCTTTATATATGCCTATCTACATGATGGAGACAGTTGTCTGTCTCCTATGATATAAATACGAAAGATAAAATATAAAATAAAAAAAGAAATTATCTTTATTTGAAATGGGCTTTAAAGTTCTTTTGGATCTACAGTACGAAATATTAAAATAAAAATATATATAAACTCACTTTTGACTTACATTTAATTGATTCACCTTTCATTAATTTAATCAGCTTAGCTTTAATTAAACTAATGTGAAACTCAAGAGATTAGTTGAGCGTGTGATTCATTCATTTATTTGATACTAGTAGTGCCCACGACTTCGTCCGCATGGAACTTAACAAAAAGTTATTGTGCAGTTCGCAGATTTATAAAATATATACATTTCTAAAATAAAAGTAGCCTAAATTACACTTTGTTACATCAGTTACTTGCTAGATTACAATTCTTTTTACGATTATTCGTTTATCAGTGTTCTGTACGTTTTTATTTTATTTTATAATTAGTTACGCTTGCGTTTGACCACTATTTCATCTGATGTTAAGTGAGAATGTGGTCTAGGATGGAGCACGCTTACCTAGAAGTAGCCTACTCACTCACAACTTAAAGATCCCCAGATTGTAGCTATCCGGAAACACAGACGCTGCTGGTAGAGTTCCATTCTTTAGTCGTGCGCAGCAAGAATGTACTAGCGAATCGCTTAGTGCGTATAATGAATGTGTCAACCATAGGTTCATAGTATCATCACTAACATCTTTTACTACGGTACAAAAAGTAAATTTTATTCTATAAATACACATATCGGAACTTATTTCGTAATGATTATCAAGTCAATCAATCAAATCAAGGATCTTGAAATCTAAAATTAATATAATGTGTCAAATTCTAAGAAAAAAATATATTGGTAACTACAACAGGGAAATATGATCAGTGGTCACGAAATTTTTTAAAATATCCGTCATCTTATTTAATAGATAAGGATAATTTTTCATTTTGTTTTTATTTTATTGCAAACTAGCTGACCCGGCGAACTTCGTATCGCCTAACAGTGACTTATAAGTATTATCACAAATCTTTTGTATGGGAGTATAGAAAAGTGTTGTTTTTAGACTTTTTCAGGAAATTAAAATTTTTTTTTAGAATTTTTCTCTCCGTGAGAACCATCCTCGTACTTCAAGGAATATTTAAAAAAAAGAATTAGCGAAATCGGTCCAACCGTTCTCGAGTTTTGCGCTTAGCAACACATTCAGCGACTCATTTTTATATTATAGATTATGGTTTTAGAAACGGATGACGTTTTGAGTTATCTAACTTTATGGATACATTTAAAATATTTATTTTGTTTCATAACTTTTACATTTATTTTTAATCGACTTCAGAAAAGGAGGAGGTTACTCAAGTCGACCGTATATTTATTTATTATTATTTTTTTTAATGTATGTTCGGGTATAACTTCGTCGATTTTGATAATTCTTTTTTTGTTGGAAAGAAGATATCTCAAGTTCCTTGATAAGTAAACTAGGATCTGATGTTGGAATCCCAGAGAAATCGAGAGAAACCCGAATCGTAGTGACGAGTAGTGCGCTTGTAAATTTTTTTCGTCTACTTACGTTGTATTACTTGTCGATGTAATTGTAGTCGGTTTTTTTCGTTGGCGAGCAAACACAATTATGTTCATTTATTTTGAGGGCTGCCGCTAATATTGAAATAAAACGCCAATGTCATTGTACAATGCAGGAGATTTAAAGAAGATTTTACACATGTAGGATATTGCCGTACTTAGGTAAAACCTGTATTTACTGTACATTTATTTAGTTCAAACAGATATAAAACTTTTTACTACTCAATTTTCTTCAATTTTCTAAACATTCCTGGTTTCTAAGCTTTACAGTATAGATGTAATTTTATTTCTTATTATTTCGAATTAATGGCTTAATACGTAGGCTTTTGAACCAATATGTCAAAATTTTAGTCGTTGACTTAATTTTCAGTCAATTGGGTTCATGATTGAATCATGAATGTAATCCTGCAGATCGTAAAAGAAGCACAGAAGAAAACAAGAAGAAAATTTTCTTTCTTTTGCCAACGAAACTTTACTTCAGCCTATCACAGTTCACTGCTGGAGATAGTCCTCCCCAAGTTTGCACTAAAAATGGCGTGAATTCATGTTTGTTGCCCAAAGTCGCCACGCTGGGCAGGTGGGTTGGTGACCGCAGGGCTGGCTTTGTCGCGCCGAAGATGCTGCTGCCCGTCTTCGGCCTGTGTATTTGAAAGCTAGCAGTTGGATGGCTATCCCGCCATCAGTTGGCATTTTAAGTTCCAAGGTGGTAGTGGAATTGTATTATCTCTAGTTGCTTCTTACGACACCCACGGGAAGAGAGTGGGTGACTGTATTCATTACTACCGTAGCCACACAGCAGGTAAACAAACTTGGAGGCAATAAATACCTCTACGGCTAGAGTATATTACAATATTGATGAAGTTACAGTTTAAAAAAATATATTTGTTGCATAAAAGTATTTCACATAATTATTATTTATTAGTTATCTCTCCGTTATTAGTAGAGGATAATCAATGTCGCAAAGACTTGTACACAGTGTGCCTTTTACTAAGAAGTGTGCTAATAATTACGGCAATAAATCGTATAATATAATTCGCTTGTGGAAATTAATTTACTTGTTGAATGGCTAAAAGTGCTATTCACGCAGCGACAGACTGTCTTACTTTTGTGTAATTGTAATTACTCAAATTACTATTGTTGCCATTTATAATTTATCTATGCTGATTGATATAATTAGTCTGTGGGTTTTGTTTTAGTCTGCGACATTGTTTTACTCTGTGTAACATTAATTTAAATATATTACTTCCGTTTTGGTCAGCACAAGTAAAGCACGTTTTATTGAAACCTCTTATTTATAACAATTACGAACTGGGTTCGCATCGTCTAAGTACTATTTAAGCTATCCCATATAATGGGCATTTATTACTAGTTTCGTCTACCTACGTTCTATTACTTGTCGATGTTAACTGAAGTCGGTTTTTTAACACAGTTATTACAACTCACGACTTAATATTTTTTTTTATACAAATAGGACGGTAAACAAGCACCGAAGTTTATAGATAGACGCCTGCAACACCAGACACATCGTTCGTAAGCGTTTTGCCGACCCTACTCCCAATCCCCGTAGGAACTGTGACCACCTTACTAACCACAGGAACACAACACTTGGAAGCAGTATTATTTAGCTGTGATCTTATATAAGGTCGAGGTACTACCCCAGTCGGGCTGTTCCAGCTTTTGAACAGGATGTTGTCTACATCTGTTATAACTCTTACTCAGTATACGACCGTCTGAACATGAATGGCTGCATTAGCAAATTACAAACGGGTAGGTTACTTCAAGGTAATGGAAAAAGAGGTGAGCGAGTTAAATATTTTCATGCCGACAAAGATAATGGTATAATGTTCTATGTCAATAATTATAGGAAATTTATCACTCTGTCTGGCAATGAGTATTTATGGAAAACCACAGGGTGTAGGTACTCTATGGTCTGAGGAACTATATCCGTATTGAATCATCGTTTTATTTTTTACTCGTATCGTTGATGAAATATTTTTTTTTATTGTAAACTTCTTTAGTAAAACTTCTTTTTGCACGATTGACTAGTGGAGTAAGCTGCGTGACGAGAGCGTTACTAAAAGTTTGATCGGGCGAGGCGAACGGAGCAAGAGAGAGGTGTCAGCACTGAGCGCACATTTTCTTTCTCTCTTTCTCTCATAGCCAGTAATGTTTCGTATTTATATATTATACGTTATTTCTTTTAATTAAACTATAAGTAGGTTTAGAGTTAATTTTGCTATTCACAGCAACAATTCCAATACTTAAAAAATAATTATCAAGTTTACATTCATAAATTAGTACAACAGATGTTATAGTCACCAAATTAAAAAAACGTTAATAGTTTTTGGATTTTCCTACTCTTCGGCACATATATGATTGGTTTATGGTAATTAATTCGGGTATTATGTATCATAGGGTTTTTTAAGATTTTTCCCAAAGAACAGGTAATTTAAACTTATAAAAAATTAAATCAGATCGATAACTTCTGAAATGATCGCGTTGTTGTTATTCATTATTAATTTATATTAATATATTCAAATTATATAAAATATTATATAAAAGATTTTTATGTAAAGACACACAAACAATGTATATGTTTATTTTAGTCTAGTAGGTATGAAATATCTAATTTTAACGAAATGCGTAGGAAGATTTTTTGTCTAGGTTTCGCATGAGTCTTAGCTAATAATAGAATTATTTCTTTTGAAAATATTGTTATGATTATTCTTTTGAAGTGCATCGATTTTATGGTCTTACCTACATAAATTTTGAAGTGATTTATGATATTGGTTAAGATTAAAATTTCCTGGTTCCAAGAACTTATTAGACGCCACTAACTTAATATCTCCAAGAAATTACTATGTATCACAATAATTAATGGATGCGTCACTTCCAAACAAATAATTAAAAATTAAAAAAAGGGTGTAAGGAACAAAAACCAGGAAATGCTATTTTTTTACTTAATGCTTTTGTTTATAAGAATTACTGCTGATTGCAGGTAGAAAATAAATATTTAACCTCATAATCATCTAATGACTAAGTTGAGAAGAATAAGATGATTTTATTTCACCGCGATATTATTTATATATAGAGTGTCGAATTCCTAAATTCTCTGCAGGTGTTAATAATGTTCCGTGTCAAAAAAAATCCTAGCCACTTTTTTTTAATTTTGCCCCCATTTGAAGGAAAGCAGCTTGAAGTCTAACCATTTATATATCCCAAAATTTACGTAGACGTACAGAAAAATTACAAAGTTGTGATCGTGATTCCTGATTTGTATTTGATTATTTACGCATTCTTAATATTAGAAGCAGGTTTCACCGCTGTTGAAAAACGTATCTAATGTAAAGTGGTATCCAAGATATAAAAGTCTATGATATATTTTCTTTCGTTATCAAACTCTAACTGCTAGACCTGTCAAATATCTATAATCGCGACCTGGTAATCAAAAAGTTGTGATTTATTACTTTAGTTGGAACAGGTCTGAAAACCCCGTTTTGCTTTATGGTGACAAACTACCAGATACTTATGTGCTAGATACGTCATGCATGTCCCTTTCTCCATATAGGAGACGGATTTACCCATTTTCCATAAAATGCATTGTTTGTAACTGGTGAAATACGCTCGAATCGTTATAAATTTCTGTTATATAACAATTTGATTTTACTTTTGAATCTATAGTATATATGCAGGTGCAGGTTAAAACGTCTTGTTACTTTATTGGTAGATTTGAAAAACATTTTTCTCAACTTTGTCACGTAGTGCTTGATTCAAACAACCAGTCTGTCAGTAATAAATGCGCCACAGCCTTCCAATTGAGAAGAAAAAGAATGCGCATTGAATGTATCGTAGTTAGATACGATCAATCTATCTCTTAAACTAATCCCATGGAGAAGTCTGGCCTTTTCGCCGAGGCCAGCCGGTCGCTGGAAGGATCCTGTCACCTGCAGATCCGGGACCCTCGAATTAAAGCGGCTGAAGGCTCCCGCAGGGGTTTGGTCGGTACTGCACCCCCAAGTGTTGAAGCCGACATACGGTCTAGGAATGCCTACCCGGGCATCCTGGATATCACCCATAAATGGGTTCCCCTGCGATAACAAAAAAAAAACAGTAAATATAAGTGAAGTCTATAAAATGGTAATGACATCACTCATAATATCTCAAAAATAACAACAATAAACCATGACATTAACTTGTAAAAAAGTTTCTTTAAAATAATGAAAGTCATAGCCTTGAATAGTGATTGTCGCGACATTAGTTCAATTTTATGGGCAATATCCTTATTATGTCTCTTTATTTTATTGATAATTAATATGATCGTTAAAAAAAATTCGATCACGGGAAATTACGCTTTTGTCTTTTATTTTATGCTTAAACGAAACCATTTAAGCATACAGTTTCGCTTGTACCCGTTTTTGATACTTATCAAAATGGCTCGCTCGCTTCAGCCTGTAATATCCCACTACTGGGGCTCTTTCCCCGTGTAGGAGAAGGATCAGAGCTTAATCCACCACGCTGCTCCAATGCGGGTTGGCGGATATATTCCCTACTATGAGTAACGACCGCTATCCAAACCGCCGCCGCAATACAAATGTTTGTCATGTGCGGGGATCGAACCCGCAACCGCCAGCGCAACAGCTACAATCCATGGCTGTGACCGTTGCGCCAACGCGGCGTCCAACTGCTGGCTTTGAAACACACAGGCCAAAGACGGGCAGCAGCGTCTTCGGTGCGACAAAGCCAGCCCTGCGGTCACCAACCCGTCAGCTCAGCGTGGTGACTATGACCAAAACACATGAACCAAACAACTTGTGGAGGCCTATGTCCTGTAGTGGACTGCGAAAGGCTGCTGTGATGATGATGATGTGATTGTAACATAAATACTTCTTTATTTTGCATTTTTTTTTTCATTATTAGAAGACAAATTTATACAAAAGAAAAATGTATGCGAAAAAATGAATTTTTTGGTGCCTTTCTCTTCACCTTTGCTGTGGCTGTGGGATCGAACCCGCAACCGCCAGTGCAACAGGTACAATCCATGACTGTGACCGTTGCGCTAACGCGGCGTCTTATCAAAATGGATTACCTACTACTCAAATAATTTCGTTAATTTGAAGATTTTTTTGAAAGATTTAATTGAAAGATTCTCTGTATTATTTTATTTTATTATTAATTAAGATTCATAAAAGAAAGAATATGAACTACAAATCGATGGCTCCTAAGTATACTGAGTCAACTAACAACTTTTGACTATTTCATTTTTTGAAGATATTAATAACATTTACTTCATTTCCTATCTACCTATGTAACAAAAAAATAAAGTTATTAGAAGTAGAGTTGACTCAGTATACTTAGGAGCAATCGAAATATCAGTAGTGCCACTAAAACTCTTTCGAGTTTTACCGGTCATCAGTGTTGTCATATATTGATATAAAGGGGTTGTTTCATTTTGGGCCAGGTCTTTGTACAGTATTCGAAAAAATAGTATAAAATCATAGAAATTAAAATAAAATATGCATTTAAGTAGTTTTACAGTGATTTAGAGGTAGTTTATAAAATTGATAATTGGGTACATACGTAGAATGGTAACTCTAGAAGTGCATCCACGCCATCTATCTATGTATTTTTGTTATCTATGTTAGATGAAATGTCACTATTTAAATAAATAAGACATGGAAATATCCGTCTCAGCCCCTTTTCACAACCCATTACTAGACACAGGTCTCCTCAGAATCGACTTGTTGTTGGGTGCGTAGGTACCAATTGTTTTAGTTATTTATAATTATGTAAAATGTCATCATGACATTTGTGTACATGTCATTGTCAAAAAGGATGCCAAGTGGTTGCGATTTCAATTCTTAAAATAAAAACTACCTCGTAAAAAAGGCCTTTTAATGAGAAATAATTACTATTTCATGAACCTGAACATTTTAAAATACTGTACAAATACCTAGCCCAGGCTCCATATAAATTTGAAACAACCCCTTTATCATCTTTGTAAGAGTTTTATTTGTTTTGTATACAAGTAACTTAAAAATTTCCTCAACAAATAACCCGTCCTTCAAGCTACGAATGTGTAATATATTAATCAACAGTTAATATAAATAGTTTTAGAACAAATAAATTATTTATAACTGTAAGTAAGAGTTAGATAAGCGCTTGAGACGCTTCAGATGTCACAGGCGTACGGTAATACTAAGAACCGCTTTACCGCTTTTTAGCCACCATAGTGGTATAAAAAAGTAAATAAAAAAATAAGTTTTCAACGTCTGACGTATTCTTTTGAAATCACATAAAATACTCCTCAGTACTTGTTATTTACGATAGTTAGAAGTGAATCAAGTTCATTAGTGTATAATAGTATATTTTCGGTCTATTACCGAAAACGTATGTCTGTCAATAAAAGCTTTTACACATTACAACTGTACATTTTTGTTTACAAGCTAAAGGCATAGAAAAGATTTTTTTTTAAATGATAAGATATGTATACCTCTATGAGTAAATGAAACTATTGATATCTGACATACTACGCCATTGTTCTTGCTATATAGTTTTACATTACCTGAAACGAAGTTATTTGTACACTCTACTAGTTGTGCCGCGGTTTTACTCACGATAATTTGAGGTACAAATAGCTTTGAACTTTCCTCGGTAAATGGGTACTTTTCAGTTTTATAATATAACTAGCGACCCCGGGGCGGCTTCGCACGGGTGCAATGCTGATACTAAATATACTACAGAATGTCATTATTTATAGTGTGAAGCTAGCTTATAGCATGGTTATTAAGATAATAACAATATTCAAATATGCGTCGTTAGATTACACGTTGTTACAGAATGCGTTGAAGAAATAAAGGTTCACTGCTCGTTCCCCGTAGATGATAGCGTAATAATTTGTAGCTTATATGTTGACCTGACTTCTTAATAATATTCGTGCCAAAATTTGAAGTAAATCCATGCAGTACTTTTTGAGTTTATCCCGGACATACATACAGACACACAGACAAACAGACAAATAGACAAACAGACAAAAATTCTAAAAACTATATTTTTGGCTTCGGTATCGATTGTAGATCACACCCCAAGTATTCTTTTAAAAAAATATTCAATGTACAGAGTTTTGACTTTCCTATCATTTTATTATATGTATAGATATTATATATAGATTAGGGGTGTCAAACTCTATTTTTCAGAAGGCCATATATTAAATTTAGAATGTTTAGGCTGGTCAAATTATAAAAAAAGTAGTGTGCTCATTTTAAAACTTCCGTAGATGAATCGAGTGAAGTCATGATTCTTCTTTCTATGACACATTGCGATCGCGGGCCGTATCTTTGACATCCCTGGTATAGATTATAAAATACAAAAGTTTATGAGGGTAGTTCGAAAATTGTTAGTTTTATGCAAAAAGAAATACAAAATTAATTGTAATGAGAGTTGGTACGTAGATAGTTAAAGAAGTAACGCATAGGCTATATTTCATCCCAGCATTCCCACGAGTTGAAATTGCGTGGTGCATCGTGGTCCTTTTGACTTTTACGTTGCTACGTTTCTAAGATTTTTATGTACTCGAAACACGTGTAAAATTAAGATGATATCTCTCAATATACAAATGAGTAAATATTGAATATCATGGGAAAATAAATGCAACAGGTGTTAGCGATTTTAATATGCTAAAATTTCAAATGTCATATTATAATAATATTAAATATACTTTAAATTTCTTTTTTATAATTCTTATTAAAATTTATTTTATTATTATTTATATTTGAGCAAATTTATTTTGTCATTTCACAATATCATAAACACGCTTTCAATATTTGTTTCTTTAACCAATAAACTTTTTTTTATTAAAATCATTATTTATAAACATATTCAGATAGTTATGGTTTGTTTTACTTCAAAACCTATACAATAAAATTACCCGTTTGCGCAGTTTGTAGTGACCCTGCTTTCTGCTCCGGGGGTTGTGGGTTCTGTTCCCACCCGAAGTCTTGGTGTATTATATATATTTATTTATATATGTATTATTTATATGTATGTTTATCGAAAAAAAATGTAGCTATACCAGTCGGCTGCTACCAATAACACAAGCATTAAGTTGCTTACTTTAGGAACAGATGACCGTGTGGGTATGTTGTAAATAATGTTTATTATATATTTATTATTATTATTAAAAATCTTTTCTATCTATACATTTATGTTTATGTTTGCAGTAGAAGTCTAAACTGTTAACGAACATTGTCAGTTTTGAAATTACAAGAGACTGTAAAAAAGTTAAAACTCTTTTATCTCTTTCTCTATCTTTTAAGGAATATTTTCTGATATCGAATTAAAAAGGACACTTTTTGCGAGTAATACAAGCCAAATAGAATATTTGTCTGTGTTTTTGTGTCAGTATCACGCATTTTTTTAAAAAAATAGGATGCGCCGTTCTTGCAATGATCTTCGAGATCTAACTTGTGGTATGTATGTTGTATGCCTGATGTAGGTTTCGATGATTTAATTTATCAAAGTAACCAGCAAGAAGGGAATTTGTTACTCTATTAACAATTGTCATGAAATCGCAACGAAGTTGTTTTGTAATCAGGATGTCGTTTAAATATCTGCCAAATACAATACAATTTAAAATAAAATTAATAACATATTAGAATTAATAATTTATTAAAAAAAAAATTACGTTTTTTCCTTAGGTCTTTTATGTGTAACAAAATTAAAAAATATTAAAATCAAAAACAACTTTATTCAAACATGCCTTAAAAGCACTTTCGAATTTTCATTTTACCTACAAAGTAAAATTTGTAAAGTGATTATTATTTTTAAAAGTGCCTTTTTGCCAATGATTCGAAATGTAGATTCTGCAGAGACGACTCGGCAAGAATCTTAGTATTAACTCTGTGCCTGTATAGTAGCAGGAAAAAGAAACTTTACAGTAATCTTTATACGTTTAAGTATTTTTATTGACTTGTGCAATTAGTGCAATAACGATAAAAGGAAAACGATGTCTTAAAATACTATATTACTCAGACGCTATTTTTGAAACTTCTATAATTAAAATGACTATAAAAATCTACGAGCATGACTACCAACATTTATAACTATAACGTAGTAACTATTTAGTAATCTGTGACTATACTAGCTTTTATTTCTTACTAGTACCCTGGGCGCGTTGCTACGCTTTTTATTTCTTACTAGATTTTACCCGCAGCTTCGCTTGCTTTGATTTTTTTTATATAAGAAGTATCCTATGTTACTTCTAATACCTCCACGAATATGTGTATAAAGTTTCATGATGACTGGTTTAGTAGTTTTCGCGTGAAAGCGTAACAAACAAACTTACATTTACAGTAATAATATTAAGGGATTTTTTGGTCGTACCAACTCAGAAAACTTTGTGGGCTCATGCATAACACTTTGCTGAAGATCATGTCATGATAAACATATGACAATGACATGACAGATGCATATTTTACGATTCTATAAAGGACCTTCGAATATTTGCGCTCGATAATTGACAATACTGCCATATATCGTATTATCGTTCTATAGAAAATAGAGATATCTTACAAATTACATGCCATATCTTCAAAACTAGAATATTAAATTAAAATTGACATGTTGAGTTCATGGTGACTTTGATATTCAACTCGATGGATTTAAAACCACCGTTACTTATGCCATGTTCATTATAACATAATACTCATAAACAAGTTTTCGTACAGGATTTGTCTGTCAAAGATTGTTATAAGAAAAATTGGATGCCTGTAGTCAAACTGGGTTTTTTAGTGTACAAAATAAAATATCGGGAGTGTTTTTTGCGGATTAAGAGTTTTGTAAAAAACTATATACTATGGTTCAAAGTATTTTAAAATAATTTATATTTAGGTATAGTTACTTTTAAGTTGTGTTGTAATCTGGGCTCTAAGCCTTTCTTTTCTTTGTACCCGTGTTCAATGTAGTATCATAAATACAATATTTCGGAATCATTTTCTGATATGATCGCTAAAGACCAACATTCTTATAGTACGTGTGCTACTTCATTACGCGTGCGAATAAAGCGGCGCAGCAGAGCTTTTTCCTTCACTTGTTTTACGAATGTTTATTTTTTAGTCTGAAAATTTATGATTACGAAAATTAAATATTATCCGTGAAATTTAGGAATAATATTAACTAAAATTAAATATTAATTATAGATATTGCAATTCTGCAAAACGGGATCCCGTTCCGCTTATTGCAGACACGCGGGTTCCGCAAGTTTAAAAAATTTGTGCGAAATAAGTATATTTACATATATAGTCTGTTCTTTCATCATATATAACAAACTGGTGAGCTGTGCCTCGTGATTTCATTCGGGTTTTTTTTCCGATTCAATGGAAACGTAAGGATTAAAAGTAACTTGTGTATTGTTCTAGGTTTCAAACTATCTATGCACGAAGTTTCATTACAATCAAGTAGTATTTGCGTGAAAACCCAGTGCGTGAGCCCAAGTAGTATTTGCACGAAAGAGTATTAAACACCCATCCATTGATTCTCACAAACTTTCACATTTATTATCTATATTTGTAGGATATACAAATAAGTATTTATTAAATAAATGTGTAACTGCAAACGTACAAAGCAAAACAAAGTAGAATTATTATTGATGAAATAGGTTTTATTTTAAGAGCTAAAATACCAGCGTCCAAGTTGAACGCTAATTATAGTGATTTTGTTTTTTTTTTAACATGGCGCCAATTTTTTGTTAGTCTATGAATGATTGTTTGCTTATTATTCATTATACGTTGAGACCAACTTTTTTTGAGTCACTGGACGGTTGAGTCTGTAGTTTTTCGATATTTTATTTTTCCGGTTGGCGTTTTTTTAACTTTTTTGTATAATTTATGAAATACTTTAAATTACAATGATTTAATTCTCATTTCGTGATTCATTTAAAAATCCTTAGCTATTTCGGTCGATCCTCGTGATTCACTACTAAAAAAAGTATTTTTGACCAGTGCAGATTAGATGTCTTATCAATATTACACAATTACTTGAATTTTTCAATAAGTAATTAATTAATCTATTAAAAAAAATTGAAGTGTCTGTTTGTAATATTAAAATTTTTATTTTTTTTTTATTTTTTAAATTATAAACTTTAAATGCATTGTTTTTGTTTAAACTAACGGAATCGTATTAAGCTAATGGAAGGGACTGGACCCCACGACACAGGGAATGCTAGTGTGGGGACTAGAGACATACTGTTCTTTTTGTGACTAAATATAACTGATAAAATATGTGTTAATGTTATGTACTACTGTATTATTATTATTATTATTAAAAACCGCTTTTTACTAAGTGCATATGGATATATACACGGTACATATACAAAAATAGTATTTTTAAAATTTTTGTCTGTCTGTCTGTTTGTGCCGGCTAATCTCTGAAACGGCTGCCCTGATTTTGATGGGAATTTCACAGGCAGATAGCTGATGTAGTAAGGAGTAATTTAGGATACTTTGATTTTAGAAATTTATTTATTTTATAACTCTGCAAACTGACCATAACTTTTTTGTTAAATTTCATGCGAACGAAGTCGCGGGCACAGCTAGTGAACGTATAAAACGAGATGATATTTATATTCTCATCTGATGTCTAATGTCTTCAAAGTGTGTTTAAAGGATTGTCGTCTTGGAGTCTGATGTTTTGTCAAACCGTCCCTTTTATTTGATTAAATTTTCATAATGACATACACTCCTTTGATGTCAATTCTCTTAATTTGAAACGTATACGCTAATTACTTGTCATATGGTTTACATTTTAAAATAACCGCTTCAGACATATTAAATAATACTTGTATCTTCCATTAGTAAAATCTATCTATATTTAAATTTATAAACAACACAAATTATACAAAATATATAAAATTCTATTACATATGTGTATTAAAATTGTCTAACGTTTCTTTTCAGTCGTAACGTAATATTTTATGGCCTTTCTCTTGAACTAGTTCTTGATATAATCGTTTAAAAATAAATAAAATAACACTCCAATTTTATTATATCATTGATGATTAATCATTTGCAACCACACTTAAATTAGCACGGGTGTTTAATGTTTATCTTTCATTTTGTATTTACTCAACAAATAAAAGTGTCATTATTTAATATCTGTCCAACGAAAATAGAAATAAAAATTTTATATACACAACTAGCAGTGCCTACGACTTCGTCCGCGTGGAATTAACAAATAAAGTTATTTTTCCGTTCGCAGTTATAAAATAAATAAATTTATTAAATGAAAGTAGCCTAAGTTATTCCATATTACATTACCTATCTGTCAGCGAAAGTCCCATCAACATAGGTCCAGCCGTTTCAGAGATTAGCCGGAACAAACAGATAAAAAATGTAAAAACTATATATTTTAGTGTATGTACATCTCTATATATGCATTTAGTAAAAAGCGGTTATTTTAATATCACAAACAGACACTTCAATTTTATTTCTGTTATCCTTACACTTTACATTTGATATGAACTAATTAAAAGTATTTTTAAATCATATAAAAGGCTTGCAGAATATATTGTTAGACTATATTTTGCTAACCTTGATTCGTTTTTTGTATTTCACTATAAAAACAACTGATAGCTAGGTTCAAGGCGAAGTGGCTCTTGTGGCTACCGAAAGTGTTTATTATTTAGAGGTTTAAACTGAGGTAGGGCACAGCAGGAAATTCCCTGCTCAAAATATGGAGCAGCCCGACTGGGGCCGATTTTTATGAAATTTTGTGTGCATATCGGGTAGGTCTGAAAATGGAACAGCATCTATTTACATACCCCTAAGATGCCCCTAAGTTATTAAAGGGGGGGGGGGGGGGTATTAAGGGAGTTAATAACATATATGGCAAATCAACGTTTGCGGGGTCAGCTAATCTTATATATAAAATTCTCGTGCTACAATGTTAGTTATAATACTCCTCCGAAACGGCTGGATCGATTTTTATGAATTTTTTTGTGCATATCGAGTAGGTCTGAGAATCGGCTAACATCTATTTTTCATACACCTAAGTTATAAGGGGGAGGGGATTTATAACATATTGCAAAACAACGTTTGCGGGGTCAGCTAGTAATAAATAAATATTAGACAGTTCTTCGTCACACTATACTTTATTGACAAATTACAAAACGCTATGTAATTGTTACACAAATTTTATTAGCAAACCTCTTTTCTCCAATTAAAATATTTTCACACGTGCCTCAAAGCGAATAATAATAGATCTTTTATAGTCGATATTAAGGAAAGAAGATACGTCTATGGAATTGCCATACATCCGGTGCATAACTCCGGGGGTGTGTATACGCTATAAAGAGTTTATTTCAAATTCGCGCGTCAAACAACACAAAAAACAAATACCAATGGTTTGAAGAAATCGATAAATTTTATGAGTAGTCGTTTATGAACAGCGGATTCGTGAAGAATGTTTATTACTTAAGCTATTTCGATAAACCCACTCGTTCTAGTTCGGTGTTGGGTGGAAAAGACTCTTTCGTCTTCATAATATCGTTACGTTAGTTACGTTGCTCCTCTTTATTTAAAAAAATAAATTATGTGGTTGTCATGGGACACCAGGTAGGAACGAAGTTCCTTCGGAAGTATAGAAGCAACACAATTTGAAAAAAAAAAATAGAATTTTATATATATTTTCTAGTTCTTGATTTTTTTTTTATATTGATTGGTTTTTAATTAAGTACATAAAAGTATTTAGGAAATTTAGTATTTTAGAAAATAATAAATACCGTAAAATAAAATACACCAAACAAAATAATAATAATAATAATAATAATTCAAACTATTGAGTGAAATAAAAAAAAAACATGTCTTTATTTATTTTTGTCGACAGTATAAAATTACATAAATAATTTAAAATAATTGTGTTTGCTCGCAAACGAAAAAAAAAACCGACTTCAATTACACCGACGAGTAATCGAAAACGTAGATCGACGAAAAAATAGTCAAGTAACTACGCGTTATCAAAGATTACTCAAAAAGTAGTGATCAGATCTCAATAAAATTTATATGTGACTACATGACAAACATCAGCTTTCGATTAAATTAAAAATTATCAAAATCGGTACACCCAGTAAAAAGTTATTGCGGATTTTCAAGAGTTTCCCTCGATTTCTCCGGGATCCCATCATCAGATCCTAGTTTCCTTATCATGGTACTAAACTAGAGATATCTTCTTTCCAACAAAAAAAGAATTAACAAAATCGGTACAGCTAGTAAAAAGTTATTGCGGATTTTCAAGAGTTTCCCTCGATTTCTCTGGGATCCCATCATCAGATCCTGGTTTCCTTATCATGGTATCAAACTAGGGATATCCCCTTTCCAACAAAAAAAGAATTATCAAAATCGGTACACCCAGTAGAAAGTTATGCGGTATAATACAACGTAGGTCGACGAAAAAAGCGTCAAGTAAAAACGCATTATTAGATATAACTCGAAAAGTAGTTGTTAGATCGCAAATAAATTTAAATGGGACCAATTGGCACACATCACCTTTCGATTAAAAAAACATTTGTCGAAATCGGTCCACACGGTCAAAAGTTCTGATGTAACATACATAAAAAAAAAAAAAATACAGTCGAATTGAGAACCTCCTCCTTTTTTGGAAGTCGGTTAAAAAGTTTACTAGTAATATTTTAGTTTTACAAACGTCATATTATACAGTCGTGTGACTGATATTACGTCACTTCCGTTTTATATTTTTCTTACGGTTTTAGTATCACATTTTTTCAGTTCGGTCGCCCAGCAAAATCAAGCCTGCCGTAAGGAACTTCGTTCCAATAAAATCTCATTCAAACTTAATAAACTTCTTATATGACTTTGTTTTTAATTAATATTATTTTTAAGGTTTTATTATAAACTAGTTGACCCGATGAACTCTGTTGCCATATTTTTTTTGTGATTGTGACATATTTTATACAAACATTGTCCTGACAACAACGATCCAAAACATCCAATTTGGTGCAGTCGCTTAAAGTTATGCGCTTACATTCATTTTGGAAATTCATTTTTATTTATATAGATATTTACAGACAATTTTAGCTATTGCTTGACCTTCAAAATGGTCTCAACTAGATGCAGGTAGCCGTTCCGATTTGTTTTAAAAGTGCAAACATTTTTATTCAATGTCGTTTACGATAGCAGCTCGTACTAACGCGCTGTTTACTTACCGCTTACCGGAATCTTTGAATGGTTGGCGCACGCACCACAATCCACCTGGTACATTCCCCTGTCAACTTTACATTGCGTATCAAGCACACGACTCCCGAAACAACGTTACTACTGAACAAGTAATGATAATTTAACAAGTAAAATTTTTAGTGAATTTCGTAGAATGTGCGTGAAGACGATCGCAGACAGCGCGTCTACTCGATTCGTCCATCTTTATTCCACGTCTTAAGCGATTTTAGCCCTTATATCGGTGATTATAGAATTAAAATCTGTTAATATCGTGAACGGTGAATAGTGTTTTTGTCACATTGTTTATATTTGAAATCAACGTTTGGTTACACGAGTTCCGCGTAAGACGCGGGGCGTCCATCAATTACTGGGATTCGAGGAAAAAAAAGATTTATAGTAGGCGTGACGGGATCGACACAATAAAATATTTTGTTGATTAAAATCTTAAAATGATGTACACGACGATGAAATGTCGGATGTATTGTCTGCATAAGATTTTACTGCTATGCTGTTATATTATACAAGAGTTCGTAGTGAATATTCTGAAGCGAATGATATTTGACTGAATCAGGTTTTGGAGTTTTTCTAAGGATATTGAAGGTAATATTAACACAAACTTCATAAGAACTATTAAACCAAACTATTTTTTTTTGTGACCAAACTATTTATTGAGCTACTGTTTTCCCAAGTTTCAGTTATGATAGAATACTTCTTCCCTCCTTATGGATTTAAAGGTAGGTAGTTTTTAAATTCCAAGTTTATATTCGTAGAGTAGAAAAATATACCGTTTTGATTTCCTATTTTTTTTACGACAGTTACATGGAAAGTAAAAAAAAAATATTGTTTTCTAGCTGTGCCCCGCGGTTACACATTAGTTTGAAGAAAAAATATCCTATAGCCTTCCTCAGAATTCCTCGGTAAATGGGCTATCTAATACAAAAATATTTTTTCTATTCCAACATATAAAACCAAATAAACAAACATTTCAGCTTAATAATATTTATTGTGTATTTTTTATCTACCTCATGGATGTATCATCGTTGAGCTTTAATGGGACATCATTAATACACCCCTCATTATATACCGACCTTTAAATAATAATATTTAAACAAATATATCGTCATAAAAAGACTCATTTCCTACTTGTCTAAATAGCTGTCTTTTAAAAATAGGAACCAATTTTGTCTGACTCGATAATTCGTATGAAGTTTACTTTAAAAATTCTACCTGTAGCAAGTAGAATTAAACAGTCAGGGTTTAGTAACGGAGATTAGTCATCAAATATTTAACATTTCGTGGCACGTAAAAGATACGTTGTAATAAACTCATCACTACATTTGTTTTCCGCAGTAGGTGATAATCGGTGAGGTAGTCACTATACAAAATTAGCTTCAATTTTGCACTTAATACCGAGAAGTAAAATTGCGTGTCATTCTAAATTCAAAATACCTAGGCACCTAATTTCGTAAATTAGAACGTAAACATGTCATTCACAAGTCGTTGTGATCACTTTTGTGTATTTATGACACTACCTAATTTTTGCAAGTTCATCTTTATTTGTGTTAATCACCATGTTCGAAAATAAGCAATCCGTAGCAAACGTCTGTATGGTGGGTCTCCTTTTCCAACAAGAAAAGGAATTAAGTCACTTGCAATGACACTCATTGCCATGGCTATAGTACTTTTTACAGGGAGAGGCCTTTGCTACGAAAAAAAAATATCGAACTAGAGTAGATTTCTTAGGTAGAATCGATTGTGAAATTTTGTTTAGCTTCAAATTTCGATTGCGTAACTCAACATCCCTGTCCTTTTTTATACGCCTTCTATGACACTCGAAATAAACATTTTTGATTCAATGATAATGGATCATATAAACACGAGTACATAGTCCAACTTTCAGAAAATTCTGATATAGTCAAATCTTTAAATGGTGCTGTGAAAAGCGCTACTTTAAAACTGTAGATACTTACACAATATAATGTAATGGTTATTCAAAGTCATGTATTTTTTATGACAATCTGAATCACCTATCATTATCATAGGGATTGACACGCCAACATTGTTATAATTATTTAATTCTACGAAGACTCGAACATAATTGTACACGTATTTTATGATATAATATGCTATGAATGAAATGGTATTTCCTACTGCCAACGTCACACGATGTAACAGAATTTCAAAAGAGGTTATATAATTATGTTTCAAGTTTAATTCTATGTTAAAGATATGGAGGGTAGAGAAAACTTGAAAAAGTGTCCAGATGTATACTGAAAATAAAGGTCCCAGTATCTACCACAATAGCGCTGGCGTTCGAAAAACTACGATATGAAAATAGCTTTTGTAGACGGAGTGAAGTTTACTAAGTAAAAATATTTAAAAACTTTCATTACTAGCGTAGTTAGTAAAATTTCAGTACACAATACCTAAACTATTTACTTAGTTTAAAGTGTTTTAATAATTATAACAAAAATACTGCCATGAGAAAACTTGATAAATATTATTCTAATTACTGTTAGCACTTACTTTATAATTAATTATTTAGTTATTTTTTTTAAATAATCCTATACGAGTCGCCCTTATTGGACGCGTTTTGCGGACACTTTTAATACATAGAAACGGTTCTCTTTTCTTTTAACCCTTCATCTGAAATCTATTCTGCATTACAAACAAAATTATATTTAAAAAAGTAGGAAAACGCAAGTCAACTTGCACCATTCGTATTTCAAAAATAACAAACACGCAGTGTTCAATGTAGGTACCATAAAAATTCAGTTCACTTTGAATTTTATTTCGCTTTCTATAAAAAATACTTGTACTTATAAAAAAAAAAAACAAAAAAAAAAATCATGGCAAACGTATAATAATTAAAATGTGTATATGGCGTATATGAAATAAGTGGCTCTATGATCAACGTCATATCGACGGTATTTTTAATGAGCAATATTAAAAAGTCGTAACTTAAAAAAATAACTTGTAAAGATAATGATGTAGCTATCATTCACGTTGAGGTTTGCGTGTAACGTTTCAATATTACCTTTTTTTATAAGGCGATTCAGCGAACACAGCCCGGCGCGAGCGCAGACGATGACGTAAAACCCTTCCAGTCGGGATCCAAGCGAAAAAAAACAATTAATTTCTCAAAAATGATACGTTTTGACTGATCGAGTAATATATTCATATGTATTTGCGCCCGTAGTCTTATATCATGTAATAATAATCTCTATTTAAATATGTGTAAGGATTATTTTGTTGTAAATCGTGTAGTGTAAGCGCGCTCTGGTCGGTGAACTGATCTGACAGTTCAACAATGTGTGGTTACGTAATGCGTTTTTATTAAACGAGGAATGTAATTGCATGTGTAATTTATTATTAAGTATATTATGTGGACGAGTATATTACAAATACTCAAATTAATATTCAAAATTTTAAGCCATTAAACGTTTCATCTAATAATTGTGTTTGCTTGCAAACGAAAAATCCAATCCAAATCGGTATATCCAGTAGAAAGTTATGCGGTATAATACAACTTAGGTCGACGAAAAAAGCGTCAAGTAAAAACGCATTATTAGATATAACTCGAAAAGTAGTTGTTAGATCTCAAATAAATTTAAATGGGACCAATTTTTACTGGATGTACCGATTTTGATAATTCTTTTTTTGTTGTAAAGGGGATATCCATAGTTTGATACCATGATAAAGAAACTAGGCACGGATGATGGGATCCCAGAGAAATCGAGGGAAACTCTCGAAAATCCGCAATAACTTTTTACTGGGTATACCGATTTTGATAATTTTTAATTTAATCAAAAGCTGATGTTTATTATGTGGTCACATATAAATTTTATCGAGATCTGATTACTACTTTTTGAATAATCTTTGATAACGCGTAGTTACTTGACTATTTTTTCGTCGATCTACGTTATATTACACGTCGATGTAATTGAAGTCGGTTTTTTTTCGTTTGTCTGCAAACACAACTATTATTTGTAGATTGTAACACTGACGATGAACGAATGTAACACTGACTAGTCTCCTTCATATAATTCTCATTGATATCCATTTAACCAAATGAATGTTCATTTCTCACACACTCACTTCTGCCTAAGACAGTCCACTGCTAGACATAGGCCTCCACAAGTTCCCTTCAGTTTAGTTCACTTGAGATGTCTAATCTTTTGTTATTGTTAGCCAGTGGTGGATTTACCAGTAGGCTGAGTAGGCTGGAGCCTAGGGCGGCGATTCTTCTTAGTTGATGACCATTTATTAATTTATAATATGCAAGATTTTTTACACAGTTCGAATAATTCATATACACATTATAGATGTATGTCAATATTTTTATGTTATAAGGTCAAATCCTTTTCAAGTACAATATAGAAATACCTAACCTTACCTACACCCACATTCCGCGCCACTTTTACCAACATCTAATGTAATTAGCACTCTACAGCAAGCAACGCTGTGACTTCATCAGTCGCCGAAGACTGACCTTAAACTCGAAACGATCTCTTGTCAATAGTGACGTTTGGAAGTGTATCGTTGCATCATTCTATTCAGCTTTTATATTTGGTAACGTTTCTGTAATTAAATTATACTCTATGACATGGCGACCGATTTTCTTTTCTTAATTTTCTTTTATACAAACTTATTCTGACAATAACGAACACAAAAAAAAAAAAAAAAAACTATACAATTAGGTGCAGGCATTCGGAAGTTATACGCGTACATACATATCGGGGATATATATGCGCTAAATCATAGTTTTTTTTTTAATATAGCCTGTATTTGCTTTTTTTTTAATTTTTCCTCGTTATTGAGGTGACACAGCAATGAATATCTTGCTCAAAGTCTGGAGCAGCTCAATTGAGAAAGTATCTCAATCTTATAGAAGAAAGTTCGGCATCGTAGTTGTATAAAATTAAAAGATGTATGGTTATCCTTCCTTATGCTTTTTCTGTTTGTCAGAATAGTTGCCAACATAGTATCAACACATGGAAAGCAGATAAGCGTACACCAACTTCACGACCCCACCCACCAAGTTTAACATATCTATTGCTTAGCATATTTACGAAATCTTGTAGACAACATTAGAGTATTAGATTCCACTTCAAAGATTTAAAACTGACGAAAATATTGATAGATAACGTAAATTAAACTATTCAAGATCAAATAAAAGCCAATCAGCACCAATCAGTAGATAAGATAGTCAGGGCTCGTGTCAAAATAAGACATTGCAGTATATAATAAACAGATTTGTATGTTTGTAACAGATAAAATAGTACCTGCGAGTCTCTTGTTGATTCTACAAAGCAGAATCTTGATTCCGAATCGTCGGTAGCTTCATTTTAACAATAATTAATTTATAAAAGACCAATGTAATTAAAATTTTAAAATAATGATTCAGATCGTACATTTGAAAATAATTCTGCTAGAGTATTTACTCTAAGAGTCTTGCTATGTCAGTTAAGAGCATAACACAAAATGGACAGTTGAAGTGCATACGCAAACAATTCCGCAACTTCTCAGAATTATTTAAGAGGATAGATTCCACATAGCATAGTTTCTTTGTTGGGAAGCGAGTACCTTTTGTTGATTTCTAAGTATCTTAAGTATAGTTTATTATAATAACCCACATAGGTCAGGCAGTAGAATTCAAATAACTTTTCGGGCAATAAAAAATAATACATGTAGTTCGTCTGATTAAGTGCCTGTTTCACCAGTTGTAGATAACGCTATTTGACGAATGTTGATATCCAACAGATAAAAGTTTATGATATATTGCTTTTTTTATTCACCATAAATTGAATCTAAAAGCTGTACTTCATTCATTGAGGTGAAACAGGTCCTAGTGGCCTATTTGACCTCTTGCTGTTATAGTCTAATCGTAACTTATTTGCAGGATAAACTTTACTCATAACTGGTGGAACAGGACCTAAGGGTCTTTATAACTAATTATATATTCCCCGATGACGACGATGACGGTATAAAATGTGATTTAGAAACTTGAAATCCAAAACCTACTAACTAAAATACTTTATTCTATTTATATGTGTATATACACAACATAGATCAAAGCAACGCATATTTCCACGAATGTGTAGATGCGATATCCGATATGCATATCAAATCGTAATATATAGATAGGACTCGACACATACCTATATATGTGAATAAATAATCGTAACTTGTATAGACTTCACATTGAATGAACTTAGTGAACGTTACTTTTTGATCTAAGAAGTTAGGTTTTATGAAGTAAAACTTCTTTCCGTAACGAGAGCGTTCCGAAAAGTGTTCCGTTCGAGGTGAATGGATTTTATTTTGTATAGATTATAGATCTTACAAAAATATGAATTATTACCAGCTAGTTATATATATGTTAGGTTAATATCATTTCATACACAGGTATTTAATGAATATATGTACCAAAGCAAAAAAATCAAGAAGGGTAAGACTAATTCGACAAATTTTCTAATAATAATTTGTGTTAGGTTCCTAAGGAAAGATTATCGCAGAAAACTATTTTTTTTTTTGAAAAAAGTATCATCTTCCATCGTTTACAATTGACAAGACATTGTCTGTCTAGTTGGTTAGTAGATGATAAAAAACGCGAGATAATCTTTCGAAATCTGCTAAGGCCTTGCGCACATATTGTTAATCTTAATTAAATTTACCGTTAGAGCGAATAATATCTGCACCATCTACCTTTCACGTGAGTCACTTATCGTTTTATAATATTAAATCAAATTATAAATATTATATTTGTATTATATTTGCATTATATTCGTATATATACGTTTGTGAGAGAGGGTTAATGAATGTACTTATATTGTTTCTATGTTATATTATGATTTGTAAATCAATAATTAATAACAAATATAATTTTAATTTGCAAAATAACAAATTTTAATGTATTTTATTTTTTATTTTGACTTGCCTAAGCTATGGAAATATTATTCCCCAATTACTTAACACCAATTATGCCCCAATTACTTCAGGGATTTACACAGGGTTTGCCCCAAAACCCAGCAATATTTTTATAGTATTGACGAACATTATAGGCTGTATAATGTTGCGCTATGCATCATCAATCATTTGTCAAGTTTCAAAACTATATAAAATGCTAACTATATACTTCCAATAGACTAAAGTCCTGTTTCGCCAGTTATTGATAACGCTATTTGACGGATGACAGTATCTGACAGTAAAAAGTTTTTGCTTCGTTATTCTTTTTTACCATCGAATTCTACTGTATTTATTAGACATTTCTATTCGCATATATTAATCTTGAAGTTGTAGTCTATTAATTGAGGAGAAACAGTTCCTAATGGTCTCTTCTACCTCCCCTTGTCTAGGTCTATTTGTATCGCTATCCGTCAAATAGTATTATTCACAACTGGTGAAACAGGCCCTAAGTGTAATAATTATACAAATAAGTAGTAAAAGTAAGATTTATCATTAATTAAAGATATAAAAATTGTGATTAGATTTGTATTTACTCAACATTTATTTTTGTACATCATCGTCTCGAATGACAAAAATTAATTAAATAAACATTTAGAGAAAGATGGTTTAAAAATTAGGAAAATGTTTTGAACGCTATGCTCAAATGTACAAATGCTTAGCGCGTTTCCGCAATAAATCACATGTTTTAATTCTCTAAATAAAATACAAGTGCTTAGTCAGACGAAGACAGCTGTAAGCTTGACTTTTTAATTAACAAAATCAGAAGTTATCCTATTAATGAGAATCAATAGATAATTATTATACTATTAGCGACCCGCCCCGGCTTCGCACGGGTGCAATGCTGATACTAAATATACTACAGAATGTGTTTATTTATAGTGTGAAGCTAGCTTATTGGTTATTAACATAGTAACAACAACATTCAAATATGCGTCGTTAGATTCCACGTTGTTACAGAATGCGTTGAAGAAATAAAGGTTCGCTGCTCGTTCCCGGTAGATGATAGCGTGATAATATGTAGCCTATATGTTGACTCGACTTGTTAATAATATTCGTGCCAAATTTGAAGTAAATCCATGCAGTACTTTTTGAGTTTATCCCGGACATACATACAGACAAACAGACAAAAATTCTAGAAACTATATTTGTGGCTTCGGTATCGATTGTAGATCACACCCCAAGTATTCTTTTAAAAAAAAAATTCAATGTACAGTTTTGACTTTCCTACCATTTTATTATATGTATAGATTTTTACACAGGCACACAGACACAGGGTTTATATATTCATATTCGAGATTAGAATATAAATCCAATATTGGGGGTAGACTACTGTCACAATCTACTAATTGTGTGCTTAAAAGTGAAAAAAAAAACAAGAGTGCTTTATACCACACGACTGAAGTAAAACTACTTTAATTTTTTTTTATGTCACTAGGTCGGCAAACAAGCGTACGGCTCACCTGATGGTAAGCGATTACCGTAGCTTATAGACGTCTGCAACACCAGAAGCATCGCAAGCGCGTTGCCGACCCAATCCTCAATCCCCCCAGGGGCTCTGGTCACCTTACTCACCAACAGGAACACAATACTGCTTGAAAACAATATTATTTTGCTGTGATCTTCTGTAAGGTCGAGGTACTACCCCAGTCGGGCCTAATTGCCTTTTTAGTAATATACGAAACGTAAGTCTCTCTCTTTCTATCTTCACTAACTTATATCTCCCTCTCAACTACCGTTCGTCTCGCCCCATAACACTCTTCATTACGTCTCGTCACGCATTGACCATCTTACTCCCCAAGTCAAGCGTGCATAAAGAAATTTGCCGTAGCTAGTGTACACCTAGATACTTTCAAATAATTAAAAAAAAAACTAAAGTTTAGGCCTTTACATCAAACTTTTCAAAGTACATTTTAGTAAGACACATTTTTAATTAAGGAATTCTATCACAAAACAACGCTGGCGACAAGAATGATGATCTGGCGACAAGAATGATATCTTAAGTTTCCAAATATTTCATGAGACTGACTCATTCGAGTGTAGTATCTCTTTTTTATATGTACAGATAAATAAAAATAATTTATTATCACAGATAAAAAAGATTTAAAGTATTTAAACAGTTTATATATGTACGATTTTATTTTTGTGTTACCCTCACATTAGGAATTCTAAACATTTTTGAATATCATATCAAAAATTGACCGCTCCAGCGGGATTCGAACCCGCGTCTCCGACTGACCGTGTCGGTGTATTCAAAAATGTTTAGAATTCCTAATGTGAGGGTAACACAAAAATAAAATCGTACTTATTAAAAATAGCATGGTGTCGTCTCCTGTCAAAGATTTTCATTGTAATATGAAACTTTGAATAGTTACGGGTCTCTGTAAAGAACTCACTATAGACGGCGCCACGGTTCGCTTAAACCGAAAATAAAAATCATCATATCAAAAATTTCGCTCTGGCTGGTACATCGTTCCATAGCTTAATTGGCTAGAGCGCCGACACGGTCAGTCGGAGACGCGGGTTCGAATCCCGCTGGAGCGGTCAATTTTTGATATGATATTCAAAAATGTTTAGTTTATATATGATTTTATAATGACAACAATCGTTATGCAAACTACGGCATGACTGATATAAAAGTCAGCTGATTGAAATTGTGTAAATAAATTGTAATGTAATTCAAACATACTCCATGTTACGTGGTTTCGTTATATCACACACCATCATCACTTCAGACTAACGCAGTCCACTGCTGGACTAAGGCCTCCACAAGGTAGCGCCAAAAATGGCGAGAACTCATGTGTGTTGCCCATACTCACCACGCTGGGCGGGTTGGTAACTGCAGCGCTGGCTTTGTCACTCCGAAGACGCTGCTGCCCGTCTTCGGCCTGTGTATTTCAAAGCCAGCAGTTGGAGGACTATCCCGTCATCGGTCGGCTTTTTAAGTTCCGAGGCGGTAGTGGAACTGTATCATCCTTTATTCGCCTCTTACGACACCCACCGCAAGAGAGGGGGGTGCCTATATTTTTTACAGCCGTAACCACACAGAATATTCGTTATATAAATAAATAAAATAAACTTAATAAAGAAACCCTGTTGCGTTCCGCTAGATGGCGTTATTTAATTCGTTTATTTACCATTTGATATGGTATTAATATTTTTTTTAGTAGTAAGCCTTTCTTTCCAATAGATTATTTTTTAATATGTTATTATTTATAACGTTTGATACTTAAATAATTAAATAACAAACTAATAAAGGCTACTCAATACTAAATGGCATGTATGGCCGACACATTTGCTTAAATAATGAAAAAAAAGAAATGTCATATGACGAATTACTGGGTTTTTATATTATATCCACTATCTTCATATTTAATAATGACAAAAAAGGCCTTAAGACTTCAAATATGGATATAAAAAAACGACCAAATTATGGGTAAAAATAATTAGAATGCTGTCAATTAAAACCTTGAGATAATATTATTTAGATTAAACTTATTGTGTCTGTGTGCTTAATGCTCTGTTTTCACGTGACCTGTGACGTGTTAGTTAGTCATAATATTATTTTCTTGATAATCTAAAGCTTATCGTACACAAAAATAAAGAATTAGAATGTGGAGCCATTTTACGTACATTTCTTTCAATTTTTAACCGACTTCAAAACAGAAGGAGGATACTCAATTCGACCGTATATATTTTTTTTTATATATACGGTCGATTTTGATAATTCTTTTTTGTTGGAAAGGAGATATCCCAAGGGTGGGACCATGGTAAGGAAACCAGGATTTGATGATGGAATGTCAGAAAAATCGAGGGGAACCCTCGAAAATCGTAGTGACGACTAGTGCGCTTGTTAATTTTTTTCGTCTACTTACGTTGTATTACTTGTCGATGTAATTGAAGTCGGTTGTTTTCGTTTACGAGCAAACACAATTTTATGTACAATTATAAAATGAGCTATTTTTATGTAGGATAGTTATGCTTTATATGCAGATTAATTAAAACTAACAAAATTTTCCCTTTTCATTGTAAATCAATTCTTCACAATGGTTTCCAGATGAAAATATTTTATCGAGAGTCAAGACACCACATTACGACTGATGGTGGTTTGGCCCTTACAAATAATTGTTAATCCTTTTCTGCCTGCCTTTTCTTACCAATAGATAACTTCAAGTTTATTACCGATATCCACGAGACTATATTGACAACTATGAGATTTTTTTTATTCGCTTCAGCCTGTAATATCCCACTGCCGGGCATAGGCCTCTTTTAGGATCAGAGCTTAATCCACCAAGCTGCTCCAATGCGTGTCAGGTGTACATGATAAAAACTGGGACCGACGGCTTAACGTGCTCTCTGTGGTATGGTGGGGAGACCCACAAGGACTGCACAGTGCACAAACACCCAGACCACGGCAAACCTCTGTATGGCCAACACAAGTGTTTGTCATGTGCGGGGATCGAACCCTAAACCGCCAGCGAACAACAACAAGTATATAATGACGCAATTAATACTTTAATTCGAACTGAATAATAAAATTATTAATCTACAATAATATGCTTTAAATAACGTCACAAAAATATGCAACTAAAAATTTTCCTTTAAGTGCTCATTCGATGGAAAGAAACTAAGTAGAGCTATAATTTTAATGAATTAATACAAAAAACACAAGTAAGTAATTAAATGTTTATTTTTAAATACTAGGTAATAACGTCTATCTTTACTTATTTGGCTAATCTATAAAGCTGTAATTAAGCACTTATTATTAATTTATTAAAAAACAAGCTGTTACCCGTACCTTGGAACTTAAAAATCCTACCGATGGCGGAATAACCGTCCAGCTGCTGGCTTTGAAATACGCAGGCCGAAGACGGGCAGTAGCGTCTTCAGCCCAGAGTGGTGACTATGAGCAAAACACATGAGTTCATGCCATTTTTGGCGCGAACTTGTGGAGACCTATGTCCAGCAGTGGACTGTATTAGGCTGAAATGATAATGATGATGATGATACTTGCCATATTTAGACAAATGAGGTACCGTTAGAAGTGTCTTAATTGTACGCTGGTTACAGGCTCTGGTGTTACATTATATTAAATGTGGCGCCCTTTAAATGGAATAAAGTTGACGTAGTGATTTTTTTGTCGGTGTCGGGTTTTGATTTTTAGCTCTTTTAATCTTATTGCAAGTGAAATTTTATGTGTAGTAGTGAAAATTAAATTTACGACTTTAACAAAACTCCTTTTACACGGCCGTTATGATCTTTTGCTCCATGGAAAAAAAACTATTTCGCGGGAACTCTACAGTTTTCTGCATTAAAAATAGCCTTGTGTTAATCCAAAATATAACCATCTGCATGCACATATAGATTTGTTCAATGTTTGTGATGTAATACTTGACTTGACAATAGTTAATAAAAATTAAATTATGAATTTTTAGGTAATAATGTATGAAGAAAAAAATTATCGCGGTCATTCATCTGAATAAAATAAAGCCTATACATATTTGAAGTTGCACAAAGCTACATCTGTCTGCAAAATTCCATTAAAATCGGTCCACTAGTTTTTAGATAGATTATAATTATTTGTTCTTTGCGTCATTAATACTTTCTAAAAGATTTTGAAATATTGCGTCTTTTTTCAATTTAGGAAGACTATAATATTTCCATTAACGGCATAAATGATTAAAATAAATATCTCGTTCGGGTACAGTGACGCAAATCGTGACCCTTGATGAACGGGAAAACCCTCTTAAAATATATTTTTTACCATATTTTTTATTGATCTCATTTTTGCGTCATCAAGGTATATAGAGTAAACAGTTTTGATAGATTTTTTTAAACACAGAGATGCCTATCGAAAGAGTATTTATGTTCATACTTTATATTTAATAATTAAACTTTTAGGCAGAAAATAATGATATTTTGACTAGCCCGTTGGCACACATTTATTTATATATGTATTATTTATAAATATGTTTATCGAAAAAGAAAAATACGTTGCTATACCAGTCGGCTATTACCTATAACACAAGAATTAAGTTGCTTACTTTAGGAAAAGACGACTGTGTGTATTGTGTAGATATTTATTTATTTATTATTTATTATTATTTATTAATTGACTTACTTGGTAAAACAGTAAAGATACATTTTATCAAAACTTGATTGGTTTTATGATTTAGTATTAAAATTTACTGTTACGATACATGATTTAAATATTACTCGATGTATGAGGAACGCTCATGGCGTTGAGGATACTTAAAATAAAGAATGAATAAGAACACGCACGCCATTTTTGGCGCGAACTTGTGGAGACCTATGTCCAGCAGTGGACTGTATTAGGCTGATATGATGATGATGATATGATGAAGTATATACTTATATGAGTATCAAGTAGCGCTAAAACCAAAATAGGACTTAAGAAGTGACTTTTAAGTACTATGTAATTTGTTTAATAGATTTTAAAGGTGCGATGGCCTTATTAATCTAAGCATAGATCGTTCATTCAGTTACGGTTGAATATTCTTACTTTTCCACCTAATCAATTTGGTGGTGTTTTTACAATTTGCGTGACTACCTAACTTATAGTTGAATGTGAGGAATATTTTTGAATTTCATGTCATTGCTGGTTGACAATTACTTTAATATTTAAAAACACTTTTCCCGCCTTAGTAAACCAGTTTTTGATTTTTAATTTTTCCAAAGATTTTGCTACTCAAAATTTTTTCGAAAAGAGAATAGGTTGGAATCTCCGTAATCTGTAATGAAATACGTAAACTTTTAGGTACTATTAGTATTTATGATGCTACTTTTCACATACAAATACTAAATCGACATTAATATTAACCAAATTTGACCAAAAAAAAAATCCCCTTAAAATATGAATCCCGGTTAACTAACTCTTACAAAAAGCTAACAATGGTGTGTTGTGATGCGCCATATTTGTTGACTGCCCCTAAAACTATTAGCATAGATTTGAAAATAGCTATCACACATTTATGTGCTCGCCCGTGACCATTTCACGGTCTTCAAAACGCGGTCAGCTTTATTAGAAAAACTAGGTACGTTATCTGCCAGTGTTTTGTCCTTTTTTATTTCACAAAAATTGTAATAAGACAGAGGAGGACAGATAAACAGTTTGCCTTTTTATCGACTTTAAAAAGGAGGAGGTTCTCAATTCGACTGAATTTTTTATGTACATCATTAAATTTTAACTGGGTGTACCGATTTTGATGATTCTTTTTATAATCGAAAGCTTGTGCTTGCTATGAAGTTGCATTTACATTCGATTAAGATCTGACCAATAATTTTTGAGGTATCCCGAATAATTCAGTATAAGTTCTGATGTAACACGTTGTACCAAGAGAACACGTGAGTTGCGTCAGCCGCATGCCGTTCCTAATACTAGTGCGGCGCGAAATATGCAGTTAGTGGAATGCAATGTTAATTTTTTTGTTACATTTGAACTAGTCGTATAATTATCGCTGTATTGAGTTTTGACACCTGTTAAATTATTTATCATTTACCGTAATTTAATCTATTGTTAGGTATAATATATTTTGTGTTTGTTCTAAAATTAGTAAATAGAATTAATAACAATATTTGGTTATTAAATTGTACTTTAAATGTTTGGGTTGAGAGTTCAATACGTATAATTTTTACGGTCCAAAATTCTATTAAGGTTGCAGTCTTAAGCCGATTAATTTGTCCGTGTTTATGAGTGACAGTCTTACTCTATTAGTAATTATAGTCTTGATTCATATGGTAAATTAATGCTCTATTTGAATTGTAATTGTACAAAAATCAGTAAAAAAAATAATAACGCTTAAAATTTAAAGCATAGATAATAAAATGTGTGTGTATTTTGTTGTGTTGATTTATTTGCATAAATATTGCATCGTTTGAAAAATTTCGGTTACGTAGACTAGCGCAGGTTGAATACGTTTTTACGTTTTTATTCGTTTGAATACGTTTGATGGGTAGCGGTTATTGTAACCATACCGACTCCATCCCCGATTGTCCGCAGGAGTTCTAGTCAACTTACTCACCACAAGAACACTATTGTGTTCCTGTGGTGAGACAATAAATGGATTTTAATGAAAGTTTACAATAATATAGCTTATACATTAGAATAACTCATAGGCTATTATTTTTAAAGATAGAGTGTGAATTGTCCAAAATATAACGATACTTGTCAAGTAAGTCTGAAAAAAATCTACCGTCTGCGAGCTATTCTGGCGTACGCTGCAAAAACTGTAGAGTTTACACAATTAGAGTTTACAAGGTATGAGAGAAATGTTTATCTTAATTAGTCCTACAAAAAAGTCTGCGACAGCATATATCTATCTTTTATGAGTAACCCATTATCGCCGAAACAGTGAACCATAAATACAATAAAGTTGATAATATATTTCTAATGCACATAAAAATCAATTTGTTTCTACCATTTGGTAGAAACAAATTTATTTTTATGTCGCAGAATCAATTTTGATGAATTTTGTTATAAAGATAGATATTGAGAAAATAATAAGCTACTCGAATTACTTACTAATCCTTCGCAGACGAAGTCGCGGGTACCAGCTAGATACATCATAAATTTAAAAAAGTTATCATCATCATCATCATTCCCGCCTATTGCAGTCTACTGCTGGACACAGGCCTCCACAAGTTCGCGCCAAAAATGCGTGAACTCATGTGTGTTGCCCATAGTCACCACGCTGGGCAGGCGGGTTGGTGACCGCAGGGCTGCCTTAGTCGCACCTAAGACGCTGTTGCCCGTCTTCGGCCTGTGTGTTTCAAAGCCAGCGGTTAGATGGTTATCCCGCCATCGGTCGGCTTCTTAAGTTCCAAGGTGGTAGTGAAACCTTGTTATCCCTTAGTCACCTCTTACGACACCCACGGGAAGAGAAGGGGTGGCTATATTCTTTGATGCCGTAGCCACACAGCACAAAAAAGTTGATAATAATTAATGTGAGGTTACCAAAGATTCAGAAGAGATTTTGCAGAAGAATCGGCTAGAATTTCCAGATATTTTTTTTAAACCTAAGCGTATATAAGCTACGGTACCCGCTTGTCATCAGGTAACCCTAAACTATACGCTTCTTTGCCGACGTAGTTGTTAAAAAAAGGATAAATTTTAGCCAGCATTGACCCAGTCACTCTTGAATTTTTATTTAGTTAGATTACATAAAATGCTACATTTTCTTCAACCTCAAAGTCGACCAGACTTATCTTAATATTTGAAGATTTCTTAGGTAAAACAAACACCCTTCTTTAGAGCCTTCCTGTTCCTGAAAACCTTTGTAGGTCAGTCCTTCGTCTGACGTCTGTCACGCTTTGACGTCACTTGATTATGATAAAAAAATATTTTTTATTTAGATAACTTTACGTTTATCATTGCGTAGGCTCATGTAATGCAACAAAATAATTTTATTTAAAAAATAAAATAAATTTATTTAAATTATTAAAGACATTTTTAATATTAATCAAAATTAAAAACTGTTAATTTCAATTAAACTTTTTAAATATTATATTTCTTTATTTACATTTAAATAAATATAAGAATAATAATAAAGTTAATTAATATATGTAATTCAAACAGCATTTTAGTAACGGCGGGCACACTTTTTACTTCAAGTGTTGTCCGTTCGATTCCTACCCTAAATCTGGGGTCAATATATGTGTAATGAATTTTTTTTACAAAAAAATATGTAAATATATCTGTCTGTTACTTAATACAGATATTAAGTTACGAGTACTTATCCTAGGAACAGACGACCGCATGTGTGTTAAAATATAGCTTGTCACTCAGTCGTAATGTAGCAGGTCCAGTGAAAAAAAAAAAAAAAACGGTTCAGAAGTTTATCCATTATAAGTTTTAATTGCAACAAGAAATCAAATTTTCTTTCCTTGACAATATTAGCATAGATAAAACATCACCGGTTACAGAATTTGTAATCCCAATACAAATGTGTCCCGCCATTGTCAGCATGCATCCTTGCGCGGGAGTTGAATGCAGAATTACATATCTCTGAGATAAGGCTCACGTAACTCGCTACGTGTGTACTCGTAACGAGATAACGCGTATCTCCTTTTATTTAGTAAACGTAAATATTTTGTCCGTTTATATTACTTTAACTGAGGTAGGCCACAGCAGGCCGACTGGGAATTTACCTCGACCTTATAGAAGATCACAGCTAAATAATACTGCTTTTAAGCAGTGTTGTGTTCCAGTGGTGAGGAAGGTGACCAGAACTCCTGGGGAGGATTGGGGGTAGGGTCGGTAACGGTTTTGCAATATTAACAATTGTTTTTGATTGGCTCCCGTCCTTAGACTAATTTTGTTTAACTAATAAGTCCGATTCCTATATTTTCATCACACAAAAAAAAAAAACAGTAGAATTGAGAAACTCCACCTTTTTGAAGTCGGTTAAATTTTTTTCACATAATGTAAGTCATGTTGCCTAGGAAAAAACGGAAAATCACAATGAATATATCTTCTTTCTATATTACCCTTTCCATATACCTGCGATTGTAGAGACAGGTATAAAATTTTATTACATTTTTATTTAAAAAAAAAATCTTTTACTCGAAATTACGAAGTGGATTAAAGACTGAGTAACATTCAGTAATATGCTTACGAGTATTCTTAATTGATTGTAAAAGACGGTAAAGTCACCAATTTATATAAATAAATGTAGTCGAAGTCCAAGTATATGAAATTGCACTTTAGACACGATAAGATACTATAGAAATAATTGTACGCATAAGACGTCCATGTGCTAGTGACCATGGAAACGTCGAACAATTAATGAACATACATCTTAATCATAGATATAATATAGTATTATCAATTAACTCTCGAGGTAGAGCACAATACGCTCAGTATAGCCTTCTGTACCCAACATATATATTTCCTAAAATATTTTGTTCAATATCTGAAGTAGCCCAAATGGGAAAATTCAACATTATAGAAGATCACAGCCAAGTAATAATTTTTTTATCAATATTTACGTTACTTATAGTTGCGAATATATGCGCCAACGCAGTGGAGAGGCGTGGTAGAGCTCAGGTAATGCTCAGACCCTTCTCCTAAATTGAGAGATGCCTACGTCCAGCAGTGGGATGTTGCAGGTTGAATCACTCAATCAATATATGTTATTATAAGTCCACAGTGCATTTTATTTATTTAGTTTAGAGTTCAGATTAATTTACTGAAAGCAAACATAAATAGTAATGAAAAAAAGAAGGATTTTTCTCTTTAAATTTTGGTAGATAAGCAACATTTTCTTATGACGTAAAGGAAGAGATTAAACAGATAAAGTATGGAACAGATAAAACTAGAGACAGACACTAACAAATCTGAGTTATGTCCGTGTGCGTGTCACCACACGCGTTGTTGATATATTCTATTTATTCACTACATAGCTTCCGTGACTATGTGTACATAGATTTTAGGAAAAAGACAATATTAAGAAATTTACCTGACGTATTATTATGAATACATATTTAATGTTTTTAATAAATATTCTTCACACTCAAAGACCTTCATTGGGATTTCAATTTAGTGTGGGGAAAAATACAACACACAAGTGCAAACGCCCAGACCGTGACAAAGATTTGATTGCCATGTAATCATGTGCGGATATCGAACCCGTGATCACAATTTGTGGGGTGGCAAACTTTTCTGGCCTGTGGCGCTGAATCTTAATTCAGTTTGCCACTAGAATCTCTCATCTCTCATTGGCCTGAGTCCGTCTATTGCAGACGATTTAGACAGTGTCAGAGAGACACTGTGTCGCCTAGGTCACTCTTCAGGAAAACGCAGAGTTGCCTAAGCTCTGCACCGCCCTCTTGACCTCACTGGCTAGGCCCACAGGAACGAAGAGTCGATACGTGTGGAGCCAGTTCGGCTGCAGGAGTCTTTCGCATTTTAGAGCAATGCCACGAATGCTTGACGGAGACCCTATTCCGGGATTCAAATGAAATTTACCTTCTCCAGGACACTGATGATTTTGGGCCCGGTTTATCCTTCGGTCGCCTTTTACGACCCCCACGGGAAGAAAGGGGGTGGTGCTATTCTACTCGGCCGACACCACACGGCATTAGAATACACCTCTGCTCACAATACAATGTAACATAAACAATATACAAAATATAATGTTGTGTACTTTGTTATATTTAGATTAACCGTACTACTAGTGAAAATGCAACCGCTCTGGTGTAGTGGTGCGTGTAGTCGCATGAAAAAAGACGTTCTGCGGGTCATTTTCCCGCTCGCGATGGGTTTTTGTATTTGTACAAATTTTTCTTTCCGCTTTAGATGTCTGTCCTTGTGGGTCTTCCCACCATGCCACGGAAAGCACGTTAATCCATCGGTTCCGGCTGTTATCATCAATATCTGATAGCGATCGTTACTCATAGTAGGTAACATATCCGCCAACTCGCAGTGGAGCAGCGCGGTTGATCAAGCTCCAATCCTACTCTTACGTGAAGAAAGAGGCCCATGCGCAGCAGTGGGATGTTACAGGCTGAATCGTGTGAGTGTTGCCAGAATGATTGAACGGATCTAGATAAAATTTATTATGTTGGTATGTAGAGACAAATGTAGAGCTAGAAAACCAAAATAAGATATAAAGTTTTTATTTCGCAATTGCCAAGGACAGGAAGTTAAGAAAGTAAAGCAGCGAAACTCAGGTTGATTCTATAGATTTCCAGAATATAATAATAAATATTATCTATAATTGCAGCGGTATCTCAGACTCTTAATTTAATGTAATCGATAACTTGTGAGTGATTAAAAGCTTATATCATTTCAACGACTTGAAAACAAAAATGTAATCAAACACGACTTAAAAAATTATCCTTAATAAAAATGTACTATGACGTCATACATCATATTCTAATTTTAAATTACACATTATAACTGTAAACACTAATGTGAATTGATAGACGTCACAGGGTATTGATTTTATTACGCCACATTAGATTTCTATCTGACAATTCGGTCGTATTAAACGGAACACGTTCAAACAATTATCGTAGCTCATTTCAAATAATTGGTAATATTTGCAACACACGATAACGGAATCCAAAAACCAAAATCGAACTAGAATAGTCAACCGTTAATGAAATATATGAAGCTATAGATATTAGTCGATGCGCGGTCGCAACTTAAAAAAAATAATACCGCAGGCTTTCCATCGGTGACGTATGCAGGCGGGCGCGCCGCCGGGCGACCAATCGCTGCTCTTATATACACCAACGGGGACCGGACCTGATCAAACTTTAAACGCACGCTGCTACGAACGCACGTACTGCAGTACCGCGAGTGTCACGTACTCTGCTTGTTCGTAAACCGCTTGCGCGAAAGTGTTTTGTGTACATCACTACTTACGGATCTAAACGTGAGTACTATTAGTTTTAAAACACAATATTTTTTATCAAATTTATAGTTTTAAAGTAGAGATATAGAGTCACGCTATTATATATCTTGTAATTAGCGTTCTAAGAGCGATTATCGCGTGACAGATGGTGGATTTGCGTGTACCATAATAATTGCTGTTCGATGTTTATAAGGGTTTATTTACCTTTATTGATTATCTGATAAGTGAATATTAAGTGTTTTTTAAAAGTAGATCGAAGTTGTATTGTATTTGAGATTTAGTGTTTCGTACACAAAAACTAATGTTCATATGTTTTATAATTAACATTTCAAATATGATTAAATCTTCAACTTGTTACATACGCATAAAAAGCGTCATAAGCAAAAAAAATTGCAAAGAGCATGCCTCAACATAATTACTTGACTTCGATTTGCCAGTTGTATCTCTTTCTGCTAGGTATAATATATATTTCATTAAATAAAAAAAATAAACTAATATTTACCTGTGATCTTAACTCTTACGTAAAGTATTGGCGCCAGATGAGATCAAAATTTATCATATCAAAGAAAAAAGATGGCGAAATCTAAAAAAGCATACTTTCATAATCCGAATGATATCGCTCGCGATCACTCAATCGAATATTTCATTCGACATTTTTAATTAAAAAAAAAAAAGAAATTTTAATACAGATCAATAAAACTTTAGCATAAAAACACATTGGCATTAAAACCTTTTTTTATATTCGGCCTAGTTAACTTTGATGAGATTATAATCGCGTTAATAAAAAAACGTTATAATAAAAACTTGTACTGTTACAATTGAGAGTTATAACACAAATAATAATTTTATAATATTATAAAGGCATAATAGTTCGTTCTTAAGATTGACAGATATTAAATAGAGCGATTGCCGTCTGACCTCCTTGGTACGTTAAAGGTAAAAACATGTCATTCAATTACAACAATTATAGAACAATATGCGGTATTTATATAGAATTCAACTTTTTTATTATTATGGCGTCGACCCATAGTTTACATCATACGTGTACGTATTGTAGTTGGTAATCATTGTTGAACGTTTATCTTGTCAATCACTCTTTGTTCAAATCACTTGTCATGGACATGAACATTGTACCTACAGAATAAAATTGATACAGTTTTTACAGTTATGTAAATTACTGCATCACTTTAAACATTTATACTAAAACGTTATAAAAATAATTGTTAACCAAAAAGTTAATATAGTTCTTTTTACCCCTGCTATCAAAATGACAGATAATTTTCCCGCGTTCGACGTTTGACATTTTTCTATTACCTGGTCAAGAGGTTCGAGAAAGTTCCTAAGGCGTCTGTGTTAACTGAAATAATGAACTATTGACAGTTTACATAACTGCACACGGATCTTAGAAAACACTATTCTTAGAATCATCGAAAATGTAATGTAAACCTAAAGAAGACATAACATATATATATAAATAAGTGAACTAGATAATAAATGGGTTTAATGTAGGTAAAGATACGAAATAATTTCAATTGTAACGAGACTAACACTGACTTTTAACAATATAAAAATATTCTCAGGAGCACAAACCTTCGTAAAATTACGCAAAAAATTAAATGATTCGTTTACCTCAAATTCCTAAAGAGTGTGGGTAATAAGAAATTATAAAACTTTTAATTTTCCTCTGTAAGACGCTACATTTATAATTATGCATTAAATTGTTTCTTGCATTCTATTTTTGCTCTAAAAGTTTATTTCTGGATTTATCTCCTACATCTTATATACGATTAAGGAAAATTCACATGTAATGAATGTTTACATAAATGCTCATATGACGTGCAAAAGTACTATATTTGCGAAGAACGGGGTTAAAATCTGTGACTAACGTTCTAATGGAGAATTCAAATACAAAATTCAATGGATTCAGTAGCATCTTTGAAAGTTTGTTTTATTAAAAACAAATTAAAATATAATTATGTCAAATAGCTTAGTGTACACTTTATGTACAAAAAAAAACAAGTTATTGTTAACTACTAACTAACTTTGAAACTTTCTATAATAACCTTCTTTTTGAAGGGTGTTTAAAAAAATTAAAAATTGATAAAAAATCGTAGTAGATAGAACACTTCTGATATTTTTTCAAATGTTTTTTTTCATTAATGAGTCAATTATAAAGACTGCGTTTCATACTACTTTTTTAAGGCTGTAAAAATTTACAAAATACATAAATAAGTGTGAATAGAATGACATTTTGTCAAACTTTATTTATAGTTTGTCAAGTACATAGAGTGCGTCTGATAACTGAAATGTTATACAATAATTGTGTTTGCCAGCAAACGAAAAAAACCGACTTCAATAACATCGAGACAAGTAATACAACGTAGGTAGACGAAAAAAATAGTCAAGTTAATGCGTATTTACTTGACTATTTTTTCGTCAAAGATTACTCCAAAAGTTGTAATCAGATCTCGATGAAATTTAAATGTGACCACGTGATAAACACCGGCTTTCGATTTAATTAAAAATCATCAAAATCGGTACACCCAGTAAAAAGTTATGCGGATTTTCGAGGGTTTCCCTCGATTTCTCTGGAATCCCATCATCAAATCTTGATTTTCTTAAGATGGTACCACACTTAAGATATCTCCTTTCCAACAAAAACAAAAAAAAAATAATTATCAAAATCGGTTCATAAACGACGAAGTTATCCCCGAAAATACATAAAATATATCTATACGATCGAAATGAGTAGCCTCCTCCTTTTGAAGTCGGTTGATAAAATAATAAAAAGGACAACTTTTGGAAATCTGAAAAAAAAAATGAAATAGAAAATAATAAAATATATTTTTCCAAATGTCTTTATACAAACTGAGTCAATTTAAATTATGTAAAATTCCGATGTAAATTGCGATGTACCTACCTACCAGTGAGGCTGTGTAACGATGATATTGCAGTAATTGTCATAACTACTCCCGATCACTTTTAGTATAAGACGTAAACGCTTGGACGTCAAGTTTTTATTATTTTTGTCTTTTCAATTTTGTATGCTGTTAATTACTAATTTGATACCTCATAACAGGATTACAAATTCGTCAGCACGATTATTTGTGTTGTTTTAGCACAATTAGAAGCTATTAAACACAATTAATCTAATAAATACACATTTATACCTGAAATATACGTATATAAAAACTAGATGTGCTACGCGGTTCGACACGCGGTCATTTGAAGAAAAAAAAATAGCCTATAGATCCTTGGTACCTAAATGGGCTATCAAAAATAAAAACAATTTTTCAATTCGAACCAGAAGAACTAAAAACTTTTCAGCTTTATAATATTAATAACCTTGTATGCATTAACCACTCATATTAAATTAAGTCTTTATCAATTATCTGTAAAATTCATATTTTTTCAAATCTAGCACGTTAGGCCGTCGGCCCCGGTTGTTATCATGTACACCTGATAGCGATTGTTACTCATAGTAGGAAATATATCCGCCAACCCGCATTGGAGCAGCGTTTGTGAATTAAGCTTTGATCCTTCTTATACATAGGGGAAGAGGCCTATGCCCAGCAGTGGGATATTAGAGGCTAAAGCGAGCGAGCGAGCGATCACTGTAAAATTAAATAGTTATTTGAATGCGAAATTTTTTATTTTTACTGATATTAAACAATAAATAAATTATAATGTTAATATAACACTATATACAGATATAATACTTTCTGTATATTACTTTCACTCTACGGAACGTTTAAATTATATGATTTTATTCTATTTTTGGTAATTCAATTCATAAGTAGGCTTATTATCGTTTTCAACAAACTATCTATCTCTAGTTTAGCCTTCGAGCAATGGATTTTTGATACAATGGTAGGGCACAGCAGAAAATTTCCTGCTCAAAATAGGGAGCAGCCCGACTGGGGTTGTACCTCGGACCTTACAGAAGACCGCAGCTAAATAACACTGTTTTCAAGCAGTATTGTGTTCCTATTGGTGAGTAAGGTGATCAGAGTTCTTGGACGATTGGGGATAGCAGCGCCCTAGCGACGATTTTGTTGTTGCAGACGTCTATAAGCTATGGTAATCGCTTACTATCAGGTGAGCCGTATGCTTGTTTGTCGACCTAGTTATATATATTTAAAAAACTTGTATGAAGGTCACGTGAAAATTCTCTTTGATAGAATATTGAAACTGGCCGTTATAGAACTCATAATCATATGTTTTACTGCGGTACCATATAACAATATATTGTACTTTTCAAATAATTTAACAAATAATTGCGCTGTTAAAGTAATAAAAATCATGTAATACTTGAGCTGAGACTGAGAGCAATCGTTAAGTCATAATTTTTTTTTATTCGAACTATTATTTATGATTGATGCTCACTAGTAGGTCACTTGTAGGTTGTAATCATAGTAGCACAGATTATATCGAACAGGGCGTTTTTTTTTGTATTTTGAATTAAAATTATCTTATAAACTTTTGTTACTTTGAAATTTAGCAATGAATTCATATTTAAAATCTCTTAAACTAAATATAAAACAAAAAATAAACAATTATAATACTTACAATTAACAGAAATTAGTTCGTCAAGTAATAACATTTTCCTAGTAAGAGAGCAAGTTTATATTCACGTTTTTATTATTAAGAATAATAATTAAAATATTTACTTATAATCATATTACAATTACAGTTTCATTTATAAATATAATACAATTATACGAATAGTATTTTTGAATTAATTATTTGTTTATATTTTAACAAAGATAGTCAAAATATTTATTTCAACAATAAAACCTTGAAGTAAAAGACTTCAACGGGATTCAGTAAACCCTACCGTACCATAAACATGTGACAGAAAACTAAGTAACAATTATCAAGAAAAACTTAAAGTAATAGTCAATGTTATATGCAATAAATTTATATTTAAATACGACGATGGTATAATTACATTTTATTTAACACATTTTCATATATTTCATGACCACGTTGGCGCAATGGTCACAGCTATAGATGGTGCTTGTTGCGCTGGCGGTTGGGGGTTCGATCCCCGCACATGACAAACATTTGTATTGGCCATACAGGTGTTTGCCGTGGTCTGGGTGCTTGTGCAGTCCCTGTGGGTCTCCCAACCCGTGCGTCGAAAAGCACGTTAAGCCGTCGGTCCCGGTTATAATCATGTACACCTGATAGCGATCGTTACTCATAGTATATCATATATCCGCCAACCCGCATTGGAGCAGCGTGGTGAATTAAGCTCTGATCCTTCTTCTACATGAGGAAAGAGGCCTATGCCCAGTAGTGGCATATTACAGGCTGAAGCGTATACATTTCATTAATAACTTTTAATGATCGTTTTTAAAAGGGTATATATTTTGAGTAGAACGAGTCTTCACATTAAGTATATTTATTGAATATTATGTACTCTGCCAAATAAACAAAGAACACACACACATTAGCCTATCGCAGTCCAATGCTGGACATAGGTCTCCACAAGTACGCGCCAAAGATGGCGTAAACTCATGTGTGTTGCCCATAGTCACCACGCTGGGCAGGCGGGTTGGTGACCACGGGCTGGCTTTGTCACACAGATGATGCTGCTGCCCGTCTTCGGTCTGTGTATTTCAAAGCCAGCAGTTGGGTAGGTTTCCCGCCATCGGTCGGCTGAACAAAGAACAGTGCTTTTAATATCAATTAGAATAAAGCATCTTTTGATTTAATTTGATTTACTGACATTACAATTCATAATTTTTTTAATAGAGATAAGGTCAGAAGAACGAAAAATTCAGAATTTTGACCCATCCTTTTGGGCGATAAATCAGCCTTTTAAATTATTTTCTGCACCAGATATTCGTTGTGGTCTAGGTGTTCGTGTTATGTTTACCTCCATAAATTCCCTACTGGGGGCCGTTGTATGTGAAGCATTTATTAATTAATAATTTGTATCGCTAGATATTCATTAAGTAATCAATTAAATGTTTAAATGATCATAAGATAGCCAATCTATAAGTATTTATATAAAACCTGTATAACATTGTGATTTTATATAATAGCTTTAGTGAGATATTTATTACATAATTTTGATAATTTATCGATTTGGTAAATTTTTGAAATTAATTTATTGAACCAGTTTATTTAAAATAGAAATAAAATACACGAGCCACTGACTTCTGTACGAGTATTTATTCATAGATAAGGGATTAGCTTCCATAAATGACAGGTGCTATTTTTTACTCTAAGCTACACATGTATATCTTTACAAATTAGTTGGTAGTAGTGTCGTGCCATAAAAAGTAGTAAGATTGAATACAATTATATTGAACACTTCCTAACCGCCGCTACTATATCATGCCCTATGCTCAATGGCTGTCTGAAAGAAATCACGTTTTAGACATTAGATCGTCTTCGCACATCTTTTATTGTATATTTTTTACAGTTTCGTGTGCAGTAAAGTATTTATGTAGTGTTGTAAATTTTTCAAAGAAAAACTTCTCAATGTCTACAAAAAATCTTGTAAGGACAGCTAAACGTTTTTTTAAAATATATATAATATAACTAGGTCGGCAAACAAGCGTATGGCTCACCCGATGGTAAGCGATTACCGTAGCTTATAGACGCCTGCAACACCAGAAGCATCGCAAGCGCGTTGCTGACCCTATCCCTAATCCCCCCAGGAGCACTGGTCACTTTACTCACCAACAGGAACAAAACACTGCTTGAAAACAGTATTATTTAGCTGTGGTCTTCTGTAAGGTTGAGGTACTACCCCAGTCGGGCTGCTCCATATTTTGAGCAGGAAATTTCCTGATGTGCCCTACCCCAGTTATAAACACACGTTCCAACAAAATTATTCTGCGTACGTATGATCTAGACTGCTAGTAGAGTAGTCTTTGTAAAATTATTTTTAATGAAATAATATTAATACAGAGGTACATATCTAAGAATGTGACATGAAAAGAATAAAACAGATGGGTAAACCAATATTAAAAGTCAATTTTTCTATAATATTCATAATTGCCCAGTTTTTTTTTAAATAAATATCTTGTTTTTGGTACGTGTTAAAACCATGTCAAACAACTGTCATTAAAATCCAATAATATCAACATAAAAATACAATGAATTGTCGGTGTATCGCCATAAAACAAATTTTGAATATATTTAAAAGAATTATTGAAATCTTGTTTTGAAAATGTTTTGAACACCTGGCTGTAATATGACACCGAAGAAGCACCGCCATAAATTAATAAATTGATAACATTTAGTTTGTTGCTCGTTAGCTTTATTAAGTTGGTTTTAGATATATTTTTCAATTTACGTCGACAATAAATTTTAATGATATTTTTTTTATGTTTTTATAACTTTATTTTTATAAAAATTAATAAATTATAATATACTAGTTGACCTGGCGAACTTTGTTCTGACATATTATTTTTGAATATTTAAAAAGAATTAGTTAATTAAGTCCAATCATTCTAAAGTTATAAATTTCTTAAAACATTTTATCACACTACAGACATATTTTATTTATTATAACAACGTTAGCCATACATTCGAAACATCCATTCATTCATTCCCAACCGTTACTCATAGCTTAGAAACTTCCGTTTTAAAAATACATTTGCTAATTAAGAAAAAAAAAACTAAAACACGACACTAAGTGAAAAGGGTAAAAACATAAATGATTAATTGCTTTTGCTTTTACGAGACATAGAAACAATATACAACCTTATTACAAAAGTAAAAAGGTTCGTTATGACTTCCTTATTTTTAACCTTTATATGTTTAAGCGTTTGTCTAGACAATGACATATGTAAATATAATTCTAAGAGGTCAGATTTTCTAATAGTACACATGTAAAAAAAAAAAAAAATTGTAATATGAGAACTCTTTACAAAGATACGTTCAGGCAGAGGAATGAAACGACATTATTCATATAAGCAGAGAAGTAATAAAAAATGTTAATTATTATACCCACATATCACATCAAACTACTAATTAATATTATTTTTGTCTTTTTATAACAAATGTATTATATTACTACATTCGATTAATCAAGGCTAACTTATTTGAGAAACATATAATCCAAAGAAACAGTAACATGATATTAATCAATAGTGTGGATTTAGTGACGCTGTATTTCATGCAAAATAGGTACTACCAATTTTGTATTAAAATACAGTTTATTTTTTTAAGATTATCTGCGGAACTTCTTGCCGATTCTTCTCTGCAGAATCTATGTTCTAAGTCGGTGGTGACTTCACATTTAACGTTAATTTAAATTTGAATTTGAAAGACGACGATTCCAACTTGGTCTTGAAGCCTATTTGAAAAAAGTTATATTTGATTATGATTTTTTAGACTATAATTTATATCAGATCTCTCTTAAGGTTAATTGGAACCGTACAAAAAGCTCCAACTTTCAAAGTTGGTAAACCCAGTAAAGAGTTATGATGGAGCACACGCAAAAACAAAAGAGTTAATAGCTTCCTCTTTTTTTAATTAAGTTCAAATATTACAAAAAAAAAACGAGAAAGAAATCTTTTTTTAACATACGGGATAATAATAATAATAATAAATATCTCATAACTAACACACACGGTCGTCTGTTCCTATGATAAGCAAGTTAATGATGTTATAACTATATTTTTTTTAATATAAAAATTTCTATGAGAATGAAGTCGGGGAAAAATGATAGTATATACATGACATACGTGATCATAATTTAAAGCATGTCATTTCAACAGTAATCACTTGTAAGCGAACCCGCATGGTTACCTGGAAATTGGTGCGATGTCGTTTGTCACACGACCTACCCCACTGTTTTACATGTGTTTGTGTATGTGTGTGTGTGTCAGTGTAAGGACAATCGGAAGATTCTAGAAGGTTTTTAGGATAGTTTTGTGTGTAAATGTTAATTCCATTACATATAAATGTGATTGAAAGTTATCGTCTAATTGATCAACAACAGTGGTCTTTCACCTATTAGGGATGAGGGACCGTTTAAAAAATGTTTTTTTTTGCCATGAACTACCCTCTTCTTGGGAGGTAAAATGGAGTAGTTAGTTATTGAGGTAGTACCTACACAGCAGAATATATTCTGCTCAAAATTGGGAGCAACCAGTCTGGGGAAGTACCTCAACCTTACTGAAGATATCAGCTAAATATTATTGCTCTAAAGTAAAGTTGTGTTCCTGTGGTGAGTAAGTTGCCAGGGAGGATCGGGGGTTGGGTACGCGGCGATGTAGTAGGGTAGTAAGTAAACTGGTGGGCCGTAAGCTTGTTTGCTTGTTACTTAGTCAACAAAATAAAACTCATCGTTTAAAAGAATATCTCTCAGATAAAATAAAGTTATCATAAATCTTTATTTATTGGATACTTCCTGAGATTAACGCTTAAAACAAACTCTTCAGCTTTTTATTATTAGTATAGATTAACAAAACGTGCAAGATACTTTAGTGATATATTTTTATGTGATATTCTTTGTGACACAAAGTGTGAACCGCGTCGCGAGACTCAGCGGCGTCTCAGAGCTGTTGCGACGAGTGTGGAAACCGGACGGACCGGGTCCGGATTATGAAAATTAAACATACGCATAACGAGCTCGAAGAATCGCAAGTGATACAAGCGATGATTCCTTTAATCCATTATTTTAAATGACTCTTGGATGTGTAGGAATGGGTTTTGTTTAAATATAGAACAGACGCGCATGTTTTCGAACGACGACACTAAATTGGATAGTTGTTATTTTTTTCCGTTATTGTCAGGAGAAGGATAAGATACTTAAACGAAACTATTAAAGAAGTTGATATATATTTTCGAAAAAAAAAATTAATATGGTGGTAAGATATCGCCAAATCTCGTCTGTGGTATGTGGTCGCACTCCGAAATGGCTGGATACATTTTTATGATTTTCTTTGTGTACTTAAAATAGGTCGCAAAGTATATTTTATAGCGCTAAGTGATAAGGTTATTTCTTATCCCCATTATTTGCCGACGCGCAGTGGAACAGCGTGGTGGATTAAACTTCAATCCTTCTCTTAAATGGAGAAAGAGATCTTTGCCCAGCAGTGGGATGTTAGTGGTAGAATCGCATCAATTTCCTATACAGAATTTTTTGTCTATTTAATCTCACGTGTTTGACAGTTTGCAAGAAAGAACGTTTAACGAATAAGCTTATAATATTTAGTATTTATAACCATATCTATTTATGTACTCTGAAAACGTTGTTGAAAAATTATAACGCACAAGTAAATTGTATAAAAAGACAAAAATAAGGCGAATTTAGCACTTAGAGTACTAGGTGTAATTAAATAAATACTTCAGCGATAAAAAACATTATTTTACATAATATCAGACTGGCGGCTTCACCTACTTCCAGTTTATGTACCCGTCAGATGGGTTGCCATTTGTAAAATTTATTGCTTAGCAAATTTTTAGTAAAGTATTAACTTTTTTCATAACTAAACTATCTAATACAAAAGTGGATATATAATTTAAGTATATTTTTTTCCATATTACAATCAAATATAATAACATTTATTCCCACTGTCACCTTCATTATAATATAGGTACACATCTTTACAATATAAGACTTTTGACACACGAAGAATTTTTTTGTTAGTATAGTCTGATAAATGTGTATCTTGATAATTGTTATTTCTTTACAGATTCTGAATAAACATTTTTTTTTTATTAAAGCTAAATTGACTTAGTTTACCGATTTTAAAACCGATAAACAGAGTAAGGTGCGTGTAGAGTCGTGATTAGTGAAAGGTGATATCTTAATTAAATCTATCGCACGCAGCTTCCCCCGTCCGATTAATTTTGCCGAAGACATTCACAATCTCTCTACGTAGGTACTAACGGAAATCGTTAATATTTATTTCGTATACCAATGAAAGAAAGTGCGTTTTGTACCATGTACCATAAATAAATTATAATTTTTATTTGATTTTTAAATTACTGATTTAAAATATGATGTCATTTTGATCAAAAATAAAAAAAGAGTAAAACTATGTTAATATTGACAAAATATTTCATTTTCCTAAAGAAAAACTCTATCTAAAAATTTATAATATACTAGCTGCTGCCCGCGACGTCGTCTTCGTGAACGCTATACAGCACCAAAAATACCTACGATTATACCTTTTAAAATAACATTCATTTACCCGTTTCTTCTTTACATTTCATATCTACAGAAAAATCTCATATTTGGCGCGGCTTTAAAATTGTCTTGTCTACTTATATTCGTTTAATTATGTTTATCGACTTAGTTACTTATATTGCGTGATTTTTATAGTGTGAAGCTAGCTTATATAGCATGGTTATTAACACAATAACAACAACATTCAATTATGCGTCGTTAGATTACACATTGTTACAGAATGCGTTGAGGAAATAAAGGTTCACTGCTCGTTCCCGGTAGGTGGTAGCATGATAATATGTAGCCTATATGTTGACCCGACTTCTTAATAATATTCGTGCCAAATTTGAAATAAATCCATGCAGTACTTTTTGAGTTTATCCCGGACATACATACAGACAAACAGACAAAAACTCTAAAAACTATATTTTTGGCTTCGGTATCGATTGTAGATCACGCCCCAAGTATTCTTTTAAAAAAATATTCAATGTAGAGTTTTGACTTTCCTACTATCTTAATATATATAAATCTCGTGTCACAATGTTTGTCCTCAATGGACTCCTAAACTACATAACCGATTTTCGTCAAATTTGCACACCGTGTGCAGTTTAATCCAACTTAAAAGATAGGCTATATTTTATTTTGATATATTGTGTTATTATTATATTTCAGAAAAAAATAAGGTGATACGAAGTTCGCCAGGTCAGCTAGTTTTATTATATGTATAGATGCAGATAATCCGCCTGAAATTTTCTTCAAGGCCCCAGGACGTAGGCCATAATAATTTACAACGTTAGGCAACATGTAATTATGTAATTAATAACTTATAACTGCGTGTTTCTATTTATTTTGTGATATTTTATAAACTTGTTTTATAATAGACCTATTTAACATTGTACTTTTGACTTTTCCTTAAATGAAAAAATTAAAAAAAAAGACATTTAATTTTTTTTAATGTATATTGAGATAGATAGATATAATTACAATTTATTAAAAACACAATTTTTCCCATTCTAAAAATAGTACAAAATTAAAACAAGACAAAAATAAAAATACCACTTATAATATAAATTAATGTAAATTATTATTTAATCTGTATTATAAACTAATCGTAAAAAATATCAAACAGCTCTTAAACGTGTATTTCGTACTAAAACAAATATAAATGACCTTAAAATTATAATATAAGGGCGGAAGGAATCACCTCAAGGGCAGCTTCCTTGATCTTGTGACAAGACTATAATAAAAAAACAATTTCAAAAAAAAATCCGTCATGTATTATTAAAAGAATATTCCTTTTCCTAGTTGGTTATATAAAGTTTATTTTTTGAATTGATTTAATACAAAGTCACAAGTTATACATAAAAACAATTTTAAAAAAATTTCCATCGTTTTATTAATGAAGCAATATTTCATTTCCTAGTTGGTTATATTTTTTTCGCATTCAGGTATTTATGATAACAACCGGGACCGACGATTTAAAGTGCTTTCCGAGGCACGGTGATAAGATCCACAAGGATAGACATCCAAACCGGGAAGAAATATTTGTACAAATTGAAATATCCACACCAAGCAGCGATCGAACCCGCAAACCATCGGTGCTTTAAGCGACTACACGCAACACTATACCAGAGCGATTGTTATATTTTTTAATTGTTTATTTTTATTGGATTTAGTGCAGTCACTAGTCATACAGCCAAAAAAAAACGAATAAAAAATTTTTTTTTTTCATTAAAATCATAACTAGTAAATAAATAAGAAATATATATAATTATAAAATGCATCAATTTAAATATAAACTGCATGTTAAGAATTGAACATCTTGAAGACATGTGCGAAACCGTGCGAAGACATATGTTCAACAAAGTTGCAACAGCTGTCTCTGGCCTGAATAATTATAACTTGTGACACAGCGTCCATTCGTACTCGCTAACATTACACATTCATACATACTAAACGTGTGTCTTTGCTTTTAGTTTACATTAAAATAAAGGTATGTAACCTTTTTGCTTTTTTAAATGTCAAATTTTCTCATAATTTTTTTATTTGAGCAACACTTATATATTATAAATTGGAATAGTAAGTAAATAATTATTACATTCAATTAGTACAATTTGAATGTGCAAGAAATTAATACAATTGTATTTATAAGTATAAAATTAATCGTCACAATAATTTTACGTCACAGATAATTTAATATAGCAAACTGGTCAGTAAAAAACCGGTGACCTATTAGAAAAACACAAGTTTTTATTTAAACTACTAAAACTAGGTAAATTTTCTCACGTAGACCGTAAAGATGTAACATTTTACCGTATTCACGGCGTCAACGTGTCTCAGTGTCTTTCGATCACGCACACACAAGCTTCCCTTGCCAAGATAAGGCGCGTACAGGATAGACATTTCTTATACAAATTATATTTACAAAGAACTACCTGTATACAATATGTACAAATCAGTAACTTTTTAAAAGATTCTATGCTTATGCTATCGTCAGGGTTTGTCTATAAGAAATCACTCTTCACAGTGATAAGACTGTCTTTATACTTTGTTAAATTAAAATATCGTTATTTTATTTAATATAATTCTGAATGTTCAATAAAATATTCAATAAATAAATAACTATACTTATATATAACTCTTCAAAAATTTATATTATATTATAATTTTTATGTTATTTTAAAGCAAGTATAGCTGTAATAGTGTTACACTTTAGAAAAATCTAGAGAACGGAAAATGCTCTAAATGTGTAAAGTGTGTTAATTCCACCTAAAACCGGTTTTAACCGGTTATTTTCGGTTAACACAGCCGCTCGTAATTGAGGCAAATTATTTGTAATCTACTTGCAATTCAGTTTAAAGGCTATATCGAGGCTAGAAATCACTATCAATACTAATCGTGGACATATTGTAACGTTCAGACCCGCATAACATTTCTAAGTAGGAGTTTCGGAGGTACTTGCTGTTCCTTCTTTGCAGAATCTAACTACTGAAGTGATTATAATAACTCGAAACGACGTCGGTCGTATCCAGAATAACACATAGGCTACTTTTAGCCACACTATTCCCACGGGATCGGAAATTACGCAGGTAAAACCGAGATGCATAGCTAGTATTAATTACCCCTATAACGTATTATAGCAATTACAAGCTTTTAAAAAACTAGACGCGGTCTACAATGATTGAGGTCTTTAGCCTATAATGGGACCGTAATGGACGATTAGACGCTATTAATATGTAATAAAAAAAGTAGTTTAACACGGCTTAGGGTTTGTTTCACCAGTTGTAGATAACGCTATTTGATGGACGACGGTATCCAACAGATTAAACTTTGTGATATATTATTCTTTTTTTTTACCATGAAATTCTACTATAATTATGAGATATTTCTACTCGCAACTGTGTAATCTAAAAGTTTTATGTAATTGAGGCGGAACAGGTCCATTCTCAATAGTCTATTCTCGTACTGTTAAAGTCTATTCATAACTTATGCGCTGGATAATCTTTATCCCGAACTAGTAAAACAGGCTCTCAATCTAGACATGCCCTAACAAAGTGCGTTGCCAAGAAGTCTGCCGCGTCACACACACACATATACACGATGAAACTCGATACACGCACACAGGGATTGGGGAAATCAGTCGACCTGCGCGTACGCAACTCGCTTTAATGACGACCTGTAGATTTTATTACAAAATTGTATATTTGCCTACGTTTATTTACGTTAGATTATTAAATGTAATCGTCTATATTATGTAAATGTATCAGTATGCGCAATACTTGTGATAGATCGGGCTAATTTGGCACAATCCAACACAAAAAGTTATTTTTCGACCATAAGTCTTAGGTTAGCGCGTTCAAACAAACAAACTCTTCAGCTTTATAATATTGGTATAGATTTAATAAATCATTTTTACTATACATACTTATTTTGAAATTCCCTTATTTCGACCGTGACTGTCTGTCACCCGCGACCATGCGTCTGCAACGACGCCAAAATATTTGAAATTTCAAATTAACAATCTTGGTATGTCCCGTTAAATTTAAAGTATTCAGTGAACGTCAAAATTTAAAAAATATAGTGTTATTATTCAATTGCACATACATAATCGATCCCGCTACTCCACGACCGATTGATATCTACGTTCACACAACCCGAGACCTTGTATTTGGGTCAGTGGTCATCTGATACTCCTGGTAGAAATCGCACGGAGCCACGAAGGGCAATAGCGAGTAACCGATGATAATCCAGTGATTGATGATGAGTTCGAGTGATAAATTGCACGCGCGTTCATTATTTAACGTCTAGAAGTGCACAGGATATTGTTTCTTGTTGGTAAATTAATGTAAGCTCGATACAGAATATCTGTTTATAATTGAACTGTTAGCAAAACGAGGGTTTTTTTTTAGTTTTTGTTTTTGAAGTTATACTTCTTTTGGCGCGTTAGGCATTTTGCCTGGTGAGAGTAAATTTTTACGATACGCGCGCACATATTCACAAAAAACTAACATCCTGAAGATAGCTAGTTAACAACGTGAAGTTAGCTAGCCAATAAATGAGCCAAATTCAAGATAATTTCGGTTTCTGCTAAAAAAACATTGTAATTTCGGTTACGAATAATAATATATATCCGTAATGAAGTAAATTAATAGTAGAACAATTTACTTCATTACGGATGCGGCTTTATTTAACATCACTTGGCCACTATTAACATACATACAATAATCACGCCTCTTTCCCGTAGGGGTAGGCAGAGACCACTTCTTTCCACTTACTGCGATCCTTACATACTTCTTTCGCTTCGTCCACTTTCATTATTCCCTTCATACATGCTGTTCGGTTTAGGGTACTCTTGACCTGGCCTTTTTTCAAGACGTCCCTTATTTGGTCTCGGAACGTCCGCCTCGGTCTACCCCTTCCAACCCTTCCAACCCAGGCCACTATTAAATGCAACAAAAGGCCACTATTAAATGCAACAAAACTGTAAATCTCTCTCCTGAAAAATTAACAAAACGAGAAACAATGTTCTTTATATCAGGTGACGATATCTGTAACGTTTACAATTCAATCTTCTATAAGAATTAAAACAAGATCAATAGAAATATATCTAAGAGTACTCTATGTCACGGTATAATAAAACAGTTACTGTATCCACTTTAAAACGATATGCCTCACTAGACTTGTTCTAAAAGTACATAAAATTATGTCCCTCGAGCGATAAATTGAAACTAAATACGTTCTAAAAATACACTTGACAGAGTGTCCCATTTACTGAAACTAATAATTTCGTTCAGAATATTACACTAACTTTACGGCGCATTTATAATATATCTTATATCTTTTATATAAATACTGCGCCAAAAAGGTTAATAATTTCTTTTTCTCGTTATTATGAAGGTTTGTTTAAAATAAAATTAAAAATATATCGTAACAATTATTTATCAACAACTCTTTGAACGCAAATGAAAGATGTCGCCTTTTCATTTCATTCAATAGAATTGACAGACGTTCTTCGAAAGTAAATATTATACGTCGCGAAACATATTTAAAAATTACAGTAAGTTTGCCAAAACAAAAAATGTAATATTTACAAAAGTTTCCGTTGCATGTAATTTATAAGGATACATAACATACATATTAGCATCTTTACGTCAACTGTAAACCGAGATTAACCTTCCTACCGGAACAGTTCTCCACGCAAGTTTTTTTTTTTCGTTTATTTAGTTTTTTTTTTAATCATTGAACTCTTTACTGATATCAAAACTCTGCTGATTCTAGGATATTGGCTGTTAGGTTCTTTTGTTACGCTAATTTTATTTTTTTTTTCTTAATTTTAAATTGCCTTTTTTCTTAATTTTAAGACGTTACCTATTTTAATAATCCGCCGTCAGGCTATTTTAGAACGCAATTCGTATAATTTTTCTTCTTCATATTAAACTCTACTAACACTCGTAAAAATACCCTTTTCTGTTACTTGTAAAGCTGGCAGTATCTTATTTTTTTTATCTCTACCGATATTAATACTCTTTGCTGATACTTGTGAAGCTAGCTGTCAGGTCCTTTTGCAAAGAAATAATAAATAGAGTATGGTCGTAATAAATGATGTGATCTCTGCATAAGTCCATTATGTGAAAGAAGAAATACTGAAGGCAGAACATCAGTTTATAACGAACCTTTTTTTTAAAGATTGTGATGATTTATTTCATTCTAAGGAGGTTGGTTGGTTTTCCTACGAAACTTTCGATCCTTTCGAGTATGTTAGGATAAGAAGTAGATTGTAAGTTATTTTGTATCTCCAGCTATTTATGTTGATTCCATTTCAATGTTTTTAGGAGTTTTGAGTGAAACAGTAGCAAACATGCTCACAAAGTTTCGCATTTATAGCATTAGTAGGTTCTTCCATATATATATTTTTTTTATGGCAAAGGACGGAAGAATATAAATTTCATACAGGGCATGACATTTAAAAGAAAATTCCATAAAAAATCAACGAAATAAATTAATCTTTTGCACATGTTTTTTTTTACTATAGTTTCAAACTCAAAAGGTTACATTATTTTCAAATATCTATGAGTGCAAGCCAAGCGATGACGCATTATTCAAACACCATGTAGCATTGAAGGTGCGTTGACACGAGCGATGCAGGACAATAGGAATCGTCTCATCATACATTAAACAACGATAAATAACATCACTATTACTCGACGTACCGACGGACACCACTTAACTGTTATACAGTAATAAAATACTACGTACGCTTTGCGGTTTCACCCGCTAAATTTCCGTACTCGTGGAAACGTCGGGATAAAAGTAGCTCTTTTACTAAAACTATAATATAAATACGAAAGTTTCTTACGATGGATTGATGGATTAACATTCTCTTTCATAAAAAAACTACTGAACTGATTAAAAATTAAAATCAAGTATTCTTTTATTGCCTACTTGAGGCTTCAAAAGAACTTTTGAATCTTAATATAATTTGTAATAAAGCTTAGTGTGTAAATAGCTAAAGATCCATAATGACGCATTGGCTACTTTTTGAATTAAAACTTCTTTATGCACGCTTTAGCACTTTTTGGAGGGTAAACTGGCCTTACGAAAGCGTTACGACAAGTGTGATCGGGCAAGGCGAACGAAAGTTGAGAGGGAGATATATTTAGTGAAGATAGAATGAGAGAGACAGTTACGTTTCGTATATTACTGTAAAGGCAACTAAAGAAGTTTTAGTTCAGTCGTATGGTCTAAAGCTCGTTTTTTATATCTACTTTAAAAACCTAATAAAAATAAAAACCTAATAAAAATATGGAAATATAGACCAAATTCTCATAACAAATTATGAGAGATTCTCATACCGAGTATTGAGGATTTGTTACACATATTATATTAGACCTCCTTACTTATTATTCTGACGTATCAACTTTTTGTTTTCAATCAAATTTATATCACGACTACACATATATAAAGTTTATGCATGTAATTATGTAGTGAACACGTCAAAAAGAAGTTCAACTTTGACTTGAACATTTTTTTATTTTTTAAATTATAAAGTTATAATTAAAAAGCTATGCAGCCCAGTGTACACTGCGGTCAGATGCAACCTCCACGCCGACCGGTGTCGAACCCGCGTCTCGAGGGCTGTCTTCACATAAATATGTGTCGAATTATATTTAACCAATGGCGTCCTTAGGGAGGCCCAACAAATATGATTCTCAGTATAATATATTTGCGGTGATGGATAAAAAAGTAAAATAAATAATACTCCTTATTGCACAAAATTCTAAGACACAAAAACAAAACTAGTACAATTAGAGGAAGATGTAAAAAGGCAATCTTGTCCTTATTATATTTTATGAACCTTTGGGAATAGGTCAAGGCACAGAAAAATATGTTATGAAAAATAAAATCATTTCATTTAGAATTTATATGTTAATACGTGAAGCAAAAAGTTTGTACCCCTTTTATGAAAATTGCGGGGACGGAGAAGTGTGAAATTTCTCACATTTATGGTTTAAATAGAGAAGGAGTGCAGAATGCTAATTTTTTTTTAAATTATGCATATAAATATATTAAATCAATGAAAAACATTACTCACACTACCATGTATTTGACACACACGGATAATTATATACTCTTTCGTTTATTATTATAGGAGTATGTATAGTTTTTGACAAAAGAAACTTAATCGTGTTCAATTTTATAATTTAAGATAATTACGGTCGAATTACGACCATTGGGCGAGCACTAGTATAAGAATAGATATACAATTAGATATACAATTTCCCAATCATATTCTATCTTTAAAAAATGTATTACGGCGTAGTTAGATTTAACAGAACGTATATGTTTTTTTTTTTAATTTGACAGCTGTCAGAATATTGGCGCCATATTACGTCATAGTAATAAATTAACAATAAATTACTCTGATTCGCATATATTACAAGATTACATGGTCTAAGCTGATTTATACGAGCTTCGTCGGAACATATTGAATGAATCATTTTATTTATTTAACTGAGACGATACGAATGTGTTTTGTATTATGTAAAGGCGCCGTTTATTATGTCTGTGAACTAGAAAAATCCTTTTTTTGCTAATTATATAATAATTTTATTTAAACGTTACACAGGTTTTTTTCTGTGTGAATCCATCAGCTAGACGTGTATAAAACTTGATTATCTGTAATAAGGTTGTAACGAAATGTGGCAGTCAATAAATTTAAAAATTATTAATAAAAATGGCATTAATTTTAAACACAAACTCGGTAGGGCCCAAACGATTAGCATAACTAGAATTAATGTTTATTTCTATAAAACATGAAAAAGAAATATATAACTCCTAATTAATTTTGATTAAATCTCGAAAATTCTCAGTTATGAATGGGTTGCCCACGCTTCGAACGCGTGAATGAAAGAATATACTAAAATAATTATGTTTGGAGTATTGCCAATCCCAAACTCTCAGAGCAGTCTCGATAATAAATAAAAAGTTAATGTTACTGCCCAGACGTTGTTGACACGTTTACTTACAGACAGACAATTTTACAAGATAAAATAAAAATAAAACACTCGCAACCGACATTTATTTACAATTCCAAAATGGCTGCCGAGACTTTATAATATTTTGTCTAACAATTTCGACGCACTGTGTTACCATTCAAATATATTATCAAACTACCTGCGCGGTTTTCGCCCGCGCAACTTCTGATCCCGTAAGAACTTTTGTTAGTTTGTAATAGATAAACTAAAAAAGTACTACACCGATTTTAAAAATTCTTTGACCATTACAATGCTATGTTTCTAGAGCCAAAATAGTGTAATCTAAGAGACGAAGTCACGTACGGAAAGCTAGTTATTTATGTAATCTTGTAGTGGATGTAAAAACACCAGTTTTACTATTACATACGTGTTATTAAAGGATGTGTGTTGAATGTATTAAACATTCTAAGAAATGGTTATTTCTGTTACTAGTCAATTTAAATGTCATTGACCCCATCAGCTGGTTCACTCTATTTTTTTTTTTCGTGCCACATACAGCCTCTGTCTTTTCGTCCTGTATTCAAATAGGGGAGAGTTAAGCACGAAAAGAACTAAAAAAACTGTTCAACGTTTTCAAAAAATTAATTAATAATCTAAATAATTCTTTGGATTATTAAATTATGTTAAGTAACTGAGTGAATATTGCAAAAAGATCGTATCTTTACTATATTTTCTTCGGTTCTATATCCATATGCATATTTTTTATGTGTTATATTTTTACGTGTTAACAATTTTTCAAAATAATTAAAGGGAAAAAGATAAAATAAGTAATACGTTTTTCGTACAAATAACACAAGGAATACGTTTTAATATAAAGTTTCAAATAGATTTATGATAATGCTCTGATCGTTTCTGAACGCCTCGACTCCGACGGCAACTTCTGACACATCAAAGACTGTACTTTACATCAGTATAATAATCGATGTAATATTTTTGGCAAGCGTGTCGTGGACAGATGAATAAATCAGACGGGAAAACGTCCTCAGTGTAGCGGTTAAATTAATTTAATATTAATAATTTCAAAGTCGTTTTTGAACTTTATGTTTTTCTTTTTTCTTTTTTATAATAGAGATGATTTGGAATTGGTTGCCAGTTCGAACAGCAAGAATTCTGTTATAATAAATAATAACGGTATTAAAACTCATTTATGTTAAATCTATAATATCTGATTAGTATATCAGAGATATTTAATTTTTTGTAATGGATAGGCTCGAAACTACTTATTGATTTTAAATATTCTTTGACCAGTATTTAAAATGCTACGATGTAACTAACCTTAAGTGACAAAAAACAGAAAAAACGGAACAGCCAAAATTGTGTAATCTATAGTAATATTGTATGTCTGCAGAGTTTGTTTGTTTGTTTAAACGCGCTAATCTCAGGAACAACTGGTTCGAATGGAAAGATAATAATCCGGCTTTTATAATATTTTTATAAGATTTTTCCTCTACGCGGGTGTAACCGAGGGGAATAGCAAGTTTAATAATATTATTAAAGACGAAAAGGAAACAGAGATGTACAGAAATAGAATAAACTCCAATAACAGACCTATATGTGTACAGTATTAATGGAATAACATTATAATTGAGTCATGGGTTTTATTTAAGTATTATTTATTTTACTATTGCTCAAACGTCAAAAGCGAATGAGTGTTCTCGAGTTTGTTGCACACATTCGGACACATATTTATCTTGATTTAGTTTCCTCAATCGAGCGCGAGTAACTTACTTCATTCATAAGTTTGTTTAGTCGGCTAAAAGCACTTTCGATTTCGTTCTTACATCATTTTAATTATTTAGAAATTGGAAAATATACGGATAGTACAAATTTTAAGGTAGGTGTTCTAGTATTATAGACGATTATTTTTTTAATTGAAAGCTGGTGGGTGCTGGTCACGATCTGAATGCATATTTAACTGATTATTTTTTCGACTACCTACATTCTATTATTTGTCAATCTCAAATATCTCTCTTTAAGCCGGTTTTTTACATTTTTTTTATTCTTGTGGCTAAAAATAAATAAATATTTATTTTTATTATTGAAGTTATGCGGATATGTAATAATATAATTAGTCGTTTTGTGTATATTCTAAGAACGTGACAGTAATTATCATTTACATAATGCCTGTAAGAATTGTTCGCATCCGCTTCCTCTTGTCTCTTTCCGGTTGTTATTTTAACTGCAATTATGGTGGCGGGAAAAAGGACATTTTTTTACACGTGCATCGTGTTCTGAGTCAAATGTTTTGATGACTAGAGCTCCGTGCTTGCTATTTTTGAGATATAAAATCTGTTTCATCACATATATTAATACTCTAAGGTTTAAGATGTTTGCCTCCCTTTTGTAGAAAAATCCTCACAATTGTTCACATAACTTATATATCGTGTTAATCATTAATTAAATTAAATTATCGTATCGTTGATAATTGCTTGCTCTACTGGCGACAACAACTAAAAGTTTTTTTATTGGTTTATTTTTTGTAAAATTATTAATTATTTAAATTATATAATATTTAGATATAGATTGAGACACAACTTCAAAATGATTGACTGTCGGTATTTTTTTTTTTCAATTTCAAATCTACTCACGTATAAATAGTTTTTTGTTATTTTGTAAAGTGATAATTATTATACTTATTTAGTGTGAATTATTCGCACGGGTAGAGCTAGTATTTTAAATAAAATTAAAAAAAAATACATGTTTTTATCCAATGCAGTACAATATAAAACCTTTTTTGTATTTAATTTTAAAAAAAGGCCGACAATGTCGCGAGTATCAGTTAGATTAAGCAGTTAGTTTAACTTTGTAGGTTACTTAAGCCAAATATAATTTTAATTTGCAAAATAATGATTTATAAGTGCTTGTAATAGTAGAAGATCCGAACTAGAGACAAACTGAAATTTATTTTACATTTATTTTAATATATTAGAAATATAATCGCGAAAGGTTTGACTGAAAAATACTGGCCAGGCAATATTTAAATCAAAATTTAAAAAAAAAAATTATTTAAAAATGTACCTACGAGTTTAAAGTTTTACGAGTTTAAATATCTTCCGACAGTATAAAGCCTGTAGACAATGCAAACGTTGGGTTGTTTATTATTTTCCTGGCATAGCTACTGGGTTGGCAGGTGTTAGCAGGTATATTAAAATATATTGTTCTAGTTACTTTCACTCACATGTTTAATAATTAAATCTTGCATAAAAATGAATGCTGTTTCAGTTGCAAAAACGATTACATAAGGCTACCTGCTAAAAGTCTGGTTTAAATGGCGGTTGCCGAATATAATATAGCCTGGACAGGAATTTTCTAACCAACTTTATTGCGATTTATCTTTAATATAACCAAAGAAGATATTTATTTAATTTTTATCCATTAAGCAGGCGGGAGAAGATCATGTCTCGTTCGTATCTTAGACTACTGAGAGTACTTAAATAAAGTAATTATTGATTAAGATTTTAAGTCACGTATAGAATAATTTAAAGTAATTTAAATTACAATATAAAAATATATAATTATAGCAAATGTTACAGATAATTATTTAAAAAATATACATAAAAATTTTAATGCTGTCCATTGTTTATTTTGCGTTATCTACTTTTATTTTTAAAACTTATTGTATTGTTATCTGTAGCAAGGCTACAAAGGGATTGTTTCATTATTTCACCGTAAATAATAAGTGTAACAAATAAGATTTAAAGGTAATTGATGTTACATGTCGTTTTATTAAGGCCGATAATAACTGTAATATCTCTAAAGTTATAAAATCACTTAATACCAAAAATTCACCCAGAATAATATGGTAGAATTATGTGTAAAAATAACTCTAGACTTGTGAAATTTATATACGGTACTGTTATGCCAGGAATATACGCCATAGATTAAAAACCAGCATTGTTAGACAAATAATATAAAAGCGAAAGGAACATCGTTCTATAGGCCCTCACGCCGTTTTTTTAAATTGTATTTCAAAGTCAAGACATCGCTAAAACGGCTACCCTACAAAAGACTATTATTATGCTGTATTAAATTTATCTCTCGTAATCCAAGGACCACCTGTGCGGTTCAACGCCACTAGAGCCGACCAGTCGGTCTTGTTATTTCAACCCAACATGTATTTATAATCATCAATTCCCTTCAAACAAAACTACGCCTTAATCATATGAACATATCACACATTATTCTATAAACAGTTTTATTAAAAAAGGTTGCCGACGCGTTATTTACGTATTTATTTTATTTTTTTAAACGTATTGAGGTCTGATCGCGATTGTGAGGTGCAGAAATAGAACCTACTTTGTGGAAATTATCTCTCTACCCTGAGAAATCAAGTTGTATGTTACGTTTCTTTATAGTAGTGTAATTATAAATTACTTACACGCATACACACACACATACACACACACACATATATATGTCTATTATATATATCTATAAAGAGATTTGGACAATAAATACTTTAATTGTTATAATTTCGTTTATTTTATGTAAAAACATAATAATGACTTTTTAAATCACAGCCATAAAGGGAAATAATATGACATTTGCCAAACGAGTGTCTATAACTCACCGGAAACACTGAAAGTGTATTTGTAAAAAGTTTTGTAATTATTAAATAAAACTTATTATTTGATTCAAGCTGTTACAGATATTTTTTGATTTCTCAACCGTATCTTAGTTTGAATTTTAAACTTGCGAAAGCTCTCAACTCTGCAATTAACTCTGTGTCGCCTGTCGTAACGTTAGCGTTACGTTCGTTTTCTGTAAACCTTTCGTTTCTAGAATACACCGAGCTTTCAAGTCTCACACTACGGCAGTTTTCCTACACTTTACCTTAAAAGGTACCTGATAAACGCCCTTTATTTACATATTTACTATTTGATAGCATTCCTTCACGCCTAGTCATGTAAAAATTGTATATATGATTATAACACAATGAAATATGCTAATTCAAATACACACATGTCTATGCCGATCACGGATAAGAGAACGTACTGTTAGGAAAACAATTCAGCTTACAACCACACATATAAATACATTTATATTTGTTATTTTTATAATAATAAATAAACATTCATTTCCTTTTAAAAGTAAGTAACGATATCGTGATATAAAAACACACACTCGCACAAACTTCAATCGCGTAATTTCCGATACCTAAAGTAAATAGGTAGCATATGTATTATTCTCTACATTTTCGTTTCATTTCAATCCATTTCGTTGTTTTTGCGTCATACAAACAATATCCTTACCTCATTCATAATGTTAGTAGAATTATAATTGTTGTCAGTAATGTCTTCACAATTATAAAATGTATGTAGTATGTTTTGAGCGTTCTATTACGAATTTAAATGCTAGTACTACCTAGTAGAGTCACAGTTAGCAAAACTACGATGTTACGCAAGCGGACGCGCGTGTGTGCGTGAGAGGCGCAGACTGCAGGGCGCTCACAGGCCAAGCTGCATGCCAGCGGCCGTATTTGAATACTATTGTATATCGCGATTCGCCCTGACAAAGTGAATTGTTACGAGCGCTGTCATTACGTGTTGCGCATCACTTTACATATTAACTATCATGTTATTTTGCTACAAAACTATTTTCTTCTACACCACCATATATGAAAAATAAAATTGTTTTTCAATAATTAAACGACTTCAGAGGTTTTTAATTTGATTTTTGAAGTAAAACTTTTCTACGCACGCTTGACTTGTGGAGTAAGTCGGTGAATGCGTGACGTAGCGAAAAGCGTTGCGACAAGTGTGATCGGGCAAGGCGAACGGAATTTAAGAGGGAGATATAAGTTAGTGAAGATAGAAAGAGAGAGAGTGACGTTTCGTAAGTTTTACTTCAGTCGTGTGGTCTAAAGCACACGCGTTTTTTATGTGTGTTCCCTGATAACTTTTTACTGGATGTACCTACTTACCGATTTTAATGATTTTTTCTTAATCGAATGCTAGTGTTTGTTATGTGATGAATTGTTTTTCAGTTATCCTTATTAATGCATATTTAATAAGATATTTTTTTCATCTACCTGCGTTGTATTACTGGCCAATGTAAATTGTAGTTGGTTTTTTTTTGCGAACAAACACAATTATTGCTTATTACAGTCAATACTTTACTAGTCACATAAATAACCTAAATACTCGTATAATCAGTACATAGAGTTCATACTATGCGATGTAATTACCGTTTCATAGTAATTTTTGCGTCTTGTCTCGCAATAAAAATTAGATTTAACTGCTTCGAACCGGATCTTATCAGATTTAAGGTGACGCTTAATATAGTATGTAAAATATGACACATGTCTTGTAATGAACTCGACACAGTATTGTCTCCCGATGACATGTTTACATAACAATTATGTGTATAGATGTGTGTGGTACACAATTGGACTTTGTGACTGTGTGTATTTTTAGCATCTTCAATTGAAAGTTAGACACAGTTATGTTCATTAAGAGGTAATCTTTTGTTGCATCTGTTATTGCTGTTTTATGTGTTGTTCAAATGCCCTTTTTCATTTGGATGATGCATTCTATATTAAAATTAACATGATATGAATTAAATTAATACTCACTCAATAAAAATGTTAACAATATTGATATAAGCCCTTATTAATTACTTGATATATCTTGATACATCGATATATTTTTTTACATATATACCATTATTCTTATACTTCTGTATATTTATATTTCATTATAATATTAAATCATAAACAAATATTTTTGCAAAATTAATATTAACATTTAATTCCGAATGAAAAAAAATTATTCCCATAACATTAAACACTTATTTTATCAATTGAAGACATCAACAAAAAACAAAAGAAAAACTAATTTTATTCGTAAAACATTTTAAACAAAACAAAATGAAAATGTTTTAAGAATGTTAAATTAATTTTAACAATTTAAACATGTCCCAAACTCGCTAACACAAGTACGTGAGTCTTTGCTCTGGTTTTCGAGACGTGTCCGCAAAAGGCTGGAATCTCGAGGTGAGCTCGTAATGCAAGTGATCGAATGGCATGACAATCATTTAATTTCTCAACCGACCGATGTTACGCTAAGGGCAATGGTACAACTCATTCTACATTTGCGTCACGATGTTACTATGACTGTACTTGTTTTACAGATTTTTATATGATTTTTACTAACCCAAAAATTTAATTATAATTTAAATAATTAACTGTAAAATGCGAGAAAACTAACTAGTGAGGTTTCCCTAATATATTATTTGCTGCCCAATTTTTCCTGACCAAGGGAGATAGGAAAATAAGATATTATGTTCTATTGAAGAGTAAATTGAGATGTAAAAACAGTGCAAATATTAATTAAAAAGTCGGTTCCAAAAATTTCATTTTTTCTCTCTAATTAACATCTATATATATATTTTCAATATCTAGTGATCTAGGACAGTGATTTTTGACTAGGAACTCAAAAACATGTGCACGAAACATAAACACAAGAGTGTTTGAGTATGTTATCTAACGTATTACAAGCTAATGCAAATTTACTAATATTTTTATCTATATTTCTCATATCCTAGAATATTTTGACAATACTAATACTGTCCCTACATGACACGTGGGCCGTGCCTAATTGCTCTTGATTGAGAGCTACGAACGCGCGTCATGACGGATATTTAATTTACATAACGCATTTCATAAAATTGACGCCATCTTGAATATCATTGCAGATAAAGTTGCATCACTTCGTAGGAAAAAGGCAATCTTATTACTATTATAAAAATTATTTTAGAATGGATGTGTATTGTTAAAATAAGTACAAATTGTGTAGTAGGACGGACTTAGGAAAATTACTAGCTATTTTTTCGGACAAACTGATCAAATATATATTATTATAGCAAAATAATATCAGTCGATAAGACGGATATCTAATTTAGAATCCTAAATCCTTCAGTGAAACTAGGAAGTGACGAGCAGTGAACGAATTCAGCTGAGGTCGTCTGAGCTGAGGTCATGTTTAAGGTTGACAAACATGGCTGATCTAGATTGCATTGTATTTTGAAACTATTTCAAATTAAAAATTGGCTAATTAATTAAGCTATTTATTTGGTTTTAAAAAATAATTAAACATATACTTATTTACACATACTTATTATTTTTGAACTGGCAAACTTTGTTTTGGCATATTTTTTCATAAATATATAGGTTTTTTGTATATTTCATTAATAAAAATCTAGTCCTGACAATAACGAATACAAAAATATAGAATTATTCAAATTTGTGATTCATGTATATACAATTAATTAATTTTAACATGACTATAATATAGTATAAAAATAAAATGCAACGTTCGAAATATAATACGTAAAATATTAATTTAAAAACGTTTCAAAATATGTCATTAGAATGATTCAATTTAATAGAAGCTAATAGTTATAAATAAAAAAAAGCAATAAAATATAATTATACATTTATATTGTTTTGGAACTCATATATGTAAAATTAACAAACTTTTTAGTTTTTATAGTGTAAATATATTTTCGAATCAAAAAAAAAATATATAGAAACCTTCTGTTATTTAACGTTTTTATTATTTTATAAATCAGTAATTAAAAAAAAAAAAAAACGAAAACAAAATTTTCTTAACAAGTAAACTGGTAGAGATGCCATTATATTAATATTTTTGTATAAGTCTTTTAAGTGCAGTAAAGAATATAATAAATGCAAAAGATAATCAAGTAACTTATGTGGGTGTAAGATATAGTAACGTGCCTTTAATGTATTCATACATGAAATTAAGTTGCAAACATGAAATGTCGAGTCATTAAGGCAGGGCCTGTGCACATTACGTTTTTTAATCGCGCCGTCGTCGTCAATCGCATTTGTAGCGATTGACGACGATCCAGTCGACGAGCCAGTGATTGCCAACCTGTGGTACGTAAAATTATTAAATACTGAAAAATTTTAACATTTAATTTTCAAAAACATTAATTTAAATGTGTTGTTGTTGTTGTTGAAATTTAATAACTACTTACTAAGGTACTATGAGAAAATTAAAACATATTTTTGGAGTAGATATACAGTTAGAAGGAGAGAGTTGCTCACAAATGAACACGATTACTAAGCAGTACGGGAATGGAAAAAAATGTACAGTGGATTTTGATCTGTGTACAGCAGTATAAATACAAATGCGATATTAAATCGATACAGTCATGCGTGTATAAATCAATCATACAAACGCGACGCCATAGTGGATGCATCGTTACAAACACACTCTCAACATGCGTTTCTAAAAACGCGCGTTTAATAAACATTGTATGGACAGAACCACAATCATACCAGTCATTACAATTTCAAATCGAAAAGTCAAGTGTCGTGGCATTTTATTAGCCGTCAGCTCTGAACCTATCCGACGTGCAATTTGTAAACGTAAACACGACACGATGACAACGTCTTAATATTATGATTTGTTATGTTGATGATAATTTAAGTAAATATATGTAAGTATATAATATATAATACAATGAGGTTTTATGTGTTTATAAAGATTTTAGTAGTATGACTAAACCTGTTTTAACTTTTGAACTAAAATTATAAACTAACAAAACTAATCAATAAATAATTATAAATATACTTCAAAATATTGTATTATGACAAATAATTGTTTGATTGAGTTATACTTCCATGGTCAACTTCAACAAAATCTCTGAATTTCTTACTAGAGATTTAGACGTAACGTGACGTAGGGAATTTTGTCGTAAGCTACAAATGATGTCGTAAATCTATCGCTTGTAGGGAAAACCAGAGAGTGAGATTATTAAGAGGAAAGGGTACCGAAGAGACTTTTCAAAAATAGGTATTTGAATAAAATGTTTCTGTCGCGCTGCATGCCGCTACCGCGCCCCGCGCCATCTCCGCCCCGTTTTTTCTATGTGTGACTGTCGTATTGTTAGTGTGCGTGCGCCGGCTATTCAGCTATTAATTGTTGACGATATTTTAGTATTCGCATCTTTCGTTTGTGATTGACTACGAGTACATATAGCGCATAGTGCTATTTTTCTGAATTTGGCTTGTTTTATTGAATTTGTTCTGCATCGTATTGCTGTGACTCGGCTTACTATTATTGAATTTCGTAAACTACTTATTATTTATGTTTTATTATTTTGAATTGGATACTCTTTGTGACTTGATACATGTCTATATTTTTGTGGGTAATTATCGAAATACTTAGGTACTTTATTTATGAATTAGGTATGTAATTACATGGTTGAGGTGTGTGTAAGAATGGGTAATGAAATACATACATAATTATAGTGTATACATGTAGTACATAGTATAAGTGTAAGTATAGTATATATATGTAATGTAGTACATACACAGTATAAAATGTTTGCCTTAGTACCTATATAATTTGTAATGTCTCATGTTTGTCGCAGTTATTAATACATGGGTATAGGTTATATATATTAATTAACATATAATTGCGGCGATATAACAATGGTTAAAAATAATATTATAAATAAAAAAAAAAACAAGAAAAGCCGCCTGCGTGAAGAACAACTATTAGAAAGTCAATTGAAAAAGCTGGAACAAGATAAAAATTCAATAATTACACAAAGATAGCTAAATAAATTACACCAATTTCAAACATTATGTACTGTACACTTACAAAAATCATGAAGGCGACTTTTTCAATTATTATTTTATTTATGTTTTTTTAGTTAGGCAAATTACGTAATCGATTGAATTTTTTTAAAGAGTGGTTGATTAACATGACATAACATAACAATACACTTTATTGAACACCAACAGAAAATAAAAATACGTATCAGATTGATTTTTAACCGACTTCTAAAAAAGGAGGAGGTTCTTAATTCGACTGTATTTTTCTTTTTTTTTTTGTGTGACCGAGTTCGACTTGTACGCAAAGGAAAAAAAGCCGACTTCAATTACACCGACATGTAATACAACAAAGGTAGACGAAAATATAGTCAAGTAAATACGCGTTATTAAAGATTACTCAAAAATTTGTTATCAGATCTCGATGAAATTTAAATATGACTACACGATAAACATCAGCTTTCGATTAAATTAAAAATCATCAAAATCGGTACACCTAGTAAAAAGTTATGCGGTATAATACAACGTAGGTCGACGAAAATAGTCAAGTAAAAACGTATTATTTATATTACTCGAAAAGTTGTTGTTAGATCTCAAATAAACTCAAGTGAGACCAAATGACACACACCACCTTTCGATTAAAAAAAAATTGTAGAAATCGGTCCACTCAGTCAAAAGTTCTGAAGTAACATACATAAAAAATACAGTTAAATTGAGAGCTTCCTCCTTTTTTGGAAGTGGGTTAAAAATAGAAACCGATTTTACACGTCTATAGAATTCCTAAGTCGATAAGCTTGAACAGTGAAAGATTTAGTATAAACGAAAGAGGAGTGAGAGGGAAATTCAAGAAGTAAGCTTTCCTCAGAACGAAAACTGCGTTCATTGGAATCACTAAGAAACTTAAATCGTCGTTTTAGATAAGCAGGTACAACAGGATTAAAAAGAATAGAGTAAAGTAAGTTGAGAATATACGTATTCCCGAAGTAGGGAATTGGGTGCCACTCAGGGCGTAACTACTGCCGTATCAGCCGTATCAATGATACGGGGCCCCCTATTTACAGGGTTTTTAAGGTGTGTAAGCAAAAATTAGTAAAATGCTATCCACAATGTCACTTAATCTTGTGCTTCCTGGAAAAAAGAATAAAAAAACTGTCATAATACCTATAGAGTTTTAACTTCAGAAATGACTGAAGTCTGAAAAGCAGTCCCCTTTTATCCGAGTCAAGCGTGCGCCCAATTGTTGATAACATTCTGTATCGTTTATTTCGGGATTCAGTTAATCATTATGAACAATGAATTAATCTTTTTTTTATAAGAATGGGGCACACAAGCAGACGAAGCCGTCTGATTTATAACGGCTACCGTCGCCCATGGCCTTTAGAGAAAAGATGTAGACACTAGACGCTTTAAAACCCCCAAATTTTAGCAAGGTCATTCCACACTTTGAATGAACGCGGAAACATTGCGCACGAAGCTCGCACATTGGTTGCAAACCACTGGTGGATACAATTAGCACCACTAGACTTCTTGACATCGAAATAATGCAGAACACGACAAACGACACTGCTCATAGTGCACATTACGCATCGCGTGTTCGCACCGTGGAATGCTCGGTGGTGCTTTTCCCTCATCGTCAAGAGTTGAATTCGACGCAAAAAGAGTGCAAAGAATTTCGCTTACTTTTTCGCATAATATGCCAGAGAGCCTTCAGATTCGCGCAATGATGGAAGTGTAGCCTAAAAAAAGTTACCTTCGACAGCTTTTGTAAGAAACAAAAGGCATGGGTTCCATTTGGGAAGCCCAATAGTCTCTCGCCAATTCTGCTATGTTTGAACTTTGCCCTAGCGATTTACTACCTGTAAGACCTAGAGGCAGCGTTGAATCTCTTCTTCAGGTTATGCGCCTGTGAATCCCCCATATAGATGCGGAAGATTCATAGGAATTCACTAATAGTATTGGCCTCACAGGCTGAAGCGAACGATCCCCCGCATCTATTGCTGCAGGTCAAGGCTAATAACTCTCCAGCTTGGAACTACAAGCTCTTTAAATTAGCTTAAAATCCGAAATTCAAAACATTCATTCCATTAAAGAACTCATGGAATTATTACTGATAAAATTCAATAGCCTTGCATCCAATTTTTCGGAGGTATTAACTTGATGTTTTTCAAAACTAAAACTGATAAAAAATTACCTAAGGATTTCGATGGAACAGGAACAGCTACAGTAGACTACACTCACTATTGTCTATTCTAGGAGGAAGTTATAACTTATAATCAATAAACATTTATTTTAATTCAATGCAAGCATTTTTTGTGAGAAATCTTTACCCATCATTTGCCTGCCCCCCCACTAATTTTGATACAGGGTCCCAAGGTTCCCGGGGTTCCAAGGAATGCTACGCTAGTGGGGCCACTTGAGTTTTTTACGCAATTCAGAAATATGATTCTATTTGCGAAGTCCAAATACGAATCGCATAGGTACATAGATTCGACCAAATTTAATAATCTGCTCCTCAGTAATGTCAAGAAAACAACTAAGCAATTTTTTACCGATGAAAAAACACAGAGGAGGTTCTAAAGTCGTTACGTACCTATATTTATTTATGTTTGACCATGCATAGCTTTTTACAAAGTATTCCGAAATTGATAAAAAAATATATTGGAAAGAGTAAACCCCGACGTTGTTTTTCGCCTAGGAGGCGAGGAAGAAGCGCGGCTCGCAGCTTGCTTGGCATAGGCATGGTAAAGAGCAGTCCTAATTTTTTAAACTTTCTTATTGTATTTTTTATTAGTATTACGGTAATAATAATCATAATATACTTTTTTGAAATCCTTGTATTGAGCCCTTTTGATACCAAAAACAAACAACACAGTTATTTACCATAATTATCATTGTTATTTGTTAGCGAAACCCTTCGTTAGCCCAGGTTTGCACAGTGTTACAATAAAAACCGCATATACAAATACGGTTTTATTGTAGTTATGAAAAGAGAAATTATTTAATTTTGTTAATACGAATTTTAGAAAATATCGACTAAAAATAACATCACTAGTGTATCGATATAATTGTCGACTATGAGGCATCACTTCGCTGGCGTATATACGTATTGCTTTGACCCTTCCCTCCCCCAGACCTATCCCCCAAAAAGCAAGAAAGGGACAACTGCAGCTCAGACCGTTTTAGGTATATAATTTTTGACCAAAACAGTGTTTCGTAGTCGACTGTTTTCTCCTCAAAACATGGCAATTTTTTAAAAATTTTTTTTTTAGAAAATAAAAAAAGACTTCGGCTATGCCCCTATGTTTTCATTTTTTTGAAAATATGCATATATTTTTTTTAATGAGTGTCTGAAAATGTACAAAAAATTATGCAATATTTCGAGTTTTTGAAGTCTCCTAATTCCTATGATAATAAGAATATGAAAAAAATCAAAACATAGGGGCATGGTCATGGCAGCAAAGAGTTCTATGTCACAAAAATATTTGATCTAGTGTCATTATCCAGGGAGAAAACAGTCGACTACGTTTGTATGGAGAAAGACCCGGTACCCTTTCCTCTTAAAAACAGCCGTAACACGTAAAAAACGGGACATATAAACTTTGTTAATCATTCTAATTTCCTGATATTTCGGCACTATTGCCATCATCATGATCGCATGTCTTACAGATTTCACATTTTTACATTATATAATCTTTTAATATCTACACTACTTGTAAAAAATTTAAAAAAATAAAAAAACAGAAATAATATTACGAATATTGTAGTTCAATAAAAAACCTCTTTAATCCACAGCCTCTTTTTAAAATTACATTTTAATGTTTGCTACATGATGGTAGGACATAATTTAGTTTTAAATGCATGTAATATTGAAAAACGAAAGGATTTATTAGTTTACTCTTTGTCACGAGGCAAGTGGGTCAAGGGAGCGGTTACACGCAACGATTCTTGACAATGATACGTGCTCATTTGCCGCCGTCATCCCAGCTAGATAGACAAACATGAGTACAATCAGAGAGACAAAAGTTGTTTTGCAAATAACTCTACATAGGAATATTCTGGATGTATAGTTATTTACGTAGCAAGTTTCATTTCTGTTTTTACCAGTAGTATTGGCGTGAAAGAGACAAACGTGCACAGAACAAACATACAAACTTTTATATTTACAATACCAACTAACTATTTATGTACTTAATAAAAAATAACAACAAAAATACAAGTAATATTTTGACATAAAAAATACAATAATTACAAAAATTAACAATAACAAATAACAAAAAAAAGAAAAGTAAATAACAAAAATATAGTAATAACAAGAAACCCAGTACTTGGTTCTTAACCGAGATGAGAGGTCAGGCTTTTAGTATTTGATAAGATTTTCTTTTTGTAAACATAATAAATATATGATTTTATGTTGCACACCTGTTGTTCGTATTAAAATAAGTCGTAGGCGTAGAGTTGAGGATAAACTTCATTTAAAACTAGCTGTACCCGTGAATTCGTTCGCAGTTACATACTTTTGAGTTTCATCCCTTATTTTAAGGGAATCTTTTTGAATTTGGAGATAAAAATCTACCACTACTCTTTAAAAAAATCTCCACTACGCTCAGGACACCGACACAAACATCTAGCTCGTACTATAGATTCCAGTCTTCTTAAGTTTCATTTAAATACATTTACTAGTTTTGGCGTGATGAAAGACAAAATGGACTATCATAAGTACAGATTTCATTAGAAAATATTTTTCGAACTAATTATTAATTGACTTCTTAAAGTAATTGTAGATCTATTTATAAACTTGACGATGCTTCGTCAAAAAAAAGTATAATTCTTCAATAATAAATAGTGCCTCCTTTTAATTCCAGTCCGAGTTAAGTGTAAGACTGTTATTAAGTCTTAGAATCAAGGTATCTAGGTGCCAAGATAGAACGCAGCTGACTGCAATTATGGACGACATTCTTAAAAAAACTGCGTACGTTTTTATAAAAAAAGAAAAACGCAAAGTTGAATGCGTTTCAAGCCTAGGGTTGCTTATTTTAAAGTCGACTTTATTTTTCAAAACTATGTAATAATAATAATTCTTTATTTTTCCTCACAAATGTATGACCAGTTGAAAAAAGCACAAATTCAACTCATACCAAATAAGTGACTAATAATGTGAAAAGCGTTTTTGACGTAGTCAAAAATATTTATATTAGTAATAATAGCATTATTAACCGCAATAATATGACACAGTTTATTTACGAACCATTTCAAAACTTCTACCATATTAAGAAATAAAAACAAAACTGTCACATTGATGTAAAGCACTTTGATGATATTAAACATTATTAATTGTGTTTGCTTGCAAAAGAAAGACTGACTTAGACACTAGAGATGCCTTGTAAGGTACTCGTCAGACTTCGCTCAAATTTAAATGGGACCCCATGTCAAGCACCAGCTTTCGATTAAAAAGTAAAAAGTTATGAAGAAAACATACATAGAAATATAGTTGAAATGAGAAACTCCTCCTTTTTTTAAGTCGATGAGAAAGCGGTTTTAATTGTATTATATTTTTATAATCTGGCAACCCTGTCGATCGCTTGGGTGGCAGCCGAGCTGTCTAGCGTCAAACGCATTCGCAAGTGCATATGAGTGCGTGCGAACATCACACTCTACTGCAAATTCGGTATTTACCTTCAAGCTTTAATCTGTTACATATAATATTAACGTTATTTTTATTAAAAAAAAAATATAAGTTCAAATCTGATGTTTTACAACTACTCAATCTATTAAAATATAAAAAGGATTTATTTAATTTAAAACAATATATTGACTGGTTTAATTATAACAGTTGTGTACTTAAAAACAAAAAAAAAAACAATAGACAATGGCAAAAGTCTATCAATGCTCGACTCAAACGGACTGCATCGCCTCATTACAGACCGTTCTCACGCTAAACTAGATCCCATAATATATATCATCCTTATGAATCCGGCGTACAGGCGGACTATCAAGTCTTTTTGATAACACTCGCGGTTACCCTGACTTTGTTTGCTTGTGTATATGAATATAAAGTCTCAATGGAAAGGTGTATTTTTCTGAAATAATAGCCAATATCATTCATTCATCCCTAAACTACTAAGATGCAAGAGGTATTTTTAACCATTATTTTAACGTTGAGATATTTTTGTAATATTCATACTTAAAAATAATAATAATATAAAACTGAATGGACATTTATAATATCATAATAAAAAAATAAATAAAAATAACTTCAATTTCATATTCCACAAACTAGTTACTATAAATATCATTTATCAAAAAAAAAAACTAAATTAATTTAATATAACAATGTTTCAAAGGTGATTTTAAAGCATACTTGAACAAAGTAATTTTTGATTTCTGATTACTACGTGTTTTAAATAAATAATAAGAAAAAGAGAGAAATTAAAAGTGAAAGCATTTTCTCGTCGATTCTACTCTGAACCTGCGAAGCCGCAGCTAAACAAACGAACAAGGAATCATTGAAACCGAGGCCGCTGTGAGCGAATACAGTGTTCCGTAGATGTGCGGAACACATGCGTAATAATGAGATTTATATCAAAGAAATAAAATAAGCATAAATGTTTCAAATGAAAACTATCATTCTATAAATTCTGCCTGCAAGAGCCATCATTCTTCGTGAATATTATTTATACTAATTACGGTTATCTGGAAATAGTTGTTTTTTATGTTTTTTTTTTACTTTTGTGTTTTAAATATGTTACAGATTAAATAACTTTTGCATATGACAACATAACTATAATAAATAATTTCGAAATAAATATCACACAAAGTGTGTGTTATAACATGTATATTCAAGATTAGTATTACAACGCAGTGTTAATCTTATTTTACAAGTAGGTAAAGATTTTTTTGAAATTGTCTTAAACTTCAAATTAAGATATTTTATTTTATTTAAACTATAAAAACTTTTAAACGTATACTATATAATAACTACATTTTAAATTATTTATAATCGTCAAATCTTGATCTAATTTAAGTGGAAATGGAAACACGACAAGTACCAGCTTAAGATTAATAGAACCATTAATAACTGTTCAGACTTCAATAAATATAATTGAATTCAGAACCTCCTCCTTTTATACATAATTAAATCCAACATTAAATATAATATCAAGTTCCATCATTACTGAACGGATCTTCGCAGAACAGGTTCGATACGAAAAAAGCGGGAAATCTTCCCACACACGCTGCCATTATTCGCATTGTTTATTGCGCATAGGCAAAGCCATTACGGCGGTTAGCCTAACGAGATTACTTTAATTCATACAGCCTCAAAAGCCGGTGGTCCGTCGGCGTGCTGTATTTACACTGTATGCTTCTCCACTTAACTTAATCGGTGCCAGAGAGTCGTGGGGAGAGCGACGTGGCACGATTTTAAAATTATATTTTTATTCAATTAAATGTTGTAGTTGAATAAGTTTTGATTCGAAGAAAGTTAAGGTTTATTGATGTATTGTGATCGTATAACGTATTAGTGCAATTCACGAAGCATTAGAACAGATGATATTAGTCATAGTCTAAGTTTTTGCTGGTAGTTTGGGACGGCTACGCACATAACATACAGTTCATACAAATACATATATTATATTTTACGTATTCTTAACATTATAAAGAAAAATAGTTTGTTTATTTATTTAAAGTATAGAAAATACAAGATAATATGGCGAACATTGCAACGAACGTAATAAAAATTTCTACCGTTTACTTTGAACGAGCTAATTTCATAATAAGTATAGGTACTTTGTCCCTTGTAAAACCCAATGTAACACATTGCTATATACCATGTTTGCAGGATTAATTGTACATTTCTATCTAAGCTACTTGGGTAGTCTACTACCCGGGTAGAAGTAGTCTGTATTTTAATCAAAAAGTAGTCTGAATCTGTATTTTAACGTTATGGTAAATTCTAGTTGAAGTAGATGTCTGTGGTTAGTTAGTTCGCTCTATGGGTGTTCTGGAAGCCTGTCCGGCGACTCCGCCTCCTCGAACACGTGATAAATGACCATTTAACTACGCAAACGATCCGGCGCTTCCCGGTTTACTAATTGTACAATATTTTATGATACATTCATTTATTCTTTGAAATATTCAAAATAACGCTTATTGTCCTTATTTTCTAGTATCGTATATCAGAATTTATGTACACTGAATTAATAATGCAGTACCTAAGTCGTTTTTGCAAACAGTTACGAACTCTATTCTCTTCTATCTCTCTTTTGAACATTATTAACATTAACAAATATCTATAATCTATATAATTATATAAAAATGAATGTTTATCTGTATGTCCTTTATAAAATCGTAAACTACGACATATAACATTTGATCATGGTGTTTGCAAAATACTCGAAGAGGATTGGCGTTAGCTGTGGTTAACACACGTGTTAGAGAGATTTAATTGTTTATTTTGTATTTTCAATTCGGTTTTATTTGTTAGTCAGTGGAAATAGTTGGTATTTTGTTTTTTTTAATAGCTGTTACTAATATTTATAAGGTTTGGTAAGTTTTTTATTTTTATTTTTCATTATTATATATATTAGGTTATAATTATTTTGTAAACTAAGTTTTTTTTTATATTTTATATTTCTTTATTATTCATTCTTGAGATGGATTTAGATCGCCCTCCGGATCCCCCGGATCCTGATGGACCACATCCCTCGCGTAAGCGTCTGGCAGTTGATGACCTATCCATAACTAATCCCTCACCCAAAATCACCGTGAATGATCCATCTACCGCTATCCCGTCTATTCAAACTATTTATGTGCATCCCTCTTTCTCCGAAGCTCCTAAGAGCTACTCAGATGACGACAAAGGCCCCTTTTTAGTCCACGTCTCGAGAGAAGCCTCAGACCCGGCTGCAGGAACTACCATCCGAGCCATTAAATTTGGACAATTCCTACATACGCACAAAATTAAATCCATCATCAACGATGGAGTTAAGAACATTGGGCGAAATAAAATATCTGTCGAGTTTTCATCAGCTCAGGCAGCAAACTCTTTTATGTCAAATCCGATTTTAGAAATGAGCAAGTATAAAACTACTGTACCGACGTACAATATCACAAGAATGGGCTTGGTTAAAGGCGTACCAGTAGACTGGTCTATGGAGGAACTAGTCGAATCTCTGGAGCTTCCTTCTGGTTGTGGTCAGGTCATGAAGGCCAGACGCCTAAATAGAAAAGTTAATAATGAAGGTTTGATAACCTGGGTTGCAACTCAATCTGTCGTCTTGACTTTCAGGGGGCAAATGCTCCCGGAAAAAGTTTTTTCCTACCACACCTCCCTTCCTGTAGAAACCTACAAGTTCCCTACAATCCAATGCCTGAACTGCTGTAGGTATGGCCATATCAAAACACAGTGTAGGTCGAAGCCTAGATGTTACAAATGTGCACAACCCCACACAGGTGAGTCATGTGATGTTGCTGAAGACAATGCCACATGTCTTCATTGCTCAGGTAAACACTTCACAACACACAAATCATGTCCTGAGTTCTCTCGCCAGCAGTCCATCAAAATTATTATGTCTCAGGAAAGCATCTCTTACCTGGAAGCATCTTCCCGCATCCCCGCTGCTAACAGATCCTATGCAGAGGTAGCAAAAGACATGTTTACTCCTATTATATACTCCTCTAATATTCCCCCTAAAACTATATCATCCTCTCCTATTATCCCGATCTCTTCACCATATAGGTCCTATCGAAAAACAACGGTCCGAACTCATCGTCCCCAAGCTTCTTTAAGCAAAGGGTATGATATCCAGTCCCATAAAGCCATCATTGGTAACTGCCCCTCTTCTCAACCTAATGGCTGTGCCCTCAACATCAACAATAATCCCATCCCTTTATCTAATAATCCCAGTCTCTTTCAAAATTTAATCCTATCCCTTGTTACTTTCTTTAGCACACATACTGATTCTACTTTACCGACCAACGTTGCCTCCCCTATATGTCAACTTTTAAATGCCCTCAATAATGTCTCAAATCAATCTCCTTCAATGGAATTGTCAGAGCCTACGTCCCAAGAAACATGAACTCCTCTCATTAATTAATCTCCATAATCCCGTTATTATTGCCATTTCTGAAACATGGTTGATCCCGGGCTCTCGTTTTCGGTTCCCGGGTTTTGCCTGTTTCAGGGATGACAGAAGTGACGGCTATGCTGGCAGTGCCATTCTTGTCCGGTACTCCATTCCCTTTTCCCATATTCCTCTTCCCTCCTTGAGTTCTAGTATCAACGCTGTTGCTATTAGAGCTTTTAACATTTCTTTTCTCTCTCTCTATATCCCTCACCCACGTACCTGCCTCGGTCCCGAACTGCGGTCCATTATTTCTTCCCTTCCCAGTCCTATCGTTGTTATGGGAGATTTCAACACTCACCATACAGTGTGGGGTAGCCATTTTTGTGATGGCTTTGCTCCTGTTTTGGTGGACATCATTGATGA